>NC_060889.1:20740268-21100268 GCF_014805685.1 Silurus meridionalis | reverse complement strand
CACACACACACATGCTCATTTACATCTAAGAGTGAGTTAGTGAATTCCCTCAATTTTTACTTGTGATTTTGAAATTTATATGGCAAAAATTAACAAAAGCAGCAAAAAGTCAGTCACTTTACCTCTGACTGACACTGGAGTGTCTCAATTAAAAAATCCAAAATACATTTTTCCCCTGTGTACACTAAAACTTGATAGCCTCATTCAGTTATGTAAATGTATTTGTTGGCGTTGATATTGGTTGATAATGTGGTTGTTGTGATGATAATGGTTGATATTAACCTCAATTTTAAATTGTTTTGTGACCATGTACAACCTTTGAGCTGAAACACAGGCTGTTTTCCAGTTTTTGAGGCAGCCAGGTTACTTTTTACTAACTTAAAACCAACTTTCCTCTCACCTCACCAAATAACATGATAGTATAGACTGACTGTTTCCAGCTAAGATGCTCCATGATGTTTGGATGCTTTTAGATGCTCCACGATGTTGGATTTAACCAAAAACAAATACGATTATGTGATGTGTCAATCTTGAGTAACCTTTTTAACAGATCTCTTACAACCATTTTCTGAAATATGTAAATAAAATACTTTGGGACCTCGTGATACTGGGAAACAATCAACTCTGGGGTAGTAATATTACCCCTGCTTCTGCATTTAGTTGCATCACACCGCCTCATTGCTGATTATTTTTCCATAACTGCATGCCAAATGCTCATTTATTCTTCACTATTGCGCTAACAGTGATTATTTTTTAAATATAATTTTTATTTGTTTTTCCCTCAGTTAAAAAAATAAACAAACAAACAAAAATTAAGCAATACCAATTTTACAATGCAAAATTGCACATTGTAATGTAAAGCTCACATAAACTTCGGAGCTTAACAAATCTACATCTGAATAAGAGTGAATACATGCTAAATGCACAAGTGAATAGAAAGACATAATAACTCTGGGGTATTAAAAAAAATCATTTATAAATTATGTATTTCAGAGAAAATAATTTAAAAGTCCAGCGATTACCCTGTGTGAAGGCTGGGCTTCATATCATACTTTTACTAGGCTATTAGTGTGTCATATGTGGAACTGCTGGTGTCATTTACATCTGTCAGCAGTTTACAGAGCAGATTCAGTTCATCATTTTTGAAATCTAATGTCCAACAATGAGAGGTTAATAACAAAAATACAAGATATACATTTCATTCTAATTGTGAATTGGGTATTTTGGTATGTTGCGAGTTCTGTTAGAAGTCAGGTTACTGCAAGAAACTCTGTTTTGTTTTAATGGTTTGAATCAGTTTAAGATGCCTAGTTAACATATTTTTGTACACTACATAGATAAAGCTTTGTAAACATTTGACCATAATATTGGTGTGTGCTGTTTGAACATTCAATTCCACATTAAAATCCCTATTTTCCTGTTATAATTACCACTCTTCTAGGAAGATATTCCATCAGATTTAGTGTTGAGTGTGGATGAGGAGATTTGTGCTCATTCAGCTACAAGGGCGTTAGTCAAGTCAGCTACTGATATAGCATTAAGAGGTCTGGTGTGCCGTAAGCATTTCAATTAATCCCTAAGGTTTTCAGTAAGGTTGAGGTCAGAGCTATATAACAGGCCACTCAAGATCTTCCACTCCAAACCCTATAAAGCATTTCCCTTTCAGGAACTTGAGCTGCATCCCAACGCTCTGAATCGTGTGTAATCTGTCCAAGGGAAGGCATGGCATCATCAGCGGGTTTACTTAACTATAGCTATAAAAGCACATGGAGTGAAGCTGGTGCCAGCTTCTATCTTTTCATGAAGCATTCTGTGTTTTCTATGTCAAATTGTTTCAGTTTTTTGTCAAGAAAAAAAAAAGCTTGCTAGTTCCTGGGGCTCATTAATAGACATCGCAGAGGGTTTCGAGAATGGCTTGTCCCTGTCTCCTGCTTCACCTGCCAGGTCCAGCTCCCATTCACATGCTCGGAAGCACGCCTGTCGGCGGTTTCTTCTCCCCCTCTCATCCTCTGAGGAGGTGGTGGGTGGGGGAGAGGTTTGCAAATCAGAGATTGAGTAGCTTATGGAGGTTGTGGCCCGAGCCGTCACCAAGCTAGACCTGTCTTGGCCAGCCAATGAGCTGCCCAGCAAGCTCAAGGAACGCTTTCTGCAGCCTGCTTCACAACCTCCACATCGGGGTCTGCCGTTCTTTCTGGACCTGCACACCGAGGTGTCCAGGTCCTGGGCTAAGCCCTGGTTAATGCCCCGGGTGGAGCAGACACTGCTAGCTATCTTTTCCCTGGTGTGGCATTGTCCCTTAAGACCTCGACATTGCCCACCAAGCCCCTTCATAGCATGTCGGCGCTGGTGGGTAAGGCATGGGGCTGCTCGGGGGGTTCAGCCCCAACCACAACCCTGCTAGCAAGGGTCATGTTGCACCTCATTCACATTGCCTGCCCCGCTCTGGCACCCCAGGGACCAATCCGTTAACCTTGCCATGCTCAGTGCTTCAGAGCATGGCCAGCTCCAGCAAGCACACTTCTCGATTTCCACCCAAAATCGTAGCAGATTTGAAGAACTCATAGCCTCCTTCGAGGCTCCTAGAGCTGCACCAGGGTGTAGCCCCAGCTCTAGGCATACCAGAGGTCAGTATTGAGAAACTGATACCCTTAAGGGACTACCTGGCATCTTGGAAAGCTCTGAGAGACATGTCTAAATGGGTCCTGTGCACTGCACAACAGAGGCTACATGATTCAGTTTGGGTCTCGTCTGCCCCAGTTCGACAGGTTGTGTCCCACCGTGGTGAACAACTGAGCAGGCTCTGACCAGGGGACAAGAAGTAAACAATCTCCTGAGTAAGAAGGCCATCGAGGTGGTCCCTCCCTCAGACAGAGCACAGTGCACAGTGCACAGCTTTCTACTGTCTGCGTTGCGTCCATCCTTACGACTGTCAGGAGGGTCAGAGAAGGGAAGTCACTCACTGTCAAGCAGTGATGTGATTCCACTTGGCGCAATAATGCACCCCCGTCCAGAGTTGTGGAGGCTGTGGCTGTGGCTGTGGCCCCTGATCTGGTCTTTCTACCGAGAAGGTAGAGACTATTCTCCATTCCAGAGCTTGCTCTACGAGGAGGTTGTATGCTGCGAGATGGCTCCTGTTCACTGTGTGGTGCGATCAGCACTGATTGGATCTATTCCACTGCCCGGTTGGGTGAGTGCTGGAATACCTTCAAGAACAGTTTGCCAAAGGGTTGGCTCTGTCAATTCTCAAAGTGTACGCGTTCGCTGTTTTGGCATATCATCCCCCCGTGGCAACCTGGGCCGTTGTGTTGGAGGCTCTATTTGAGCCCCCCTTTGAGCCACTGGCCGAGGCTTAATGAAAGAACCTCACAGTCAAGACTGTGTTTCCTTTGGCCTTCTGCTCTCTTAGTGGCCCCCTCTTTTCTGGAGTTCACTCCAGGTATGGCCAGTGCCTTCTTGCACCCTAGAACAGGTTACATCCCCAAGGTGCCTTTGGTCATCCCACGACCTGTTAGGCTCCAGGCATTCTATCCTCCTCCATTTCAGGCCCCAGACCAGGAGAAGGTGAACCGGCTGAGCCCAGTGCGAGCACTGGACACTTACGTCCACAGGACGAGTCCTTGGAGGAAGTCAGAACTGCTTATCTGCTATGGCCCTCCGAGGAGAGGCCTCCCTGCTAACAAGAAGACTTTAAACAGGTGGATTATTGATGCTATCGCATCCTCCTATGAGTCATCTGGTCTTCCTGGTCTGTTTGGGGTCAGAGCACACTCGACCTCTAAGGCTTGGTCCCCTGAAGTGTCCTTTTAGGACATCTGCAATGCTGCGGGCTGGTCCACTCTGCTGACCTTTTTCCGGTTCTATTACCTCGACCTCAGTGCCACTCCTGGCTCCTCAATCCTTCAACCTATCTGTGGCCATACACACTAGTCAGGGACTGGTCAGTCTGGCGGTAATAGACTCTCATTCCCAATCGTTGTGACATAGCTCAAGTTCCTGAAAGGGAACGTCTCTAGGTTATGTATGTAACAGCGCTTCCTTCTCCTTACATAAGCTGGCACCGGCTTCACTCCATGTGCTTTTTATAGCTTCCTGGTCATGATGTCCCCCTGCTGGTGATGCCACACCTTCCATTGGACAGATTACACATGTGATTCAGAGTGTGGACAACGAGGAAGCATTTCCAAAGCGTTGCAATGCAGCGCCTTGTTCCCTCAGGGAACTAGGGTTACATACGTAACCTAGAGACGATCTTCATGTTCATCTTCGTGGAGCTTGCTCTCTGCACATTAGCATTGTCATGCTGGAACACATTTGGGTCCCCTAGTTCAAGTAAAGGGAAAATTTTATGCTTCCACGTTCAAAGACATTCTATACAATTGTGTGCCTCCAAATTTGTGGTAATAGTTTAGGGAAACAACACATAGATGGAAAAGTCAGGTGTCCCATTAACAAGCTTCTGTTTGTTCAGGAAGTGCTCTGTGTGTCTGTTTATGCTGCAGGTAGATATCGTTAAGTCGGTAAACAGAAAAAAATCAGGAAAAAGAAAAAAGCAAACTAAAGGCAAGCAGTCTTTTGGGCTGTGTGTTCCTCCTTGCCCCCGCTTTATCATGGGGGATACACACAGTCTATGGGTTGCTTATCTGGGAGCTCTTTGAGGAGGGCGCTCTCACTAACGTTCTTCAAGGTTCTGGCCCTTCTTCCATTGAGGCGAAGTGACATTAAGGTCATTGGGTTCGCAGTTGTACCTGGTCCTTTTCTCCTTCCTCACCCGCTAGATCCAGTGCCTGTTCCCAGGGCTTGGAAATCCGGTTTCTTTCCCCCTTGGAGAGGGTGTATTGGATGAACCAGTGGACATGCCCCCGCAGCCAGTCCAGTTAGAAGAGCTCTTGGAGGTAGTGACTTGTGCTGTTTCCAAGCTTAACTTTGCTTGACCAGCTGAGAAACAGGAGCAGCATGCTCTAAATAAATTAGATGAGCGCTTTCTGCAACCGAGGTCACTGCCTGCATGCTGGGGCCTGCCCTTCTTTCCAGATCTGCACACTGAGGTGTTTAAATCCCAGGTTAGCCCTTATTTGGCCCAATGTCTTCTTCTAATCAAACATAGTGGGACTGAAAGAGTGCAACTATGGGATGTTTCCCCGGGTTGATAAGACACTGGCTGGCTATCTCTCCTCTGGTGGTGCGTCCTCCCTGAAAGCCCCGGCACTGCTACCAGGCATCTTTGGACCTCCTCGGCTTTGGTGGGCAAAGCTTATACACGGCGGGTCAGGCTGGATGGTGTTTTCACACCATAGCAGTCTTGCAAGCCTACCACCTGCTTAAAGAGATAGACAAGGGAGGTTTTCATTCACTCACCCAGCTCCTCTCGGACTGGACACTATGGTGTGTGGTCACACAGAGGCGTTCCCAAAGTGATGTGGTTCATATACACATGTTCTAAAATAAAGTTCATGCCCAATTAAAAATCTTGTCTTGCTAAAGTGCTCTATTGTGATATTTGAATTGACATAACACTGGCTATAACACTGTGTATAGTTGAAATTATATGCACTTCACTGTAGTTTGGTGAGCTAATTTATTGGAAATACGGCCAAAAATGTTGCCAACCATCGTTCAAGGTGATGAGAAACTCTCGTTAGCCTTTATGTGAGATGAGATTCAGACATTATGGCATCGAGCCAGTCCTGAGTGCTGTGCTAAATTACACAGAATCCATAAGAAGCTCAGTGATAGAGCTCTACTGCAGTGGTGACAGATTATACATGACAACTGACGAGACCTTTTTCTTCACCTGGAGCAGAGGTTAAGAAGGAGTGAATGCTCACATAGATTCTGGCTTAGTAGATCTGATAAGTAGACCAATAATCTGTCAGTCTGAATGTTATTCCTGCTTCTTTTTGCATGTTTCTTGCTTATGTTGATATTTAAGATTAAGATTTTGGGTAAAATAATAAATATATAATATCTTTGATAGAAATGAAATCTCAAATCTCAATATACATATATATATATATATACACACAAACACGTAGTGTTGTATAATTTAATTATAGTTATGTGTGCTATATGTACATGAATGAATAAATGAAAGGCACAAGTGCAAAATCTAAACCCACATCGGTGTATTTATATCTCAGCTCACAGACTTGTACTTGCAGCATTAACATTTTATTTTTAAAGCTTAATGAATGGTACTATGGTACAATTATCACCACACACACACACACACACACACACACACACACACACACACACTTACCTTGGAACATCGACTTTAAGTAATTACCCTGCCTGCACCTCATGCTCACAGAACACATGATAACATGTTATTCAGTCCAATAAGACAAGATAATAATAGCAAACACCACATGTAACATTAGTACGTCACTTGCAAAAAAAGTTTGAATATCTAGTTTACCCTGTCAACATTTAGACATGGCTTGGTGCCTGTGCTATCCATGAAAAGTTTCAAAAGCACTCCACCAGCAGAAAGTTTCCACTTTTCCCCTTCCTCCCAGCATGCATGAATCTGAATAGATAAATAGCGTCCAAATGATGTTCTATTTCCTGCAATAAAATGAGCATCAAAGGGAAGCACAACCAGAAATCCTGAACCACCTGAGAAAATCTTACAAGGAGGCACAATATGTGTTTTGCTTAAAGACACATTCCAGGACTCTGTCAAGCTCCTGAATTATTCTAGTCCCTCTCTTTTGCTCTCTATTTCAGAGCATCTGCTAAAAAGTGTTTCTAATTCCTTCAGGAAAAACATATCGCTGCTCTCTAAACATAGAATCCTGGAGGACGCCGATGGAAAATATTCACCCACACAGCCAAAACGGCTGAAAGAATGGCATTCCTTTATCTCCTCTTGTGCCAACAGACATGATTGATGCAGTCTTCAGGGATAACGCTAAAAGATATTAAAGCCAGACATCATCCTTTTTTTTTGAACCAGGAAACAGCAAAACAGCAGACTTCTTCCTCCTTAGCGAAATACACAACTCGGACCTATTACATGCAGGCTTATCCCAAAACTGTGGTAATAATTGGATTTGTTCCCTATCTCAGGGTTTGTGTTTATAAATTGTGTTTGCTCTGCTGGACCGTGCACTGCAGCAGAAGTCAATTAGTGTCATAAGCGCATGATGTTTGCAGTCTATCATTGAACTCCTGCTGGCCAGAGAAAACATTTATAAGATTAGAGAGTAATGAGATGAACACTAGAACCCCAACTCCCAAAACTGATGTGCTCTCAGACAAAAACAAACAAAAACAAACACATGATGCAATCTAGCTTTAATATTTATTTCCACATAGGATACAACATTAAAGGAAATCTATTTAAAAGCAACGTGAGAAGCACCTTTATCACGCACTGTCAGTCAGTATAGGGGTCAGATCTCTTAAAGAAAGGAGCTTGTAGAACGCTATACTCATCTTATCCTTTGATTAAGTTCTCATGAGTCAGCTTTTGTAGTAATTATTATTGAATTTGTGTCAGACCGTGCTCGTTTCCTGAAACTGAGCAAATTAAAAGATAACAGTTTTAAGTAAAAATGCACCAGAATTTGGACAAATTGCCACAATGAAGAGAGTCCAGGAGCCGATTACTTACACTAATTACACCAAATTGCTTCTGCTGAATTTAATTTAAAGAAATAAAAATGCACTATACACCCTCTACATTTACTATACCCACTATACACCTTCCTGACTTCCAAAAAGTGCTATAATAAAAAATGGAAAAAAATCCATAAAACTAATTTAATTGTTTCATTTATTTTTGCTTCTTTGTTCTACAGCATTTCTTTCAACAACACATATTACACAAATAATTAGTGGGGATTAGCTCAGGTATGTTCTTCCAGCTTAAACGCCAACTCCTGTAAATTCCTGGGCATGTCTATGCACATATTTATTTATTCATATTAAGTAACAGGTTTCTGGTCAGAGTTTTGTGGTGGGTCTGGAGTGTGTGAAAACTAGGCTTGAAGTGGGAATGCACCTTGGATGACACAGCATCATACACACATTCGCACACTCGTTTACACTTAGCAGCAAGTTTAAGTAGCTAATCTGACTACGGAAAGTTTATTTTTTTTTGCAAGGTTGGAGGAAAAAGGATATGGGCATGCGAAGTACATGTAGAACGTCACACAGACTGTAATACGAGCTCCAGGATCCTGGAGGTGTGAGGCAAGCTTGTATGTGGTACATGCTGTCATGCACGTGTGTCTGCAAATTGTAAACAAGGGCTGCACCTTCTGGATTCAGTTCAAATCAACAGTATTAGTCTAGGATTAGTCATTTCAGGCCAATCCTGTAAGCAATCTTGCCTACAGGACATCACAAATTTCCCACCCAACTCCAGTCATAGACATAACATTAGACATGAAAATATTACACAAAGGTGTTTAAGTGCTGCTGATAATTTACTAGGTTTAAGTAGAAGGGAAAATAAACAAGATGTTTAAATTTATTAAGATCCTGATTAATGTTTTTTTTTTTTCTTAAAATTTAAACTGTTTGGCCAAAAGTTTGTGGACATTTTTTTATTACTTATAATCACACCCACTCACGTTCCCATTTTTGAGTCTGGTACCTATAAAGGTTTCTTCATCATACCAGCTAAAGAAGTTTTTCCAGTTGTTAAAGTAAAGGGAATGTAATGATGCGGCAGACAGAGAAATTCTATATAACCATTGTTCCCTGCTTTCAAATTTGTGGCAACAGCTTGCAGAAGTATGACAAATGGTTGTGATGGTCAGGTTTCCAGAGACATTTCCACACAGTAACTCGTGCTAACTTTTCTTTGCCTGTGCGAGTCTCAATAATGTCCTTATTCTCCGACCTCCATCTTCTCACTTCATCAACTTTCTTTTTTTTAACACTGCACAACAGAACGATGCAGTACATTTCAGGATCTGTAATCAATCACTGAATCACAGTAAAGGCAAACACCCGACATGTTTCCGAATCATTTATAGATGACTTCAAGCATCAAACAGCATCAAACACAGCAGATAGGTATCGATTTTTAGCTAGGGTTTCCGCACTGTGAGATGTGAGCTCATGAATGCTGTACTGTACTGTGTGTAAGTTGTGGGGGTTCACTGCACTGTGAGTTGAATATAGCTTTAGAATCTTGGGTAATGGTGTGCTACAGGACTTTTTTACAAGTTAATGAAATACGACAGAAGACTGGGATTGACCCACAGATTGATGAACCGATTGGACTTTTTAAAGATTTTGAAAGAATGACTGTTTAAGGAAGTTATTCCACTGCCAGCTTCCAACAAGTTATACATGCTAACATGTATTACATATGATTATCATACATATAAAGTGGTACCTTGACCTACGAGTGCATTAATGTACACGTTTTCTGAGGTACGAGCGGTCACTCTGTAAATTTTTTGCTTTGTTACGCGAGCAAAAAATTGAGGTACGAGCTCGAAACGCCGCTGCTAGATGCGAAGCGAAGACAGAAAGCGAAGATTGTGACGAAAATTAAGATAAGCAAAGAAGAAAAAGTAAAAAATTTTAAGTTTACATAGTGTTCAGTAGTGATAGTAAAAAAAAAGAGTTTTCCCTCCTCCGCTTATCGCCTCTAAATTGATTTGATGTGCGAGCAAATTGAGATACGAGCTCGGCCACGGAACGAATTAAACTCTTAGGTCAAGGTACCACTGTATTACAATTATACAGTTCAAATGAACAAAGCTGAAACATTACCATTCTTTGTGGCTGTGTAGATTTCTTTCTTTCTTTCTTTCTTTCTTTCTTTCTTCCTTTCTTTCTTTCTTTTTTTTTCTTTCTTTCTTTCCTTCTTTCTTTCTTTTCTTATCTTTTCTTTTTAAACTTAAACAAATTGTTTCTAGATTTGTCATTTTGTTTGTAAGCTACCCAGATGATGATAAAATGTTGGTTAACTAATGAGAAAAACACAGCATGATACTCTCTGTGGAAAATAAACTTTTTCTTATCAAGATTGTACTTAGTTTTATGTGCAGTAGAAGAACAAAAATCCATTATCCATTGCTTGCAAATTGATTTGCCTGACTCAATTAAAAGTGTCGCAGGAAAAGAGCAATTTGTTCTTAAATCACCCTTTACTACACATCTCAGATAACCACGAGAATCTTCCAAATGAAATCAGGCATCACAGTGACACCAAAGCTGGAACAATGTTTTTAATGACATACTAAATAGGAAGACAGGGAGCGTGATTGTGGAAAAGTGTGTGATTGACTAAATAGGAAAGTTTGTTAAGTTCAGTTAACACCATACAATGTTCACCCGAACTTCAGCATACAGTGAAAGCACCAACAGACTCTAACCTATACTTTAATGTTCATTTGATGTTATTATTAAAACAAAGGGCGGATGGGAGACAACTATTTTTAATGGGTATGCAAATTATTCTGTGCATAAACACATTTTCATTTATTTCTCACAGTTTCATACACTTTTTTAAGTAAAATGCGTACATGCTCACTATAGCCACGGGTAGAAAGCAACAAACTACTGTATATGTACAAGGTTTTTTTTTGCACATGTGCAAGATTAATGCAAAGATGGTGGTGGTGGTGGTAATTAATTATAATTTTAAGTTTAATTATAAAAAATTTCAGTTAACAAAATAACACACCTACGTGCTTCAAGTCCACACTTCAGGTGCCTGGATATCTTGAAAAACAGCACGATAAATTTATGCAAACAATACATGTATCACATTTCACAGCATGACATTTCAAACAGTGGAAATGTACAAGTAAACCATTGGCTAACCGAGTTATTTAGACTATCATGTACCAGATCTTTTGATGTTTTCCTCCAAGAAAACTCTGTTGAAAGCACCCTTAAAAAGTATTTTAGAAAGAAAGCTTTTTTTTACCTTGGGTAGATGGAAAAGCAATCTGTAATGTAACAATTCAAGCAGGTTTTCACCAAACAACTGATATTTACTCTTACTTCATTACTTTTCATGATCAATACTTTAACATAAGTACTGTTAAAGTTTATTCCTACAGTGGATGTACTTTTAGTCAAGTCAGAGTGATATGTAATTTTTTCCCATGCCTATGGCACACACAATATAAAGCATGCGTGCATATTCACCTTCTAACTTCCTTTTGCAAGTTTTCCAGGAGACTGTGACATTTAAAGCAGTTGACTTTAAATAGAAATATCAGAACCAGGATGCAAATATAGTTTTGAAATACCAAGTAATTTGAGATCAGTGATCTCTGCTAAAACTTTGGGGCCTGCTCTGACGCACAAGGAAATGTTTGGAAAAAGGTTCCAAAGTTTAATATTTAAAATATAAAGTCAACAAGGTTTTTTTTTTTTTTCTGAGACTGTCCACAATAGATATTTAATCCTGTAATAGTAAAGGTGTTTGCTCAGTGCAAGGCCAGTGGACTTTTAAGCCATGTAAATCCTTCAGCAAAGGTATTTCGGCACATCAGCATATAAGATAATAAAATTGAGGATGGAGTGATGTAATGAGTCTAACATTTACAAAGAAACTGTATGAGCAGATATATGATTCATCTAAGTTACAGCAGCCTTAATGTCAGCCCCAGCCAGTCTGGCCATTCTGTTCTTTACCTCTTTCATCAACTATATTTCCACTCTATTCTTTATTGCACCTTTCTGAATAAACTCTAGAAACCAGCTCATTTGGTAACAACAAACATCATACAGTAGAAGATATGGTTGAGATTACATTTCTTCCACACACACATATATATATATATATATATATATATATATATATATATATATATATATATATATATATATATATATATATATACAGTACAGACCAAAAGTTTGGACACACCTTCTCATTCAAAGAGTTCTCTTTATTTTCATGACTATGAAAATTGTAGAGTCACACTGAAGGCATCAAGGGCTATTTGACCAAGAAGGAGAGTGATGGGGTGCTGCGCCAGATGACCTGGCCTCCACAGTCACCGGACCTGAACCCAATCGAGATGGTTTAGGGGTGAGCTGGACCGCAGAGTGAAGGCAAAAGGGCCAACAAGTGCCAAGCATCTATAAAATAGTATAAAATATCATTTTATATATTATTTAACCAAGCAGGTAATTTAAAATTGTTTTAAAAATGTAAAGTGATGATGTTCACAAATGTTAATAATAATATACTGCATTAATAAAAAATGACAGGCAATTTTAAGTTTTGCATTTCTTCCCTCTAACCGTACCGAAATTGAACCGAACCGTGACTTAAAATTCGGGTGTACAAACCCTTTTGTTCCTGTTATGAATCAGTATCTAATTACAAACTGAATTGATTAGGCTTGTGTCCATTTTACTGGGGCATCAAAACGTGAAATTCATTTTATGAAAAAACACTCAAACAAAACAAGATTTTTTTTTTAACTTCCAGAATTTAGCAAAAGTGACATCATCACATTATCATTAAAGTTTTGTCTGTCTGTTTGTCATTATATTTTAGTCACTAGTCATTGGTTTGCTCATTGAACCACTTTCTTTAATAAACACTTTTCATTTATAATGTAGTTTGGATGTTTCTAGAATAACTGTGTGTATTTAAAGTAAATGGCCCTTTTCTAGCCTAGCACATTGTGAGACTGTACTACCTACTGTTCTTTTGCAGAATATCTATTTTGCATTAATTTGCATATGTTTCCAAATAGTGTTGTTTTTTTCCGCTTCATAGACATTCCTATTGTGACTCATGTCTAACAAACTGTCTAACAAACACACTTTTGTCTCAGATTAATAACGCTGATTTACATCTAAATTAATTATCTTTCTTCCTCCGTGTCAAAGAAAAGGACATCTGTCAGGTTTTGATGGGACCATCACAGACATATAGCCCTGTATTTAATTCCCAAGTATTTTAGGATTTTTCCTAACAATGGAATATTCTCTACTCCTAGGGTATTTTCATGGCAACACTTACAAATTCATTAAATATTTCCAAAAATTAAATTAAATTAAAATTGATAAGGATTTAAATGTTTAGTATCTTTTAATGCAATTTGCAGATGCAGCCACTTGCTTATTTTTGTTCCAATCCGGTTCCTGTGTCTCTGGATGTGAGTTGGAAGCCTGTAAGTAAACCTGACTTTTAGCTTTCAGGGTTTACAGTCCATTTGTAAAGACGATGCCAGCAACAACTTCTTGCTTTTTTACCTGACTGCCTGATTTAATATACTTTTATCCCCCTGAGGCCATACAGCCAAGCGCACAAATCTTCTCTCTGAAAAAGGGCAGAATGTTTGCTCCACCTGAAGCGGAGTCAAAGGTGCCCTGATGGAGCTTCAGTGTGAATGTTACAGTAAAGCCCTTGATCAAGGCTGAACTCCTCTGGGAGGTGAACCAGCAGGAATCAAGACCTGGCAAAAGATCTGTTAGAGCTTCTTTCCCTCAGTCTGAGATCTGAGAGTGTGACAATCAATACTTTCTGCACACCGCAGGGGGGCTAGAGTTGTGTTAGAGCGAGTTAAGGACTGCAATGCTAGCAGAAAGCTAATCCATTACCACTGTTGGGAAAAGATGAGGCTGGAATATGGGCGTGCTTATTTTACAGCATTACACCGATTTTAGAGCGTAAATTTTGCAGTGAAATTAAAGAATTGCAATTACTCTGGGTTTAGTCAATTGGTTTGGAGCGAGCAGTTTTACTGCTGTTTCATTTGTTTTCATTTGATGTACAAATCACGGTGCAGTACTTTGGTGCATGTTCCACAACATTAAATCTACCATAAACATATTTTTTAAATAAGTTGTTTTCTTTTATTATGTTCAGAATTGTTTAGTTATTGTTATAGTTATATAATTGTTTAGTCATTTTATATGATTGTTTGCACCACCAAATGAAGGAAAACTTCTTTCTGCACACAATACACATTTTAGTTTATATCACATTGACTCATTTCATTTTGTTAATTTACACATATATTTAATGTAATATTTACATAGCTTATATTTAAGTAACTTCTAAACATGCAGCTTTCTCTCTCTCTCTCTCTCTCTCTCTCTCTCTCTCTAGAGAAAGAGAGAGGAAGAAAAAGAGAGAGAGAGAGAGAGAGAGAGAGAGAGAGAGAGAGAGAGAGAGAGAGAGAGAGAGAGAGAGAGATATCTAGTCTAAATAACCATTCCATTTCCAGAACATCCCTAAGAGTTTGAATTAGGATGTTTCTCTGAAGCACTTCCAGGTTTTGGTGGAAGATAAGCCTGAAATAAAGGTTGGCTACAATGGGTGCTAGCTGTTTAATGGAAAGTAAAATTCCTCTCATGCTGATGTAGAAAGCATGTTTTTTTAATATTTCATTAATAATGTATCATTTGCCTTTACATGATATGCTGTTTTAATATCAGTATATTGTATAAGCTAAAGAGTCTTTATATCATTAAATCTAATATTTGCCACTATAAGAAATGTATAAATATGCAAAGGTTTTTTTATATAATTCAAATCAGAGGAGAACAGTATGTGTTTAATACATAATTATACTGTTTTTAATTCAATTCCAGAAGGCAATGCATTGGACATTAGATTTAAAAAGAGGATCAACACAAACCACTCAGCTTAATCTTAACACAGCAGAGATTCAGAGATGTTCTTAACCCCAAAGTTTTACAAGTAGAATATAAAAGTCTAAGTACTGCTTCCAGAAGCCCACATCCACCTATTTTCCACATTCACCTACAAAATAAATATACAAACACTTACTCACCACTTTACACCAGATTATTCATGTAATTATTCAGTCATTATCCAACTAACATTTACTGTTGTAGCCATCTGACTCAAGCCTGTTGTGTGTTATATGCCTTTCCACTATGGTTGTAAAAAGTGTTTATTCAAGTTACCATAGCCTTGCTGTGAGTTCAAATCCTATTCAGATCTCTCTCAACAGGACCTTTCTTCTCCCAGAACTGCTGCTCACATTATTTTCCCACCATACCATAATGTGTAAACTTTATTCTGGATGCAAAATCCCTAAAGATCAACTGTTGCTGCCACATGACTGGCATATAGGATACTTGCAATTTTGAACATGCATGTGTTCCTAATAAAGTGGTCACTCAGTGTACACATACATATACATGAACTGTGTGGAAATGTACCTTACCTCATTAGCGCACATTTTCTTTGCTCGTTTTCCTTTTATTGGAACCTATCATGGTTGCCATTCATTGACTCACTGGAGCAAAATGAATGAAAAGGAACCGTCTAAGATCTATGTGTGAGCTGGCCCACATACACTGCTCCTTTTAAGGCTTTCTATGACAGCGACAGCATTATAGGGCCCTGAATTGCTGGTTATTGCAGCCAACAGGGCCAATTTACACTTTCTATGAAAAAGGGAAAATGGTTCTGCTATGTGTCTGTGTGTGTGTGAGAGAGAGAAAGAGAGAGGAAGAAAAAAGAGAGAGAGAGAGAGAGAGAGAGAGAGAGAGAGAGAGACAGCCTGTAAATAACAGATCATCTCCAGACAAATCATGGTGTAATTTGGTTTGCTCCCTCTGCACCAGTACAGGCAAAGAAATATGATTAAATAGCATGTAATTATTAAATGGGACGATGCAGGCTCTTATTCGGGTCTAATATAAAATGCAGCATTTGTCCACAGTAGAATTTTGGTCTTTGTCAGAGACACAGGTTGCAGAAAGCAATCCAAGACGAAACAAGCCTGGATAGCCCGATGACCTGTAATTCAAACACCCTTAATCTTTAAGCACATACTGACACACAGATATACACACATATACATGTTTAGTCTGATGCACATGTGACAAAGGAAAAACTAATTTGAGCTGGGATTAGCCAAACTAGCAATCGATACACAAGCTGAGAGTGAAGAGCGTGGCTGAGATCCGGCCAATATGTAATGACATTCCATGCAGGAATGAACGGTCCATATGTAGCACATACTTGCAGTACAGTACTGTGAGTGTAGGATGCATGCATTCTTGCATTTAGGGAGACAGCAAAAAAAAGAGTGAGGTCTGTTCCATCCTAATTAGAACTCAAATTCCCCAGTGAGACCCAAGACAAAAGGTTAGAGCTTTGTTAAATATTCATTCATTCATTCATTCATTCATTTTCTTTTCACAATTCTTGGCTGGGGGCGAAAGGCTGAGAAGGTCAGCCCACACTATTCAGCCAGCCAGATTCCAAGATGTTCCTGAGGGAGCTGTAGATGTTCCCAAGACAAATTTGGGATGCAATCACTCCAGGAGGTCCTGGATGTGCCCAGGGTCTCTGTTTAGTGGTGCATGCCTGGAAGTAACAAGGGGGCATCTGCATGGTATATAATCTTTCTAGTAATTAATACAATTTCATTCCTACACCATTTTACAAATCAACCTAGTTCATTCTAATGTGATGAGGGATGGATGTATGAAAATGGATAACAATGTGGCTAATGTGAATAGATGTTTTTATATAGACACTGGATCTAACCAGATTTCCTTCTTTGAATGTGTATACAAATTGTGAATCCACCTGTATTCCGTGAGAAATATACACATAGGATTAAACAATGGTTTACAAATAAGGTCCCGGGTATAAGGAAAACAGACCAAACCAGGTCATAAACAAAACTAAAGCAAGTGTGATGCCATGTTGGGCAATTTTTGTGATTTAAGTTAATTGCTTTTATTAAAGTATAAGTTTGAATTCTATTATTTTTAAGATGCATGGACAATCACCCTGGTGCGGGGTGGATGTGTGTGTGTGTGTGTGTGTGTGTGTACAAGTGGCCACCTCTCCACCTTTTATCACTGTCTTTCTTTATGACAAGATGTCACAACTCTTATTCACCCACTGTTTAAAATGCTAGTCATCCCAATCTACAAAATTTTCCAATCCGCTCCAAGCAGTCCACATAATTAACCCCACTAAAAAAAAAGGAACCGAATGTGCGGTTTTGTGATTGAACAGCATCTCTTCAGCAGCATGATACAGCCTCGTCCAAGACACAGCACACACGAGTGCGACATTTTCAAACCTTCATCAATCAGTGGAGCTTTGCATAACTGTGTGCCTAAACCAAATCACACAGCAAAGCAAATTTTTTGTTTAGCTCTAGGAAATCCACTGGGTTCATCCACTGAAAGCAAACACTTGCCGTTTTTTTTTTTTTTTTGCCAGACTATTAGGGCCCTTTCAAAACAGCAGACATGGAACATCTAGGCATTAGTTTCAATCTAAAAAAAAACCTGAAAAGACCTCTACAAAACCAAAAACAAAAACCTTCACCTCTTTCATTCGGTAAAGCTTTAAGGTGCACAAATGAACAAGATGCTGCTCTCAGTAGGATGCTCCTGCCCCAGCGAAGATAAGAAGGAGCACAAGCCTGACTGAGTGCTTCAGGAAAAAAAATCGGTGCATGCTTGCTTCACATCAGAACAAAAGCTTATAGCGAGGGAGCACTATGTGTTTCTGACACATTTTATTTATCATTGCATTCATACACCAGTGCAGAGCATTCACCAGAGTCCCCACTGCCTCCTTCCTTATTGTAGATGCTATTGTTTTGCATTTTGTCTCCTTCTTGTCACCTGTCCATGTCTTTCTTTTCTTCAGAGCACCCCTTTTATTGCTTGCTGTCTGTCATCTGCTTCACTTTCTAGCTGTTTATAATTCAATATTTTTGCTTCTGTCTGTTCCGTGCAGAGGTGTGAGATGCCTATGAAAGGTGTAATGAGATTTGGAAAATCTTTCCGCCTTCCCTGACAGGCATTACTGAAATTTATGCTAAACAGGAAATACATGACCCAACTTTCTCCTTTGATCCAGCAGCTCTTTAGAAAATGGGTAGAAGTTATTACGTATCTGAGATTAAATCTCAGATCTCCTAGGCCTGTGGTGACTTCGTCATAATCACTCCATTTACTCTGAAGTTAAAGACTTCGGTAGAGATGCCTGCGATTTGGTTTACTGTGATTCTGAATAAGACTAAATTTACCTCACCACTACCCCCCAACCCAGCACCCAGATCACTTTCTCCAATTATGTCAATAAATCCATTGCTGAATAAAGAAGGGGGAATTCATTCTGAAATTGAAAACGCTTCCAGCAAGATGAAAACATGCCCCTACAAGCATTCTCATTGTAAAAAATTCATTCTTTTGGAGTACTATTTGAAAACCTACAGAATAAAAGTGACAATCAGTGAGATTCTTGGAGTGAGATGGCGTTTTCGTTCGAATTTCGTTTGTCTGTAATGAGGTGCCCTGTGAAAGAACTCATTACAGAAATTGCGACTTGACTGAACGGCTTATCTCTATGAGACAATTTTGGAGTAAATAGAAGATCAGTGGTCAATAGTCTTCTAGTGGTTAGCATCGGTCTTGCAACAATAGTAAAAAAAATAATAAAAAAAGATTATATCCTGCAATAAAGTGGGATTATACTAAAATAAAATTTACATCATTGTATTAGCTGAAAGCCAGAAAGTCTTCCTTATTATGGAACCAAAAGCAATAGAAGTGTATGAAGAAGAAGCCTGGTTAGTAGCTATCCTGTAAAGGGAATACTCTTGGTGGAACTAGATACTAGATAGATTGTTGATTTTTTTTTTTTTCAGAAATTTAAATTGTTCATTCAGCATAAAGTGACAAATAAAAGAGTTTTTTCAAACCATGTTTTCATTCTTAGTAAAAACAGCATAAAAAAAACGGTGCTGACTATGTTTCCTCTCATGAGTGTGTTCCTATATATATATATGTGTAATAGGTTTATGCATATAAGAAACCTCATATGTCTTAATCATAATGTTTTATAAAAGCAAATCTTCAGTTTAATATTGGGAGCAGCTTCACATGTCTTTCTGAGGTAGACAATAATAAAAAGTGTATACAAATTCAAATTCCCAAGGGCGCTGTGGTATGATTGCCAAGGGCGGTAAGATTTGATTCCATGTCATACAACCAATGTTGTAGGAAAATAACTTGCCTTAAACTAGAAATATCTATAAAACCTGAGTCATGTGATTTGTTATGAACTTGCAGGTGTGAGACTGTGTTAAAGCCTGAATAACATTTCAGACATGCCAGATGATAGAGAGATGAAAACTCCAGCAAGCACTCAATGTTCTGGAGACCCTATCAGCTTTTAAAATGAGAGGTATGAGTGGCAGGTATCAATTTAAGAAAAAAAAGGCAAACTCTTTCCCCATTCTATAATTCACAGTCTGACAGTGCCAGTCAAGAGCCATGTTTCTTATTATCAGGCATGCTGGAGTGTATGAATTCTTGATTTAATATTTCACCTTCAGCAGCATCCTTTTCCTGGAAATGTCCAACTATTTACAACAGTCCTGGGTGACTTTAGACTTCAGGCCAATTTACTTTAAAAGTTACACAGGATTTTACACAAGAAATTCACATTTCTTCAATGAGGACGGAGTTCAGTGTGAGAATGACTACTTATGCTAAAACTCTGTCCCTATGTAGTTGCTGTCTATCTAGCTGTATTAGCATAGCCTATATGTGCTTTGTTCACTTAGAAATGAGAAGAAACCCTGATGCACTTGTAGACCTGGGGACACACTAGAGACATATCCTAACTGTATAATCATCTTCTTATTTATTTAGTAACCATGACAACTGCTGCTAAGATTTCAGTTTATTGAATAGCCATTTCAGTGTCTATCTGTTATCATTAGACAGGAAAATTAGATTAGAGCAAACTCATGACGTGAAGTCCTCTAAAAAGTGTCCTCACTAAAACTTTTTTTAACTAGCATAATAATGTTATAATAGTTACAGTAAATTGCAAGTCATTAAAAATAGAAACTTATAAAGGCGGAATAAAATTATGTTATGCCTTTATATGACAAAATATTTACTGGTCACTAGTCAGACATTAAAGCAGGTACAGTAGTTAAAGTGATAAAATTATGATAAAATCATTTTTGCTTGTCTGTTTTTACAACAGTAGATGAATATCACTGGTTGAGACACAAAATGCATCTTTTCTCCAAATAAACATGTAAATAGTGCACTAGATGCTTTTAAAAAAAAAAAAAAAAAAAGAGAGACCTTTACAGCATATTATACAGCGAGACAATTTATGGAAAAAGTGTGGCATTTGGCGTTTAGGTTAACAGTTGTGTGAATGTGTATCCATGGATGTTTGGTTAACAAACTCTGTATGACAAGTGATAATCAATCATAAGGAATAAGATTCAGTATTGTTCCTTAAATAAGAATAATTCATTGTTGTTCATCTGGTCAGTATACCGTGTGCTTACTCTCTTTTTGGAACTAGTATCAGCTTATCAAAATAAGAAAACACTTGTTTTTTTCTTTATCTATTAGCTATACAGATGATAAGTCCATGTCATTTCACAACTGAGCATACAAAAACTCAAATTGCACTTGTGTGAATTGTAAATAAAGAAAAATATACCATACAGTAGATCAGCCTGATTTCCCTAAAGACAAATTTAGGCATACATAGGCATAAATTTAGGCATACATTCTATTCAGGAAGTATTCAGACCTGTGTATTGCAGTCTGATACAACAATCATTCAAATAGTTTTTCCCATAAATCTAAACTAAGTACCCCATAATAACAAAGTAAAAACCAAATTCTAGAAATTTCTGTTAATCTTTTGTAAAATAAAAATACATGTACATAAGTATTCAGTACTTAGCTGAAGCACCTTTCGCAGCAATTATCTTTTGGATATGATGCAACAAGATTTGCACATCTTGACTGGGGGATTTTCTTTATGGCAATTTCTTCATGGTATTCTTCATGGCAAATCCTCTCAAGCTCTGTGGGTACTGGATGGGTACGTTCAGTAGATAGCCACTTTCAGGTTTCTCCAGAGATGTTCAATAGAGTTTAAGTCTGCAAAAACACCCCCACAGCATGATGCTTCCATTATCATGCTTTACTTTTGGGATGGTTTTGGTCAGGTGATGAGCGGTGCCTGGTTTCCTTCAAGGAGCTCAGTCAGAGTGATCATCGGGTTCTTGGTCACCTCTATTACTTACTCTTTCTCCCTCCATTGCTCAGTTTGGCCGGGTAAGCAGCTGTTGTAGAAGTCTTTGTTGTGCCACATTTGAGAATTATGGAGGCCACTGTGCTCTTAGGAATCGTCAGTGCAGCAACAATTTTTGTAGCCTTCCCCATATCTGTGCCTTGTAACAGTCCTGTCACTGAGCACTGAGGGAATTTCTTTGATCTCATGGCTTGTTTTTTGCTCTGATATTCATTGTCAGCTGTGAGGCCTTATACAGAGAGATATGAGCCTTTCCAAATCATGTCCAAAACACAGGTAGACTCCAGTCAAGGTGTAGAAACATCTCAGCAGCAAACAAGAGAAATGGGAGGCATCTTAGCTTTTTTAAGTGTTGTTGCAAAAGGTGTGAATACTAACTGCATGTACATGTCATATTTCAGATTATGTTTTCAAAAACATTTTTTAAACAGACATTTCTAGAATTCTGTTTTCTTTGTCATTATGAGGTACTGCAATACTCATACTCACTTCACACATCCATGTCTTCAGCACCAACCATATTATATCACTTCATTACTTCAAACTGTTTACATGCTGTTTTACACATCTTTTTAACTGCTGCTGTTGCTGTTTTGCACAAACCCTTTTGTTTACATTTTGTTTAATTACAAGATAAACTCCTGTACTCTGTTCTCTCCGCACACTGCACTGTGTAATATACATCAGGTTTACTGGTGGCGCTCTTTTGCGTTTTGTGCATTTGTCCTACACTGTATTGTGTTTTCTTACACTGTCTTGTTGTCATTGCACTGTCTATCTTGCACTGTTTGCACCAGGTTGCACACGATGCAGTTTATGTGGCGAGGACACTTACTAGTCCTTCGCTCTGTGTTTTCTGTTATGTAGCTTTATGTTGTTTTATGTTGCACCAGGGTTCTGGAGGAACATTGTCTCATTTCATTGTGTAATGCTGTACTGCGTCAGATATATATATGGTTAAAATTACAATAAAAGCTTCTTAATTCCTTGACTTGACTTAAGTGTAGATTAACAAATAACCTGGATGATTGAATTATCAGGCTCCAGCAGAACAAAATGAAAAAAAGTGAATGTTGTCTAAATATTTTCCGAATGCACTGTGTGTGTGTGTGTGTGTGTGTGTGTGTGTGTGTGTGTGTGTGTGTGTGTGTGTATATATATATATATATATATATATATATATATATATATATATATATATATATATATATATATATATATATATATATATACACACATTATTTAGATAAAAACATATATATAGGGTTGACTGTAACATATGGAAATTCAAAAATGCAGACATGGCTATAAGCTATGGCAGCTCATTTCCCTGTGGTCTGTTTGTGGCACCACAAGCAAATGGCTCGTATCTTAGTAAACACTGACTTCATTCAGAGTGTCTCCATGGGCAGCAAAGAGATCAGACGTAATCACTATCTAACACACTCAAGTCAAAATTCATGATGCATAAACTCGTGATGTCAGAAGGACATCTCAGTTGTGCCGGGAAGTATTTACTCCAGCAAAACACTTTTGCTGTACTGGAAGTCATTAGTCAGGTGAGGGAAAATATTTCTGTGGTATTTGATTAGTCATTGTCTACAGTAAATGTTTTTGATACTGACTTTTGAAAAGACAAATAAAGATTGGTGAGCATACAGTACCAAGTGATTACATAAGCCTATCTTGTGCACTTCAACTCTAATTGGGTAAATGTATGAGGTGTGCATGGATGCATTAAAATCTGTTGTAAAAACTGTTAGCAAAATTATTGTAACATAAGAGGAAAAAAACACTTTAGTATGTGCTGTTATTTTAAAATAATCATGTTTGAGAAGGTATCAGTAACTCAGTTTTGCATTAAATAGCATTACATTAGCCCACTGTTGATTATTTTTCTATAACAGCAAGGTGCTTTATGCTGTATTCCCTACTTGAAAACACATTCATATAGTCTGGGAATTCCTGTAATGACCCCAAAAGCCAAGCATTAGTTTTTCATAGGTTTTCCTGAAAAGGTGGATTCCCTAGCAGTTGAGTTCTGTCAGACAAGGCCTCACAGGAGGGGACAAAATGTGAGCGGGACGAAGGACAGTAACAGATGTGAAATCAGCAGCTCTTTCACACTATGTTCCTCCCATTACTTTCAGCTCCACTGAGCTCTCAGAGACAATGAGCTCTCAGAGCCAAGAGCCCAGGAACAAGGCTGAGCCCTGGCAGATGTTCCAGCAGCTGCCTTTGAGCTACTAAAGGTTCTAAACAGCCAAGATATTTTTTTAAGCGTTCGTGTTATAAAATTTAATTTGTAAGTTTGAATCATATTTAGTTATAAAGATCCAAAACATTTTCAGGTGAGACTAAAAGTTTACATACGCCTAGGCCAGGGGTCAGCAACCCATGGCTCCGAAACCGCATGGATAATTTTGGCTTTTTGTTTCATAAATACTTGGAGGACTTAAATAGACACTGAGTATTTTATTAGAAAGTAGCCTTCAACCCAGCATCTTTTTTTTTTTGCATGCCAAAATAATTTTTTTTTTTCTCTGTAGCATTTAATTAATTTTTATAATTGCAACACACAATAGCTTTTTTATAAAAAGCAAATGGCTATTCAAGAGTTTAAGGTTTAAGGCTAAAGATTAGCTCAGTTTTTCTCAACTCAATACTTTTACAATGCCTGGAAAATTTTAAGATTTGCTCTAATGACCTCTAAAAGTTAATTATTGGCATACTGTCCCAGAAATTACCTGGGAGTGGACCTGTTTCTTTTTTTTCTTCAATACCATAAAAAAATCCAAACCACTCAGACAAGACCTTAAGGATAGGAGGATCTCTACAAGCATGGATCCTCCTTAGCTGTAACTGCCAAAAACTTGGCAGCCCACAAGCACCACTCCACTGCACTCCCTCTCATTCATACACATGTACTCTGTCTTACTCCTACTGACTTACATTCCCCTTCTCTCCAGCACATACTTCTACCTCTACAGGCTCTTCTCAATCTGTTTCCCAGTCTCACCACAAATCACAATATCATTCGCATATGTCCATGAACCTCAGGTGTCTGACCTCATCCATCAACCTGTCCATCGCCACTGCAAACAGGGAATTACTCAGAGCCGATCCTTGATGCAGTCCAACCTCCACATTGAGTCGTTCCTACTGCACACTTCACTGCTGTCACACTGTCCTCATACCCTCACATACTTCCCTGCCACACCTGACATCCTCATACAATACCACAACTCCTCTCTCGGCACCCTGTCGTACGCTTTCTCTAAATCCACAAACACACAATGCAACTCCTTCTGACCTTTTCTGTACTTCTCCATCAGCATTCTTAAAGCAAAGCAGGTAGAAAACAACAGAAATAGTAAATTACACTTAATCGTACTGAAATGTATGTGGAATTCTGACTAACCGGAAAAAAAAAAAAAACCTGATAGACTTAACATAAAGTAGCACGAATCTCCCTTTTATCTATTTATCCTAAAATGACCTCTTTTGATATACAAACCCAAACTGGCTTAATACAGAAAATGTATTTTACCATGAAATGTGTGAAGCTGTAAAATACCTGTATCATTTCAGTGTCTGTGTAGCAAAGATTGTGTCTTGTGGCTCCAATAAAGAGAAACTGCATCCGTGTGCAGAAATTTCACAAGCAAATACATCTGTACCTGCTACAATGCCAGCGGCAAAACGTCGCCTTCAAAAGAGCAGCTCTGCTTTGAAGTGAAAGGCCACCATATAGCCGAGCATCTCTAATGATGATGCAAGCTAAAGAGATAGTTCACTGGCTTTTAGAAATTGACCACTGAGATCACACATGCCATCCACGTGCACAGGTGCGCACACACACAAGAGTGAGACAGACAGAAAGTACAAGACAGAAGCAGAGAGATAGAGATAGACAGACACAGACAGTGTGAGGAACATTAAAGGAGGAAAAGAGAGGCAAAGGAAGAAAGGGAGAGTGAGACAGACAGAAAGACCATGAATGAAGCAAAGAGAGAGTGAGAGAGGGGTGGGGGGGCATCATCAAGGCTAAAACAGAGTATCTCTGACTCCCATGGGACAACAGCCACAACTGGAGCACTAAGCTGCGCTGTGGTATTGGATTACATCACCACTAGACCACAATTCCTCCACATCCACATGCATGTCAATGATCTGCTAATTATCAAGGAAACAGAACATTCTTTTGACTTCCATCAGACAGTTTTAATGGTGGGCTATGTAAAGACGGCTTCACTAATCTCTTTATTTCAGCTGGGAGTGACATTGTAACCAACATGATTGACAGCTCAGTGAAGATTACTGATTTTCTGAATGGGAACTCAACAAAGTGTAAACCTGACAGGCAAACCAATCCCCAAGATTTACTGAACAGCACTTATGAAACAACTCCAACAAATCTCCTGTTGTTGGTTTTTTCCCCTTTCTTTCTAGTCTCAAATCCAGGCAGGGAAACTAGGCCAGTCAGTCATTGTCTTGTTAAAACACCCATTTATAAAGCACAGACAACAAGAACTGAAATTCATTGAGGTAGCCCCTTTTACTTTTAATTTTTTCCCTACACTGTGCAAATGAAATGACATAAGGGAAAATCATGGTCTGGATGAAGGCAGACCAGACTATAAATAATCCCATGCCGTTTCTAAATCAACATTTATGAACTCCGAACGCTAAAAGGGGCTCAGAATAAAGCATGCCACCTACAAACGGCCCATGCATTTTTATACACTTGGAAGCTAAGGCAAAACCACACTAACTTATTGAGGAAGGCCAAATACCTAAGCAATGCTACAGCTGTGCATGAAAGCTTAGCCAAAGCTCAAGAGAAATAAATCACAGCAAAGAGCCTGAGCCACTGAGCAGGTCCTAGTTTCACAAACAGCATGAAAATATGATGATGAAAGCATAGAAAGATCTGAGTAAAAAATAAATAAAATGCTGATCTGGAATAGAAACTGTACTCAGTTTCTATACCTCAGAATTTTTCCACCATATAAAAGAGCGCAGTTGGAGGAATGCCTGTCTTGTCTTTATCGTGGTACAATACAAAATCCATAAAAAAAAAGTAATGATGCAATATATCAGTTTTACAACACTCCCACTTCCTGCTCCACCAACCACTCACAATTTATATTTTCAATGAATTTCAGGCCATTTCTTTTAATGAATTTTCAACTGTATTATAATTCATTTACATTCCGTAACATCAATCTATAATACACGGATGAATTCAGACACAGAACTGAAATAAAAATCACACAATCTGACTTGTAGCAGATGCATAGCTGCTTCTCCAAACCAGCCACAGATGTTTATAGCAAACAGGATGATCATATTTAGTGGTAAACAAAGTACACAAAGCATGTACTTGAGTTAAAGTAGGGATACACTAAGTAATAATAATAATAATAATAGAAATATTACACCAGTTGAAGTAAAAGTGCTCCCTTTAAACTTTCACTTAAATAAAAGTAAAAATGTCTTACATTCAAATGTAGTTAAGTATTCAAAGTTCCATGATTTATTATGGCTATAATGTGATACCATTTTTATCACAAGACTCTTTGTTTAAGTAACTCAGACTATTTGAAAAGATTCTAATGTTACTTTCAGCACATCAATCTATTAATAGAATGATATTAATAAGTCAAACACTGATTAATATCCATTAAAATGATCCTGAGCCCAAAACCATCTTCTCAACTACTTAAACAACAACAAAAAATCTCGCAAATAAGGCCATAGGTGTTGTGGCAAGTTAGAGTGAGGAGTTTTCTTACATCATTTATTCCTCTCAAAATGTTTTGCTTGCTGTTAAACTGTATGGTTGTGCTAAGTAGATACCACCAAGCGGCAATCAAGTTTAAAATAGATTAAAAACTCTACCCTGATTGGTGGCTTGTTGCGTACTTGACCATTTATGTTTCTATCCACTTATAAATAAGAAGAAACGACTGATTTAGCAAAATGTAGTTAAAATAAACGTACGGTATTTGACTTTAAAATGTAGTGAAGTTAAAGTAAAAGTCTCCCCAAATAAAAATACTTCATTAAAGTACAGATAAAATAGAAAGCTACTTAAGTACAGTAACTCATTACATTTACATTGTTACTGTCCAACACTGATCATTTCTATTGTAACAACTTACAGAGGCACTTGTATAGTGTGTGATCCACATACACCATACGTAAGTATTACATTCAAATGTGTGTAATTGTTGATATAATAAAATTCTGGATGGAATCAGATATTTAGAACAATGGATAGAGATTCCAGTGTCAGCACTTTGCCAGCTGTATGTTTTCTGACATAGGAAAGTCTTCAGTCATTGCACTTTATCAGTAACACAACAACCTGTACTTTTTGGCTTATACACTATTATACAGTGTTTTTTGATTATACACATATTACACGATATGTATTATTATACTGTTTTTGTTTTGGTGTGTACAGTATTACAGTATTACTACAGTATTTACTAATGACATTGATACTTCAGCTCCAGCAGAGGTCCCAGTCATTAGACATGTAGATCAGATGGCATGTGGCTTATGCCTATCTGTATCTGCCTGAATTGCTATAAATACTGTATATATCAATTATGGAACATTTTGAATTGCACATTGGTTGCATGGAGTGTAGTGTAATTACATCACTAAGCTCCTGCACATGGGTCTATCGATCTTCCCAAACCCACAGAGTCAGCTGGTACAGAAACATAACAGAATCATTTTCTGCTGGAGGGCAAGATTAGTAAAAAAAATAAATAAATAAATAAAAAAAAATAGCATTCACTGGTCTCTTGCGTTGTCATAAATAGACCGGTAAGTAATAACCCGCATGCAGACTTGTTACTCAGACCCCCCAAAAAAACGTGAAGTTTCACACACACATAAATACAGTGTGCATTTTCAGCTACTTAACATTTTCTTACTGCAAAGGTAAGAGACATAGATGACACAAATAAATATAAGACTAAATAAAACCCATTATGTTTTGTATATGCCTGCAAATCTTTTGTCGGTGTGATTTATATGTGGATTAGTGATTGAAAATGCATCTTTAACTTACAGATGACATCTTTACTATCACCCTCATGTTTTCAATTACAACGCAATGTGTCAATACAAATAAAAACTTTATGTCACTGTCCAATTACTAGGAGTCATGAACTATAGATATAGACATAATTCATAGTTATATAAGGGTTTTATTAAACAGTAATCTGTACTGCCATCTGGAAAAGTTCCCAGACATCATTACTCCATGAGCAGAAGGAGTGACCGCCACTCAAGTCATGTCTCAGACAGAGAGCAATATAGCAACATCAGTCATGAAGTACAGTGAAGGGAATAATTATTGATCCCCTCCTGATTTTGTGAGTTTACCCCCTTACAAAAAAATGAATAGTCAAGAATATTTATGGTAGGTTTTTTAACAAAGACAGACAGAATATAAAAAAATAAATCCATACAAAAACTCTTAAAAGAAAGCTTATAAATTCCTTTGTATTTGATCGAGTGAAACCAACCAGCAAGAATTCTCACTCCCACAGACTCAAATTAGTCCTTTACTTTTAAGAATCAACTCCTGATGTGTATAAAAGAAACCCGTCACAGAATCAACTTCTTCCATTTAAACCTCTCCACCACCATGGGTGAGACCAAAGAGCTGTCAAAGGACAACAGGGACAAGATTGTAGACCTGCACAAGGCTGGAATGGGCTACAAGACCATCAGACTGTTGCCTTAGCCATACGTTTTTAGTCACTGTCATGATGGAAGTCCCGTCCACGACCCATCTTCAGTGTTCTGGCTGAGACCAGGAGTTTAATTTTGGTCTCATCTAACCACATCACATTATCCCAAACCAAGCATTTTTTCACAGAATCATCCTTACCCCATGAGGTGTAATTTTGCATTAGGCTCCAGAGCGAGGGCAGATTTATCTTGTATTTCTTATATTTTTTAATTATTGTGCAAACAGTGGTCTCTTTCTCACTAAGGTTTTTGTCCCTGATGTCCTTTGACAGCTCTTTGGTCTTGCCCATGGTGGTAGAAAGGTTTGAATGGAAGAGGTTGATTCTGTGACGAGAGTGTCTTTTATACACTTTCTAAAAGGGACAGGACCAATTTGGGTCTGTGGGAGTCAGAATTCTTGCTGGTTGGTAGGGGATCAAATACTTATTTCACCCATTTAAGTACAATCAATTTATAAACTTTTTTTAAAGTGTTTTTATAGATTTCATTTTAATATTCTGTTCTTCTTTGTTGAAATGAACCTACCATAAAAATTCTAGACTGTTCATTTCTTTGTAAGGGGTAAACTCAAAAACAAAATCAGCAGGGGCTCTAATAATTATTTTCCCCACTGTAACTCTTCTGAATTTAAATCCACACTATATGGTAAAAGATTTGTGTACATGTTTTTGAAAACCCTATTTCACACTTCCCATTTGCTGTTATAATTACTGACAATCTTCTGATATTCCACTAGATTTTGGAGTGTGGTTGTAGAAATTTGTGCTCATTCAGCCACAAGGACATTAGTAAAGTAAGGTATTGATGCAGAGTGATATTAGTTTGATGCAATTTTTGTAATCAGTTTGAAAGGAAAAACACCTGGCTGGAAAAGTCAAGTGTCTCAGGGTTTATTTTTTTTCCCTAATATAGTGTATGTGTTTTTATTTAATGGCCAATATGAAAGTCATCCATCCCAGATATAGGCAATACAATCATGGAATTATGATTAAGAGTAATCCTGTTTTGTACATTTTAACCACTGCCCCATGTGACATCAGATTCTAGGCAGCAAAGTGGTTTTGGTAATTTCACTCATCCTGGCCATGGAATTGTTTAATATAAATACATCAAAACTAGGCATGTGCATGACTGGGCATGTGATATGATCTAAAATCACTTTATCAATCATCCAAAGGGTTTGTTCAATTCCCAGTAAAGCTCCTTGAATGTGTGCCAAAATGTTTTCAGCATTACACAGTCACCTTGAATTACTATTACACAACTGCCTATTATAGATAACATAAGCGATTGGTTGCCTCCAGTTATTTACTACCCAGGATTCTGAGTAAATACATCTGAGGGGAAATGAGACTTAAAGGATTGATTGCCATAAGCAATAAGCAAGCCTATTTAAAAACTTGTTGCTCCCCATCTTGCATGCAAGGACAGGGTTGTCTCTGACATTTTGTCAAAATAAAGCTGCCGACGATACCTGCTTCTTTTCAGCACAAGTGAGGGAACGCTGACACCTATTTGTTTGTTACATTTCAAGGAATTGCAGACAGTGATTTATAGTAAACAAACCTCCAAAGAAGCATGGAGTTCATGACATGTTATCTCACATTGATAAGCATCATCTCCTTGGTTTCATAGAATCCAAAGGTTTTTTCAAAATGAGGTTATGAGCATTCAAATCATATACAAAGTGACTTACGATTGAAATAGAATACAACTGATAGTTGAGGGCTAAAGGCTTTGCACAAAACCCAACAGTGTTAGATTGGTGCTGTTGGTATTTGGACCTACAAATCTAAGCCCAAAGCGGTGAGCCACCATGTCCACCAAAATGACCCAGATTCCAACCAGGATTGCTGTGAACACAACAGGGACTAACCAGCATAGAATCACGCCTCGAAGGATTAACCACTGCTTTACAGGAAAGGCAAGAGCAAGCTTTTTATTTCCAAGAAGGCTCTGGTCAATGTGTGACTCACCTACAATTTTATCAGTCTGCTGTGGTCTGTTGAGGGGCAGCATCACTGCAGGGGACAGCAAGTACCTTAATAATCTGGACAGGAAAGCTAGCACATCACGGGACTGAGTCTAAACTCAATGCAGACAGCAACAGAAAAGAGGAAGATAAATAATTCTGAACATTTCTGTCCATTGCACCGATGTGTGTGAGGAAGCATTGTGGATGATTTATGCAGACTTTAGAATGCTTTTCTCAAGGCAGAATTCTCAGAACAAACAATGAAGAAGATAACCTGCAATGTCACATAAAGGAGAACAGCAAAGTGAAAATCTTTGCTTTGCATATCACAGCTTGTTAAGAACCTGGAGTCAAGATGCAGGGTTAGCCACGAGCATTGCTAACAGCCTTGTTTAAGAGTGTGATAGAGGAAGTTTGGCAATGCCAGGGCTTAAACAAGTGACCTTCAGATCAATAGCCATTTATCTTCACCTTTACCACTGGACCAAAACTAAAGCTAATGGTAAAGCTAAAAAAGCCCATAAAGCTGCATGGAAACAATGTCACTATCAAATAATTATCCCTTTGCTTAATTTGAATGCCTAGTTTTTGTTCCCATTATTATTATTTTTTTAAATAAATATTGATCTGCCTTTTCACTAAGTTCAGCCTTGATTCCACTTGTTTTCAATTTGACAAAGCATATGTCTTTACACTGTGCAAACATGTGATTAGGTGCATTTAATGTTTTGTGTACTTTGGCTGTTACAATTTAAAATATTTGCATCCATCTATTTATCCATGCATCCATGCATCCATCCATCCATGCATCCATCCATCCATCCATCCATCCATCTAATCACAGAGTCTAGCTCAATATTATAAAAAAGGACTCTCCATCTTGTAGAAAGATCAGTAAGTGGGCATTTCTAAAGGGTGATTATTTAATGGTGGATCATTTTTTGTACTAGAATTTCTGTACAGCTTTATTTCAGTTTATTTGCCATCAAACATTTATCACAGTTCTAAAATCATGTTTTAAAAAAATTCCATTTTCATGTTTCTTATTCCAAAACCTGAAACCCACTGGGGAAAACATGCATTTGCTAAAAAAAAAAAAAACATGCCACACATTTGCACACATTTCTGAGCCAAACAGTCCAGTTGGAATCTTAGACCACTGGGTAACACATCATGTGTGAATACTGAACAAAAAACTCACGCACATAAAATTTGCAGTCTATAATAAATAACTTATGTGTGATTATTTACAAAACAACTGAGCAACTTTCAGTATTGCACATTCAGCAATTCTGAATTGACCTTAAATTTTGAATTACTTTACACTGACAGTAATGGTGCAGCTCAGGAGCAAACCTGCTGCATCAGTGGCTCTCATTTTTAAAATATTTCATTATACACTGAGATTTAGTTCTTATGAAATGTTCCAGTGTGCAACACCAATCTGGAAGCAATCATAAAATGTATAACGATGAAAGTGTGTGCCAGGAAAATTTGCTAATTACACAGGGGGAAAAGATAGGTAGAGTACCATGCAGGGAAAGCTGGTACAAATGGGCTTTTATCTTCTTCAATGATTAAAAGATAATCTATACCATTGCATATACCATAAGTAAATGCCTTACAATTGATTTAATTTGGATTTTTGTGGAGCCAAGAACAAGAGGAGCACAGATGGTCACAAGAAAAAACACCCACAATGCTATAAAGAAGTGAGGCTGGTGCTGATTTTAGCAACATCTCAATGAGTGACAAGCCTACTTGATTTTGTGTGCACTGGAGCTAATATTTTTCCTGCATCACTGTGACATATCTGTAACACATCATCAGTAATAATACATTCATCAGTAGATGAAGGTGAATGTGAAATTCACTTCTTTGTAATTACGTTAAACAAGGTAGATTTTGTCCTTTGCGTAGATAAACTACATGCCCTATATGTTGTTCAGTCAAAATATAAATTGCACAAAAGTACAAACAACAGATTTACAATTTTTCTGACCTCCAAAGAAAAACCTGAAGTGATCCGTCACAGATAAAAGGCAGATACAAGTCCAAATTTAGTTTAATTAATAATTTATTTGTTTAGCTTTTATCAATGGGCATTGTCTCAGAGCAGTTTCAGAGCTAAATCAGTTATAAAGTTATATAAATGAAAGTTTAGTGCCTTATGAAAGTTTGTTCCTTATAATTGTAATAAGTTAATCGATAATGAGCAACTGTGGCAAGAAAAATCTCCCTAATTGCATGAGGAAGAAACTTTGAGAGCACCTAGACTTAAAATACTCCCATCCTCATCTGGGTAACACAGAATGTCCATTCATTAAAGATCCATCATTGTTGGGGTCAACTGTTCAGTGATAGACAAATGCACAACTGTTCATCCATCCTGTGGTCCTGAGCCATTGTAGTAGATGATTGCTATTAATTACAGTTTTGCAAACAAAAATAAGATGTGAAATCAAGGTCATAATCATGAACTGTGGTTACAATGCAAAGAATAAAGAGACTATGGTTGATACTGCGGCATGCAAGACAACACAAGGCCATTACAACAAAACCTGACAACCAGATAGTGAAAAACTAGAACTACTTATAGTAATGCTGATCAAGGTAAAGTGAAACACATGGTGAAAGAATTTGAGAAATGTGACTTGCTGGGGCTGATAAATAATGTCACCTTATTGGCACTATACCATAACACCAGTTTGGCAGGAAATGAAAACTTTAAAAAATAGAAAACACAAATGCATCTGCTTATCTGCCCTAATAATTGAATTTTCAGACTACTGTTGTTTATTAGATTGCTTCCTTTCCATTTAATATCATTACCACCCAGGACTGGAAATGTGTGTCAGTCCTCAAACAACAAACTGTAAGTGAGAGATCTGGGCTGAAACCCTTCTCTACATCTCAGCCAGCACTTCTAGAATGCCTGGAATGATTGCTCCATATTAAAGTCTTAATTTGAAAGGTTTTGTTCTTGTTCCTCAGCGGATATGTGGTATTTAATTAAACCAATAAGACAGTCTGAGTGGGTAATGACTATGAACTTGTGTTTACATATGACGTGTTTGTTCATTAGCACTTTCATTTGATTGTCATATACCCAGAAAATGAGGCATGTGTGGTTCACAATACGAAATGTGCCTGGAATAATGTCTTTATAGTTATATGGAAAAAGTTATATGGGGAATAAACATAATTTTGGAATTTTTGCTGTATTCATTTAGTGTGTATTGGGTTTAAAGCAGGTCCTGCGGTTATTAGATGAAAACTAATTATATATTTAAAAATGTGAGGCTTCTGATTTTAGTTATGAGCTGGATATAAGATACGCCTGCTACAGTGAGCCTGTGAAACAATATACATTTGAAATCACAAAGCCAATATAATTAGTATAACCAGGTATAATAAATGTAATGGCAAGTTGAAAAACATATTAAATATATATCAGTTTCATTAATTTCATTCATGTTCATTTGCAAAGGCCTTTGGGAGGTCCTTTGTTGTTTTTGTTGTTGTTTATGAAGTCACCTCCTCAAACAAGTTTACTTCATGGTCATTCATGATAAGAAGGCCATTTGCAGCTAATTATGGGTATGAAAACATATTAGCAGAAAAATGTTTTACTATGGCTTTGTTTAATGAGTACAAAACCGGATACAGGAATATTTAAAAATGCTAAATTATGAAACATCCCTGCTGCAATCTTGAGTCGAGAGAATATCTGTGTCTGTGCATTGCAGTAATGCTGGGAATGGACAAATTCTTTAAGTACTTATAAATCTTTAAACAGGAGATGCTCTTTAATGTAAAGCTTTTCAGACTGCGGTCTGCTATGCAAAACAGATAAACAGACGCCACTGCATTTTTTATTTTTGTCATCCTTAATTGCTCCAGAAGCATAAGTGTTTAATCAATACAAATGTCCATATTCAAATCAGCAGACTGAAAGGCATCTGACAGAGGCAACTTAATAAGTCAATAAGTGAGACTTAAGAAAAAAACTCCACCCTAAAACACAGTAAATATGTTTATATTGAAATATTTGTCATGTGTTTAGAGATGATGGTGCTACTGCTTTGGTTGTTGATTCATTTTTATTATTCCTATTATTGATCGCTAGTGTAATTTTAGTGTTTATCAAGAGAAATAAATGCACCTAAATCAATGTCAAGGTTTATTGGCAAGCTAGAAGTAGTAGAGACAACAAATGCTATTTATGCAATTTGCAAGATCATAAGCTCTGTGCTGGTGTTCTGGAAGCTGGTCTGTTTGAACAAAGTGTACAGGTGCAAAAGTGAGAGCTGGGCAGACTGAAGCACTGCTGCAGCACTCTCTTTTAGATTACTCTCTTTCAATAAAGATGAATTGGTGGTCAATTCAACTGGCAGTACTATCACTGGGAAGTCAAAAAAAGCACTGGGGGTAATGTTCAGAAGGAGAAAATAAACCAACAATATAATGAATTAGTTTAAACCAACAAGAGGACTTCATATCATTTATCATCATTTTTTGTATTTGAAAACAAATCAAATGAAATAAATAAATAAATATAATTCCTTATAATAATAAAATAATTCATTGACATTGAAGATCATATGTTAAAGAATAATACTTAAATCTTTCAATAAATATATATATATATATATATATATATATATATATATATATATATATATATATATATATATATACAGTACAGACCAAAAGTTTGGACACACCTTCTCATTCAAAGAGTTCTCTTTATTTTCATGACTATGAAAATTTTAGAGTCACACTGAAGGCATCAAAACTATGAATTAACACATGTGGAATTATATACATAACAAAAAAGTGTGAAACAACTGAAAATATGTCATATTGTAGGTTCTTCAAAGTAGCCACCTTTTGCTTAGATTACTGCTTTGCACACTCTTGGCATTCTCTTGATGCCTACTTTGAAGAACCTACAATATGACATATTTTCAGTTCACTTTTTTGTTATGTATATAATTCCACATGTTAATTCATAGTTTTGATGCCTTCAGTGTGAATCTACAATTTTCATAGTCATGAAAATAAAGAAGACTCTTTGAATGAGCAGGTGTGTCCAAACTTTTGGTCTGTACTGTATGTATAATATATATAAACTTTTGGTCTGTACTGTATATATATATATATATATATATATATATAGATTCAAATAATGTAAAAAGTCTTTGAATTGAGAAAGAAAGTCTGGAAATAAGATAATTCATTCATAATGTCACACGAGGTCAGAATTAGTTAGGTAAAGAAAAAATGCAAATTAATGTTTTTTTGATTGACTTCAAGACACACACACGCTCACAAGAGGAAAAGAATTAAGAGGATAACAGAAAGAAGGGTAAAACTAAAGGGATTAAAAACGTATTTGGAAAGAACTATCAAAGATTTTCCATTCCTTTTGTTCATAAACAGCATTAGAAGCACATTTCTTTAATGGCTTTTGGGTTTTTTTTTTGTTTGTTTTTTTAAAACAGAAGAAACAAATCATTAGTGGCTAAACACCCAGGGGTTTATTCCACAAAGCAAGCTCATATAATCCAGGCCTATTTTAAATAGCTTTACAAAGAAAGATCCTTTTATTCCATCCTTGTCAAGCTGAAATTGTTTATTAAACATATTCGAGACATAATTACAAAAATAAGGAGTAATAATAAAGTCATAAAGCTGCCTGGCAGGAATATAGCTGACACGATACAAAGAAGAACATTAGGTTCTTCAAATCACTTTAATATACTAACACGCTACATTATTGAGTAGCGTATGATTAATGCAAGAACAGAGGAAATATGTAATTAGGGCAAAACATCCAAGCACCCTTTACTGAGTATTAAATTATTTTACTGAAATGTTGCATTTCGGATACACGAGTGAACATGACAGCAGGTCAATGGTAATAATAAACAAAGAAACAAAAAATAATCATAAAATAATAAATAAATAATAATTGCGAGGCAAGTCATCAAATATATTCTCTTTCTTATTGTATTCTCAAAACTGTCAAGAAATGCACTACTGCTGAAGACATTTGTTTTGCTTCACATCAAGCAATAAAATGGGTCAAAGAGTGTTCTGTGTGACTTTGACAGTGGCATTCTTGTTTGCTTGTTGGTGCCAGCCGGGCGCATTCGTCATTTACGATATTGCTGATCTTCTGGGATTTTGCACACATTGCAGTCTCCTAAGTTTACACCGAATGGTGGAGAATAACAACGAGAACATCCAGTTCTCCAGGTGAAAATGTGTTGATGCACAGGTTTTGAGAAGAATATATAGACTGGTGTGAGATGACAGGAGAGACACTATTAACCACCCAAAAGCAGCACTTTTTGCAACCATGGTGAGCAGAAAAGCATATCAGAATGCACAACATGTCAGATGGAATAGGAATGAGTGTGCCCTGGCTCATCAGAACTGAACAGGAGAAGAGTAAAAAAAGACCGTGCAATGTATTTCCACTCTCCTCTATTTAATGTGGCATCCGAATCCCTTTTGTTGACTAATAGGAGTTCCTGTTGAAGTGGCAGGTAGAACCCTGCGGCTCAGTGGAACCATTTTGTCTTGCAATTTGTCCCACATAATTAATTTAGCTAAATGTAGCTAAGTTTTGACATTAGCCTGAGAACACTGCAGGTTTCTCCAAAAGCATACACTGGTAAACACTGGCAATTACATTATAACTTCTCCAGAACTTACAGCTTGAAAACATTTTTTGTCATTACAAGGCACAGGACACCTGCAAGCATTAAGCCCACTGTCAGAATATCATCATCCTATCAGGAACATTATATACAGTATATTTTTGCAATGTGAAATGCAAATGCATTTTAATTCAATATGGTTCAATAATACTTTTTATCATACATGCATGTTACTGTGCAGGATACTTTTTTCTTTTTTAATAATAAGAACAAATCATCAGATATGTTTTTTACTTTTAATGTAAAAGATGATATGCCTTATATTGTGAGATCTCACCCTGCATTTTTTTCTGATCAACCACACAAAATCCGACTGTTGGTCTGTAGCAGATTCTCTGTTGTAGCCAATCACATGCCTTTATGCCAATTACAATATTTAGCCGAAGGCAGCTCACAAACATTTACAGATTTTTTGTTTCATTCACTTTCTCAGGTATAATTAACCAACTTATGATAAAAAAAAAAGCTGACACAAACAGCAACTATAAAAGCCAAAAATAAGAATGTGTTCATTGTTTCTGCTTCAAATTCAAAATACAAGGTGTCCCAAAGGTTTTCATACATACATACATACATACATACATACAGTAAGTGATCTCACCAACATTTTAACAAAATGCCTTCCAAAAGGTTTTATACTTTTCATAGTTTTATTTCCATACTATTATCTTTTTATAGACAGCTTTAAAGAATGCCTTCGGCAAAAGAAGTCTGCGTTGTGGCAGCACAAAGAACAGTTTGCTATGCATACTCGCATAACACCAGATGTGCTAACTCAAGTTCATCATGAGTGGGAGAGATGACTCAGTTTGTGTTTACAAAGAATTGTCAATCATGTACCGTAAGCTTTGCAGATGAAGTAACATTTTGGTAAAACAAACAAACAAACAAACAAACAAAAAAGCTAATTTCTCCTATTTATGGATAATTTTGGAACAACCTGCAGATATGTCTTGTCTGTTCAGTGCCCTTGGTGGTAGTCTGTAACAGGAAAACCTTTATTATTTATAGCCAGAAATTAATCATTAATAAACATTAAATGGTAACTGATGTTAGCATTTTATGTGGGAACATAATGCGATCTGACCTTTATCATTGATTGCTCCTGTACTAAAGAAATGAAACAGAGAGACAATATGATGACTATCATAATGGTGAGACCCTGCTGTGGATGCCAAAGTGTGACACCCAGCTTTAAGACTTCTGTAAGGGATTGACCTCATTTAATCCATGCTCTACCTTCAGCTGCTCTTTCTAGACTGACAGGCTGGAAGAAAAGCTTAAAGCAAATCCCAGTCAGGATTTAAAAAAACAAACAGTTGTGATCAAATGATCATCTCATTGCATCTTATTTCAACATCATTATCTCTATCCATAATGCAATTAATTTAAAATGTTTAAAAAATTCAAAAAGAAATTCAAAAGATTGTCGCTAATGTGGCTCGTTCCTGTCGATTTCTTCTCTATAACATCCGAAGGATTCGACTATTTCTGTCCATACACGCTGCCCAGGTGCTTGTTCAGTCTCTTGTCATTCCAAGACTCGACTACTGCAACTCTCTGCTGGCAGGTCTTTCCCTGAACGCTATTCATCCACTGCAAATGATCCAAAACACAGCTGCACAACTTGTGTTCAATCTGCCCAAGTTTTCCCCCACCACCCCACTGCTGCGCTCCCTTCACTGGCTTCCAGTAACTGCACGCATCAGATTCAAAACACTGATTCTTGCCTACAAGGCCAAAAATGGACCAGCACCATCTTACCTCAGAGACCTCATCACATCTCGCACTGCACCACGCTGTCTGAGATCCTCCAGCACTGGTACAACCTTCTCTCAGAATGAGAGGTAAGTATACTTTAAGGCTCTTATCTGTTCTGGCACCAACGTGATGGAATGGATTTCCCCTAGATGTCCGTACAGCAGAATCCCTGTCTATCTTTACGCGATGGTTGAACCTACCTCTTCCTGAAACACTTAAATTAGCATTTTGCAAGTTTGCTTTGTAGAATTCAAGAGTTATATTTATATTAAGTTCGTAATCTAGCGTACCAGTGTAGATTTATTCATTGCTAGAGATTCAATGCACTTTTGTACGTCGCTTTGGATAAGGGTGTCTGCTAAATGCCGCAACTGTAAATGTAAAACTCTCTTTCGATTATGATGAAGACAAACTTATCACTGTGTGTATTTCTGCACCACGGAACAATACGAATCTTAAATACAGAATACGGTATAAGGGTTTTATATGAAGAGGATTTTTCTTTCTTTCTCAGATCCAATTTGTTTTTGTGCTTGAAAAACTGCAACAGAATTGCATGTCAGCTCTTCTTCAGGTATACCCTCTATATAGGAGGAAGATTTCTTGCAAAGATGTCGTGTGCAGTCTGTAATCTGAAAGCGATCCCTTGGTTCTCAGATTAAAGAAAAATGGACTGTGCATTTTAATAATCAGGTTATGAACAGAAAATGATGACATCTGCATCTATGATATAGAGATGTGAAAGAAGTAGTAAGTATGTATGCAGGAATATGCAGTGCTGTCTGCTGGCACGAGCTGCTTTAGCCTTTGGATCGCTGTCGCGCCACAGGTTGACATGGCTGAAGGAGCACTGGCGGATTGGATCAGCATTAGCGCTGGCCTGTCAAGCCTCACACTCTGGTGGGATTTAATCTGCACCAGACTTAAATGGACCCACAGCAAACAGCCTGGATATTTAGACACATGGGGACACACAGATAGCTGTGAAGTCCTTTGTCCTTAAAAAAAAACTTTTCCAGACAACTAGATTTTTTTTTGTTTAGGTCGATTTGGGGTGTAATGTAATTTATTCATCAATATCTTTGATCAAGGCATCAGTTGATATTCTGAGCCCTGGGGAGTGATGCCTTGAGGGAGAACAGCTCCTGTTTTTAGAAAATCGGTATTGAGTTTGTGCAAAGCAGAATGAACTGGAAATGCTGTGATGATCAGTGAAACCATCAAATCAAGTTTTATCCCTTTCTTTTTAGTTAATTAAGTGGAGCTGGCAGCAGTCTAGCTTTCCTGCAGTGCTGAATGTAGACTGATCCTGGATCAGGTCCAAAACAATCAGCATTCCTGGTGTGTGAGGAACTGTTGCCGAGATCAAATGCAAAGACTGAGTATATAATAAGATAAAGAATGACATGATGAAGTGTAAAATAAGAGACGGGGTGTTGCTCTCGTCCCAGAACATCTTTCTAATTCAAAGTTCCGTGTAAACAGGATTATACGACAGAGCTAATGACTGTGAAAATTAGGGGTATGTATGCTCTCATACTCAGAAAGCAAATAGGAAAGTATTTCCAGCATGTTGTGTTAATTAGTTTAACAAATGTCAGTAATATTTTGAGGAGACACAATATATAGCATATATTTTATAGTATGGAAAGTATTATACAGCATTAAAAGTATAGTTTTGAATGTATAGCATCCATAAAATCCTGTGTATAAATATTATATGACAACAAATGAGCATGTATGATGTCTATAATTGTAATATCTGATTAGCTCTATGATAGTCTTAAAAATATTGGAAAATATACAGGCTATATTCAAATATAGGTAATTATGACCATAACTGATATCACAGAACAGAAGTTAATACGAGTATATTATGGACTACGCTATAGTTATGCTATTAGTTTCTGTTCTTGTTGACCAGTGTTCATACCAGCCTACATGATCAACCTCTTAATGAGCATATTTGTGGTTAAATTCAGAACCGAGGCTGAGAAACATGTTCCATATTTAAACCACATTTCATTTAATTAAACTTTAGAAAATAAATGTTTGCAGATTTTTATTTAATGATTTGATGAAACATTCATCTGTGTTTTTAACACGTATTAACATTTAAATAACAAACTCACCAATTTATGCTTGTTGACTCACTTTGTTAACGTTTTTCTCAGTTGCTTTGGATCATTTCTCGAATCATACTTAATATTTGCAAACCACTAAGTGCATTCTCAACACAATTTGTACAAACAGCACAACACCTTGGAATTCTTGCAAAAGCTTGTACTTTTCTCAGAATCCTTATTTTATCTCCCAAAAGTAAATGTCAGTGAACATGTCATTCCCATCAGAATGAAAAATCCCTTTGTCATTGTTCACAAATAAGATCATCAAAATGTTTAGGCATGTTATCGGTATGATGGCGCACAGTTTCAGGATTTCTTGATATAAACTACGGTTTGGATTACAGTGACTGAAATTGCACAAAATTGGAATTTTTCTGTAGGGCATCTATAAATTTCAGCAGCAAAAATGTATTTATTTGATTACATATTTGATTTATTTTGATTGCAAGAGACCGGACAGGATTCACACTTTTACTGTACTAGTGTTCGTTTTTTTATAATCATAATTTTGGATAACTTTTAAAGCATAGCCAATTGAAAAAACTGTCATGAAATGTTTCATAACATTAAATTAGAATGTGACACAATCTGCCATTCCATCTAAAATGGTACCAGCTGGGTACCAATTACTGATATCTTTGATTTCCTCTTTGCATCACAGTTCCCACCATAACAAGTGCCACATGCTTATGCTTTGGCCCTATTGCATTTTGGTCCTGTCTCTGCCCCTGACCTATTATTTGTTTGTTATCTGATTGCAGACACCTGTTCTGTGTTTGTCTTTGATTAGCTTGTCTAGGCATATGCTGCTGAGCTCTTGTGCTGTCTAATTTTGAATATAGCTTAATATTGATTATCATTGTAGGAGCTTTGTGGGAGGCTCAAAGTAAGAAAAAAACCTAAAAAAAATATATATAATAATAAATGTATATATTCTGAGCACTGCTTTGGAAAATTATTCTTGTCATTTCCGCTCTGCTCTATCACCTGCGTGTTACAACCAACAATAGTCATGTGACCTTATATTGATGAGAGTAATTTAATACCACATATTTTATACTTTTTTCTTTAAACAAGCATGTTAAAATATCATACAAGTGGTTATAACCAAAAAATTAATGGAAAATCAACTTTGTGCAAAAATGTTTTGGATTGTTCAGGCCACAGTGCATTATATAGATACTGTTCAAAGAATTTGACATCAAGAGCCTATTAAGGCAGGAAACAGAAAACGTGATGAAAGACATTAGACTTTCAATAATCGTTGTCCTTGCCTTTAAAGTCAATGTCATTCCTCATAAACTTATCACAATATCAACAATTAGCATGTTCGTCATTCCAGAAGGATTCAATTAAAAATCTGTGTGATCCAAGTGACATACACAGATATAAGCTTATTCGTTGCCACTTATCCAAGTTTGGTTCATGGTATCTCTACATTTAAAATATCAGATTAAAGCAGTACTGCGAGGCATGAGCTGAATCCTGAGCTCCATAAAGGGAGCTGTTAGGTTAGTAAATTGTGGCTAAACTTCTAATGGAAATGCGTGAGTAATCCCTCAAGGGTGCACCTCAAGGCAGGTGTGGAAAGGTGCAACGGGACTTGGCAGCGACACAGCTGCTTGTAATGATGAAAAATGTTTAACTTCTCCCTGAACTCCAGCAGAAGTACACCTATATAAGTTTCAGCTGTAATGGATGCGAATAAGGACACACTTTGGGAGAAGTTTACTTGTCTAATTAAAGCTGAATCATCTGCACATTTATTTTGCTGGGGCAACTGAATGTGGGTCAGTAAGAGGAAAATAATAAGGGAAAGCAGAAGAATTGATATAGACTTTAGGAGTAAGCAGCTGAGTTAAAGAAAAAGAAGATTTGGGGCAGAGTTAAGAAAATATAGAGGGATTAGATAGATCAGATAGATAGATGCAGTCTGATCACAATGGATAGATAGATAGATAGATAGATAGATAGATAGATAGATAGATAGATAGATAGATAGATAGATAGATAGATAGATAGATAGATAGATAGATAGATAGATAGATAGATAAACTATATTTTTAAAAGTATTGGGTCACCTGACCTCTCCCTCCATATGTGGTTCTTTTCCAAATTGTTACCACATGGATTAATGATGGATTGATGATGGACAGACAGACAGACAGACAGAGAGACAGAGAGATAGACAGACGGATAGATAGATAGATAGATAGATAGATAGATAGATAGATAGATAGATAGATAGATAGATAGATAGATAGATAGATAGATAGATAGATAGATAGATAGATAGATAGATAGATAGATAGATAGATAGATAGATAGATAGATAGATAGTATACCTCTATATGTGGTTCTTTTCCAAACTGTTACCACAAATCTGGAAGTACTCAATTGTACAGGATGTCTTTAGAGGTGCTATAATATAATTTAGCTTTCATTCGAAAACTCAAACATGTTTCAGCATGGCAATGCTGGAAAAAATGAGCTTCTTGAAGATCTGGTTCACATGCTCTGGAGAGGAAGATCTTGAGTGGCGTGCTATAGAGCTCTGAACTCATCCCTACTACTCACCTTTGGGATGAATTGGAATGCTGACTGCACCCCAGGTCTCCTCACCTACCTGACTTTCATAACACCCTTGTGACTGATAAACACAAATATTCATAAGCTCATTTAAAATCTAGTGGAACAGCTTCCCAGAAGAGTGGAGGGAATTATAAGAGCAAATTAGGACTAAATGTGGACTGCAATTACATACTATACTTATGACCAAGTGACCCAATACCTTTGGCAATATAGTGTATATAGATACCACTGTATGAAAAAAATCCACTTGTTTGTTTTCTCTCTGCAATCCCAAACAATTAAGACAGATTTGCTCATCAGAGCCAAGAATAAGCCATCCTAGGTGGCAGCAGATGGGAAGCGTGGAAGCCACACTCATATTCTGACTGAAAGGTTAGATGAGGGCTGTGTTTCACACTGATCCATTTATTGGTTGCATTAATCTGTTCCACTTTCAGATGCTTGCAGATCAAACCAGCACAGCCTGGAGACTTAAGCCAGCTTAAAATCAATAAGTCCTGAAGGAGAAACTTCTCAATCTCAATAAATCATCTGCTCTGTTCTATAAAAGGCTCCACTGAGGTTTTTTTTTTTTTTGCACTGGGCTTAGGGACACTTTGTACCGCACAGATGATCCTGATGATCAGCAGCATTAGAAGACAAACGGCATAACTGTGCTCAGAGCTGCATGCGGATAGCAATCAATTGACCTGGAGAGCAGGTGGAATCAGGAAACCATCTAGAACATTGTAGAGGTCAGTATAGGTCTGTGTCATATCACAATTCTCTTTTTGTGCTGCAGCTCAAGCAAAGGCTCCTGAGTATTGGATCATGGACAGGTGCACTTTATCTGAATACGGATGATCTGAATTGTTGCTGAAGTTGCAGAACCTGAGTCTATATATTCATATCTCAAATCTACACACTATATCTTATGCACTGTATAATTATTTCATATGTTAATGCAGTGTATATGTATATAAATGTATTTGTATGTATATTACATTTTCTTTGAAATAATATTTTATTATATATTCTATATAATTATTTTATTGCAGTTTTATTGTGTTTTATACTTAATAGAATCAAATATCATTCATATTAATCTATTTCTAAATTTTTATTCTACTCTTTAGCTCTTTAACTTTATTTAAATTTTATTCTGGATCAAGCATTGGAAAAAAAACTTTTATATACAGTTTAGTATATTTATGTATGTGAGAAATAAAATGGTAGTTTTTTTAATACAAATATATTTTTGACACATGCGTTTTTGTATGTATCATATTTACAGATTTTTGGCATGCTTAGTAAGCACGTATGGGGATGATGGTCAGCGTGTCCACAAACTTTTGGCCATCTAGCGTAAATCAACAAGTGATTCTGTGAAGTAACAGCTACTAATGTAACACACGTCAATAGTTTTTATTCGGGTTTTTTCCCGATAGGAATGCACTATAATCTGTTTATAATAATACAGAATTCAAGCATTTTAAAATTAAATGTATTTTTAAGTACATTATTATTTTTCTTACAGATTATTTAGCTTATGTTATGTCTTATGTGAATATATTTCTCTTGTTGACATACATATACAGATAAGAAATAACTTGATATACCCCTGTTATTAGTATTGATTTTTTCTCCTGCAGGTGAATAACTGAAGTCTCCTGCATCTTTCTTCACTATACAGCTGATATCATCGGAATATGTACTGAGAGGCATGTCAGATTTGCCCTTCACAATGTACTTTTTTTAAAACACTGCAAATAAATAAGCATGGTGTGCATAAAGTGCCATTTATTTTTTAGGTAATTTAACATACCTGTGCTTTTTATTCTGCGATGAATCAGTGACAGTGTTGGACAAACAAAGTCAATAAACTCAGAGATAAATCTCTGAAATAAAGCTTGGCCCGTGGTTCTGAAAAACAAAAACAATTTTCTTTTCATTATTGTGAATAAAAACAGAGGAATCCTATCAAGTGTAAGGAGTGAGTTTTGAACACAATGCTGTACTTGTATGAGTTTTTTCGAAAGTGCAGTGTTTAAGGATACTGTAAAAAAGGCATGATGTTTGGAAAGGCTAAGTGTTCCGGTTTCTAATTATTTATTTCTAAGAAATACATGGTTCCTGAATAATGAAATGAAGAGCAAAAATAATGCTTGCAAACAGGGTTCATCAGAGGTTTGAGTGTCCAAATCTATAGCGTACTGTCAGTAAATCAGTAAAGATAACAGAAAAAGGAAAGGAGGAGAAGAGAAGAGAAGAGAAGAGAAGAGCTCATCTCCAGTCAACATGCTTAGTGCCTCCACACTAAAAAAGTATCGCTTAAAGGTTAAGGGTGGCAGTTGAGAAGCACTGACCTGGTTGTACCTCTGTGGCAGGAACAGAATATCAATACCCAGCAGGGGCTCACAGCCCTCTACACATCCAACAGCGCATTCAAGAAACAAGCCTTGGAGGACAAAGAACATTCAATATAGCCTCAAGCCCTAGGGCACTCACATATCAGAAATGGGGCAAAGGTCAAGCCCTGACATAGAATGAAACCTCCATGTGTCTGGGATGACTAACAACTTAAGATTAAGACACACCAGGGAGTTAAAAAATTCTATTTCAAGTTGTCCAAAGGCTTGGTTCTGGCCTTGTGTAAAATGAGCCCAGGGAATTATCGATAGAGGAAATATTAAGGCCTGAGGTGCAACGAGGAACAGGGGGCTGATGAAGCAGCTTAAAGCAAGGCTGACAAACCTCTCAACTCTGAAGTGAAAGAGAGAGCAAAATAAGAGAAATTGAGACTTTAAGGTGCTGAAGATAATCTAGAGCAAAATAAAGAATATGAGGGAGCACAGATACCAAGAAGCAAGGATATGATATACTGAATATATTGCCGCCACCTTGTTCTGCACCTCAAACCCGGCGGAGAAGTCGCTCAAAACATCTGGGAGAAAGGCATCAGTGTCAAAAGTAGATGAAGTTGTCTTGTAGTTCATGATCGCCTGGATGTCTCCACTGTCCTGGAAGTGGCCATGGATTCTCTTGGCGTGTGTGCACTTTGCCTCTCCGAAGGCTCTCTTAAGGCCGTCTTGTCCGCTGCTCTGAAGGCAGAGTCTCTAGACTTTAGCATCGCACGAGCCGCGGTCATCCACGGCTTCTGGTTGGAGCATGTGGTGAAGGTTTTCACCTTTTGGAACTGGTTTCGAGCATCTGACGAGGAGTCTGTATGATGGTATTAGCATAACAGATGTCTGAATAGCCGAGGTAGGGGCATTAGAGTTAGATGAAATACTCTTGATCACAATGGGTTGAAAGTGATAAAATAACAATGGTGCTGCAATTTCTTTGTGAATGTTTTTTTTTCTCTGAAATAAGATTGCTATATGATCACTCACTGGACTATAAGAAGCACATTTCAGTTCCAGCTCAGCATTAGTTTCCTGACTTCTTTGATGGAAACAACCTCAGTAACCTTAGACGAGCTGCTTCTCGGAGAAGATCCACATACTAAACAAACCAAGTCTTATTCATGCCTGCAAAACAGAATAATTGGATGTCTTGCTCTAACATAATATATATTATGCAATGCAATATTTTGTATAACAAAACATGCAGTCTTAAGCCATTGCTGCAAAAATAGTGGTAGAACAAATCAAGAAAAAATGGGCACAAATGAAGTAGAGAAGACGAGATAATAAAGACTTAGCAGAGAGAGAAATCTTCACACTATTTCAATAAATTTTTCCAGCTGGCTGTCCAAAGCAATGACTCTACATGAAGAGACAAATAAAAGCTGCAAAAAGAACATGAGAAGGACAAGCAATAAAAAAGCTGTGGACAAGATTTATAAAGAATTTATTTTTCTTTCCTGCCACAACTTTTCCCCCCACAAATAATACCAAGATTATACAAGTACAAGAACATTGAATCTTGGTCTAGCATTGTAAAAAAAAGAAGCACTGTGAATCATCAGGTACTTATCTTTCCTCTTGCTGACTTACTTGCTGGAAAATACACTCTGACTTGGTGTTCATCATATCTAGGATTACACAATAGCCTGCAGAGGTTCAGATTCATCGCCTCACAGTCTTGACCACATGAGTTCCAAAAGGTCAGTTCTAGGGCTGTACTTGCTGTCCAGATAACACAGCTTTTCCCATCACCTGAGATGGAACATCAACAAAAGAGTACTGATATACAGTGATATTAGATTTAGCCCTTCATCTAATATCTATCAGTAGCTTGACAACAAAACTGTTAGGGTTATGCAATGCTTTATATCACAAGGTCACGTTGAACGCATAATAAAAATGTGCAAACCATTGCACACATGCACAAAGACTTTGTGCTTCTTCCTTCTCAAAAGCAAACATTGTAAACACTAACCAAAAAAACAAAAGATATCACATAATTACAAAAAGCATCAACTGGAAACACTTTAGAATTAAGTAATAGCAAGACACAATAAATGCAAATACTTGAACAACTATAAAAAACAATGAACTAACAGAAAAGGAGGGGGAAATTAAACCAAAAATATAACAAAAAACGCATGAAAAACAAAAAAGCACCAGAACTGTCATGTAATGTCGGTCATGTTGTTATATTTGCAATATAGTAGGGTTCATACCTGCTAGAAAATTTATATCAGTCATCCCAGGACATACCTACAGGCAAAAAGTGCCCTATGCTGGACCTGTCAATAAACACTGGATACCAGGAAAGCCCATGCAGCACACATAGCTACAGATCTTGCCATTATTCTGGATATCAAGCTCAGCATCTGTGCTGCAGAGCATTATGATGTTATATGACCTTTTCAGACTATAGAGTAACACATTCATATAACTCCCTACTTGCTGCATGCTTCATAACCTCTTGCAATTCTTTCATGTGACTATGCTATTGAGGTCTCATACTTGTCTCCTTGCTGAAGCGAAAAAACAAATTTAAAACTACTGTCTTGTCATTTCTGCTTATTTTAAACATGTTCTCTTCTGAGATCTAATGTTGTGTTTGTGGTGCCTTTACAAGTAATAATTTGCAAGTTGTAATAAAGTTATTTCCCACCTATGCACATTCGGCATGCATAATGTGAGTAACAAAACGTGTGATTTGTTTCCTCAGTCAGAGCAATAAAAGCTCATAAAAGCAAGCACAATTCAAAGACCCTTTTACAGATTACAGATTTACATAGTTACAGGCCTGAGTGGCTAATGGTACGGTTCTACTATAGTAACCTTCAAACATTCATGAAATCGTTTGGACTGAATTTACAACTATTTGCAACTATTGCAACTATTTTGTTTAGCCTAGCAAAAATGTCAGCGGATTATAGAGAGTACTGGCCAACATGAGCGAAAATGCTGATCATTACCCTGACAAAACTAATTTTTTATACTGTTTTTTAAAAAAAATACAATATACATATGTATTTGTATATTCATTGATCTAAAGCTAATTATTGGTGCTTTTTACTAGTTGAAGTTTTAAAAATACAAGGTGCAATGCAGCACAGGCATTTTAGTTTTCCCTCTAGTCCATATAGCTGTTTTTTCATCAACTCTTTTCATCTTTGTTTATTTCACATTAAGACATACCCGTTCAGATGATTTCTAGGATAACACTTTGTTGTCTTCTTTGATTGTAGTTTGTATACTTACCTACCTCTTATTACTACTTACATTTGTCTTCTGATTGTTTACTAATGAGACCACTCCGGCACTTATGCTAATCAGCTTTAGTGTTTGAGGTTTACAGATTCTCCAAGAAAATGTTTTTGATCATTTGCCGTTAAGCTTTTTGCACATCTTATAAATCACCCTAGGTACAAATGTGTGCCAACTGAATAAATGACAGACATGTACAGAAACTTTCAAAGCTACTTTCAAATACATTTGCCAAAAAGCAGATTATTCAGTATTCATGCCTTACCCTGGATTTACAGATGCCAAGTCAAATAAATGTCAAGCCTTGCATCAAGAACTACACTATACACGCCTCAGCTGTTTTGGAATTTTCAGCATTCACTTATCAATTATGAATATTTTCTTTTTTTTAGACATATATATTATTGGATAATGTTTAATAATAAATTTTATAAATCTCGTTTTAGAACTATCATAACCCCCCACTGATAATTCTTTCCATTTACTAATTTACACTTGCACTTAAAACAGTGATTTATAAGGTCATTCGTTTAGATTTTACCAAGTGGGCTACTGTGTCTGTTTATTCACTGGTCTAAAGCTAATACTGCTAAAAACTCATGTAAGACTAAAAAAGAAAATGGTGCATTTTTCAATACTATATTGATTTATTGTCCCTCTATTAAATGAGAAAGAGCTAGTAGATGAGAATACTACCCAGAGTTGATTTTGGTGCATTTTTGGTGCAATTTACTGGTTGAAGTGGAAATACAAGGTCCATACAGTATATAGCCTGTATTTTATGTACAAAGGCCTTCATTTCACATTAAAACCAACCTGTTGATGATTTCAAGGTTTTCTTTTTCTTAGATTTTTTCATTTATATTTTTTATTTATTACCTCTTGGCTTTCTCAATATTTGTTTTTACAGTAGCTCCCTGCTTAAATTTGTCTTCTGATTTCTTACTAATGAGACCACTTTGGCACTTGTACTAATCAGCTTAAGTCTCTAGCATTGAGTCTCCAAATAAATGTTTTGATCATTGCCTTTGCGCTGATGGCACATCTTATAAATCACTGTTGGTACAACTGTGTCTAAATAAATGTAAACATACATGTGCAGAAACTTCCAGAGCTTTTAAATACATTTGCCAAAAAGCCGATTGTTCAGAATGCATGTTTTAACCAGGATTTAGAGCTGCCACGTCAAATAAACTTCAAACTTTGCATCAAGAACACAGACAATTCCACACCATACAAGTCGCAGCTTCTTTCCTATACAACCTACTGGTAAGATAAACAACAGCAGGGCACTTGATTGTAACCTGTTTTGGAATTTACAGTACTGAATTATTTTGTGACAGATAAATAACTGTATAATCATAAGATTATACAGTTATTTGCAAGATATCATAACCCCCACAGATCATTTTGCCCACTTACTAATTTACACTTAATTACTCAATCCCCTGTTATTTTGCCCACACTGCTACAGTATACACAACTGCATAATAAAAGAACACAAGAAACAAGGAAATCTCGTCAATACTCAATAGTAATTGCATGGTTATTTAAATAGCACAACATTTAAACTGAAGCACAACACAACAGACAGAATGTAAAGTACCCTAAAGCAAATAAATGAAGGGCTCACATTTGCTCATAAGTCTTGCTTGCTCTTGTAGAACTATAATCACAAAATGACTCATTAAAAACCATGTCATGAGACAGTGGGACAGGGAATAACTGATATAATGGTCTTTATTTTGTTGAGCTTCATTAATGTGGCTGTGACACGGCTGGTGTGAACTGAAATACTCTTTAAATTGAAATCGAAGGAGATTTTGATACGGTGCATGATGCGAAGCTACAGATGGCCTGAAAAACCCTTAAAGTGTTTCTATACAGAGTATAAAGCTGATGGTCATGGCAGAAACTCTGGTTAGAGATCATCACCTCAAAGTATGCTCTTTAAACCTTGATATATTTGCACTCTCTCATACTCTTTTTTAAACTGCTGCTGTTGTTGCTTTTGTGTGAAATCACAATCCCTTAATGACCTAATGATCAGAATTTTAACTAAGCTAATTAAAAACAGCAGTGGCAGCACTTCTCAGTAGATGTGGGTGCTAATGATCAGAGGTGGGAAGTAACCAAGTACAAATACTTTGTTACGTACGGTACTTGAGAAGATTTTTCTGGTATCACTATTTTACTTCACTATTTATTTTTTGGGCAACTTTTTACTCTTTCTCATTACAATTTAGCACAAATATCTGTATTTTCTACTTCTTACATTTTCAAACCAGACTTGGTACTTTAGTTTTAATCTATTTGGTGACATGGTCAATGTTTTTTCCTCTCATTGCGCCCCATTTACGCCCATCAAACTGTTTCCTGTCATTGTAGGGCTTTTTCAATACCATTGGTGTATCGTGGCTCTCACATACCACAGACATAAACTAGTTTATGAAGCCAACTATGAGCAGAGCAGAAAGTAACAAGAAGTATGGGGTTAACGTGGATGAGACAGAGGGAGTCAGCGATGTAAACATGACAGAACAGAGATATTCCTGTTTACCTAATCATCAACATCTTTTCTCTGCTGGTGTTCTATATACATTTATTCGATACATTGATTGGGTGACAACATTGAAAATTATATACACTAAACATTTGTTTTACTGATGCGCCAAGTTTCAAATCAGCACCAAAATCCACCATGACGCGCACATTGGGGTGGACAAACGCACAGGCGTGTTTTGCTGCATTTTGCCAAAATGAACTTAAATTACACTATTTTTATTGAGCGTATGGAAGTTATAAGTGGTACAGTTCCTCCGGTATCACCTCATTAACCGTCCGTGTGGAAACATAGCAAAAGTTCAAGTCAAGTCAAGTTTATTTCTATAGCGCTTTTCACAACAGACATTGTCTCAAAGCAGCTTTACAGAATTTTAAGAGTTAATGTGAATGATGTATGTATTTATCCCTGATGAGCAGCAATGGCAACTGTGGCAAGGAAAAAATCCCTTATATGTTATGAGAAAGAAACCTAGAGAGGAACCATACTCAAAAGGGAAACTCATCCTCATTTGGGTGACATCAAGACTGTGATTATAGACTTTAGACAATACAGAACACTGTTTTAGGTGAGATTGGATCAGAAAATGCTGGCAGAGGTTGAACCTCCACAATTGTTTTTCTAATACTCTCAATTTTTTCAGTGACCAAATTCATAAAGTCCTCATTACTAAGCTGTGATGGAAGACATTTTTCAGATACCTGATTTCATGTTAATTTAGCTACTGTTCTGAAAAGGAACCTGGGATTGTTTTTGTTGTTGTCTATGAGTTTGCTGTTTGCTGTTGTTGTCTGTAGCTGAGCATACTGTCTTTATTCACAATTCTAAATACCTCCAATTTAGTTTTCTCCATTTTCTCTCCAGATTACGGACTGTTCTCTTGATGGCATGTGTATGACTATTATACCAAGGTGCAGGTGTTTTTTCTCTAACCTTTTTTAACTGGATGGGGCAACGGTGTCTAATGTGCTAGTTAGTATAAGGTTTATGTTGTTAGCCATTTCATCAAGGTTGTTATCATTTATGGGTTTAGTGAGAAATTACGATAAATCAGGCAGGTTATTTCTGAATCGGAACAATAGTCCTACTAGGTCGATAACGTGGTGAAACACGGCTAATATGCTCTACCGGTAGTGTGTACAGTATGAGGTAATGGTCTGTGATTTCATAACACTGAGGTAAAATATCTATATCAGTGACGTCTGCTCCGTGGGATATTATTAAGTCTAGTGTGTGATTTAAACGATGAGTTGGTCTGGTGATGTTTTGTTTAACCCCAAAAGAGTTCAATAAGACCACAAATGATAGTCCTAGGGCATCGTTTGCATCATCTACATGAATATTAAAATCTCCTACAAGCAGCACTTTATCAAAATTTATCAAGAGGTCTAAAAGAAAACAAGCAAACTCTTGAAGAAAATCACTTTAAATGATTTAAACCTAAATCCTTATTTTTGAATAACATTAACATTAAGAAGGGCACTATAAATGGTTGCTACACCACCCTAATGACCAGTCTGATGGGGCTCATGCTTATAAACATATCCTGATGGTGTAGACTCGTTTAGACTCATATAATCATTTGGTTTATTCCAGGTCTCAGTGAGACAGAATGCATCGAGATTATTATCTGTGATCATCTGATTTTTAATGAGTGCTTTGTGTGTAAGTGATCTAAAGTTTAAAAGACCAAACTTTAGAACTTTTAGTTTTTGCTTATCTGGCATTTTCCAGTTATGTTTGGTGCCCTGATGACTTATGTCATTTAAAACATCATAATTACATTTACAAGAATAATTTGGAATGTTTTTTTTTACTACTGTTCAACATGTAAACCTGAAAAATAGAAATAGAATATAAGGATAAAAATAAAATACAATAAATAAAATAAGTATAAATTATAAGTATATTAAAAGTATAGTATAACTAAAAAGTATGACAATAACGTCAAACATAATATTTATATATATATATATATATATATATATATATATATATATATATATATATATATATATATATATATATAAATACAAACCCGATTCCAAAAAAGTTGGGACACTGTTCAAATAATAAAAAATAAAAATAAAAAAGGAATGCAATGATGTGGAAGTTTCTAATTTCAATATTTTTAGAATACAATATAGATGACATATCAAATGTTTAAACTGAGAAAATGTATAATTTTAAGGGACAAATAAGTTGATTTTAAATTTCATGGCATCAACACATCTCAAAAAAGTTGGGACAAAGCCATGTTTACCACTGGCATCCCCTCTTCTTTTTATAACAGTCTGCAAGCATCTGGATACTGAGGAGACAAGTTGCTCAAGTTTAGGAATAGGAATGTTGTCCCATTCTTGTGTAATACAGGTTTCTTTTTTGACCTATAGAGTTTTACTCGGCAATGGCGAATGACACGTTGGATTGTGTTCACCGACAATGTTTTCTGGAAGTATTCCTGAGCCCATGTTGTGATTTCCATTACAGTAGCATTCCTGTATGTGATGCAGTGCCGTCTAAGGGCCCGAAGATCACGGGCATCCAGTATAGTTTTCCGGCCTTGACCCTTACACACAGAGATCGTTCCAGATTCTCTGAATCTTTGGATGATATTATGCACTGTAGATGATGATAACTTTAAACTCTTTGCAATTATTCTCTGAGAAACTCCTTTCTGATATTGCTCCACTATTTTTCACCACAGCATTGGGGGAATCGGTGATCCTCTGCCCATCTTGACTTCTGAGGGACACTGCAACTCTGAGAGGCTCTTTTTATAACCAATCATGTTCCCTATCATGTTTTTATACCCAATCATGTACCCAATTGACCTAATAAGTTGCAAATTGGTTCTCCACCTGTTCCTTATATGTACATTTAACTTTTCCGGCCTCTTATTGCTACCTGTCCCAACTTTTTTGGAATGTGTTGCTCTCATGAAATACAAAATGAGCCAATATTATTTCAAAATGTCTCACTTTCAACATTTGATATGTTATCTATATTCTATTGTGAATAAAATATAAGTTTATGAGAGTTGTAAATATTGCATTTCTTTTTTATTCACAATTTGTACAGTGTCTCAACTTGGAGGCTGTATACTGGTTCTACTCATTCTGTTCTCTTGTTCCTTGTTTTGTGACTTAACAAAACAGTCTTAGTGCTTGATGCTTTCTGTGATTGATTTTCATGAGCTATTATGTCTTTTTGCTGTTTTACTCTGAGAAAGAGAGGTCACTCCTCAGACAGCAAAACATTTGTCAGTATGCCACACACGCAGCATATTGTCGGCTTCACAAACTCCTTTTTTCATTGAGGAGCAATGCAGGTGATTTATCTACAAGGATTTTTGAGGTCATCAACACCATGGACACACATTGTCAAATGCCCAGAGTTCCTGATTAGATTCTTATTGGTGTTATTTTGTCTCCTTCAAAAGATTTTGGTAATAAAGAGAGAAATTGTCTCCAAGGCCATGAATAACCTTCATCTTTAGTTTCGTCATCAATAAAAAATAACTAAGTCTATAATACAGCCTGTCGGGCATGACTAGATGTAATATTATTGCTACCATATTTAACAAATAATATGACAGACCTTCTTTCTTTCCATCCTTTCTTTCTTTTCAGATGTCACACTGTGACATGCATTTATATTCGGCTTGTCTGTTCATAAAAAATGCACGATCTGCCTCTCTCTGTTAGCAATTCTTATCAAAACGTGGCCTTTCTGCTGTTTTAGTTGCAATGAGGAAAAAAGTGATCCCAATTCTTTAAAGAACGCCCCATTCATCTTCATTTAAAGGCTCGTTGCCTAATATAGTGTATATGTTGCAAAATTCGGTAGCACAAAGCGTCACTCAAAAAAAAAAAAAGAAAACCCCAAAATAAAACCAAAATATATCTTAGCAATCCATTGACATATTATGTTTAGCCCAGAATCTGGTCACTTCATTAATTATTAAGAAAAATCTATACAACAAATTGGCAAGAGTTTTCTCTTTGGAAAAAAGCATTTTCCTCACTTTGCCATTCATTCTACAACATAGAAACAACAAAAATGGTTAGGGCTGAAATCAATTTTGAGAGGGTGAAAGAGAAATGGCAAGAGTTCCTGTGGTATAATAGCGATGAAGTAGAGGTCATCCATCTTTGGCTGTCAGTGTAAAGATTTTTACTCGCATGGTTAAACCAAAAACCTTCTTATCTCATACAGACAGTGGCCATGCAGCAAAAGTGTGGGAGACTATCTCACGATGTGTATTACTGAAGTTAGAAAGAAGATTTTTGCTTTTGCATTCTTGCAAAAGAATGCTTTTAATTCCTGGAGACTGCATATTGGTTTTAGCAGAATGAAATGCAGCAAGTTATTCCTTGAAATGAATGGAATGATAAAAACAAGGCGAGCATACACTATGAAAAAGCACAACATTCTTGGCAGAATTGAAAAATGAATCGAGTTGTTGTGGGCGGGAACACAGAAACCACAGTAACTCAAGGACAACCTTCTGCCACTTGTACTTTTATTTCAATAACCTTCAAACCCCATCAAAGCGAAAGTACCAAATGAAAGTCTATGCCATATCTTCATTCAGTTTATTCATAATATGGATTTCAGGGCAGCCACATTCATAGTCACGTTCATTGATTCATTCAATCCCATTCCTATCGTGACTAACTGCTTTTTCTTGGTCAGGGTTGTGTTGAAGATGGGCCCAAACACAGGAACATGGTGGGAAAACATTATGGATGGGATATCATGCTCCACGTATTACAGAGATAAAGGCTCTGGATCCACTGCAACACTGAAAGGATGAAGCATTTACTAAATGTGCATCAAAGCAGCTCAGTTTCCAACTACACTAAACCTGAAAATTATATATATTTTTATCAGTTACATATAATAGCTAATTCCATTGCATACTATCCAATTACATATCTAAAGTAACATCTGGTGAAAGTCTTGGAAAAAAAAATTATGTAAATCTTTTTAAGGACAAGGTTTATTTTAATATTCTTATATTGACTCACTATCAAGATTTAAAGCGTGGCTTCTGTTTGTTTTCTAAACTAGGCTTGTTAAGGAGTGCCTTTAGTGAGTCTATATATAGCTGCCTGACTGTCTTATGTCTGGGGCTAGACAATGTTTAATTCTACCACACACATTTCATTAATTTAAAAACTACGCAAAAAAAAGACAGAATCAGAGACTGCATGTGGTCTAACATTCATCTTGGCAGCATGCTAGCAATTAAATCCATTCTACAATGCCATGGAGACAGGACTGCACATTTATTTAAGGCATTAATTCAAGCAAACTGCTGTACATTTTCAGAAAATGGGAACAATGTGTAGGGAGAGTGGTCATAATTTGTATACCACTTTACTTGTAATAAAAAAAAAAACCTCACTTTCAAAATATCTGTGAAAGTTGCATTTTTAAGAGTTGAGATTGAAAAGGAACTGAATAAGATTGAGTGTAGGCAGAGGAGATGAGATTTCTCAACAGGGTTGCTGGATTTATTCTCCATGACAGAGTGAAGAGCTGGACCATCCTGAAGAACCTTGAAGTAAAGCTACGCCAAATCAAGACGAGTCAGTGGCAGTTGTTGGGTTTGTTTACAAGGAAGCCCACCTGATTCCACTAGAGGTGTATGATACATGCCCCACTGATCAGAAAGCAGATGCAGAATAGGATAAAGAGATTTTTTCCCACAGCTTAATTGGGAGTATCTGGAGATCTAAGAACCTCTCCACCAATCCATAGCCTCAGTTACAGTCTTTGTGGAATTGCATGTATCATTCCTGTTTCGTCTCACCTCAGTTGTCTCTGGGGGGGTCAGTGAATAAGTGTATGTCAGGCCCTGTGATGGACTGCTGTCTCATCCAGGGTGTATTTTTGCCTTGTGCTCTAAATCTACTAAGACACAGAACAGGATTACTCATTAGTCAGGATTAGTCTTCTGCCGGCCATGACATGGGGTTTAATCAATCAGGCTAATGGTGATGTAGCTTCACTTTGAACATATTTTACTAACATTAATAAATCTTGGGTCAGCTCTCTGGAATTCCTCATGCATGCGGACCTTCTTAAGTTAAACATTAGTTACTAAATGCGGATAAAGTATAAAGGAGCTAAAATAGAAATGGAAAATGCTGATACTCAATTGGGAATGTTGTTTCAAAGGCAATGAGAATAGTTTTCTGGCTGTGACAACAAGACCTCATTGTTGTAAGTACAGTACAGTAAAACATGCATTTTAATATCAACATCACTTTTATAAAAAAAAACAATGACATTTTATTGCTATGAAAAAATGATAGAGCAGACTACTTTTTGATTAAGCTCAGTTCCTTTAATTTATGCACATAGGTTGTTTGTGACTGAGGGTCATTTTTATGCAGTAGAATGTCAGGACTGTGGCATTAAAGCAGGAGCTGCTAACAGACTGAACAAATGAATGCAAAAGTCTGGAAAGATCATTAGGAGGAACCTCAGAAAGCCAACTAGTATGACAAGGTATGGTTGATTAAATTTAGGATAGGTATGGTTACATGTTCTCATTAATTCTCTCTGACAGTGAGTAAATGTAGTTTTATTTAGATCATCAGTACTATGGTGCTCTTAGCCTATGCAGGAATGGAAAGGTGATGAAGATCCTTCAGCTTTAATCACACCTTAATCACACTCCAGTAACACTTCCAGCATTCTTCAGCATATTGATCAGTCGGCCCACTCACACTTCTCTGTTTCTGCTTTCAGCTCTTTATAAGGAATGCAGAAGAACTTCCTGTTGCAAAGTCTTGCCGTGTATTTTCCTGAGGTTCTGGGTAATTTGTCACTATCCCGTTTGTATTCTGTGTGTCTGGTTTACTCTCTCTGGACCGTGTTTTGTATTTTGGTTGCTTGTTTTCGTTGTGGGCAGTTGTTTATAACCTGCGTTGTCCTTCTTTTCATCGGTCGTTTGGAACGTGTTTGTTCTCTGCACTTGCATCAACACTTTTCGTCCTGCATTACAGATCCTTTCATATTAAAAAGGCTTTGAGGTGACTTGTGGAGAATGCTGTGCTTTCTGATGAGCACTCTCCATTAGAAAAATAAAGAAATCTCTCTGGAATCACAGTAGCTCAAGGACATACTGATAAAGGCAGGACAAGGGGAAGAAGGAAAAGAACATCGATAGTACAGAACGTTGGTGACTATTATGAACAAGAGGTTGTTAGTTCACATTATGTTTTAATTTAACCAAATAAAAGGCTTAGATATTTCAGTCCTTTCTACTCATTGTAAAATGTAATGGACGGAAATATCATAAATAATTGTCTCAAGAGTCTCACCCGTGCTTAAGTAAATAATCTTACATAGATACTATAGGTGTGAACCTGTGTGCCATGGTTCAGAAAAGGACATATGACTGTTTGTACCTTATTTATATTTATACAATAATAAAAACCACTGCATGATCTTTAGAACAGAATAGACATCATATGTCACATATATATTACAGCACAGTAAAATTATTTTCTTCACAAATCCCAGCTTGCTCAGAAGCTGAGGTCAGAGCACAAAGTCAGAAGCCAAGGAGTGGCAGCTTGGCGATACCGGGGCTTGAACTCCCAACCTTCTGATCAGTAGCCTTAACCACTGAGCTACCACTCCCCAGAAAATGTATAAATATATCAATAAGAACAATATGCGTATTCATCTATATGCTTATGGGTCGATGAAAGGCAGCATTAGCAGCAGCCATCATGGCATCTCAAGGAGTTTTTCTTGCCACTTTTGCTGGCTTCCTCATTAGCCATCAGAGTCTAATTTTTGTAAAGCTGCTATGTCTCCTGTTAAAAGCACTATACAAATACAATTTTATTGACTTTAAAATTGGGCAATAAATAAAAATAGTAGCTGGTCAATTAATCCGTTACTGTTCTTTTGCATTAAGTTTGCCTCGGACACGCTCCCACACACCCCCACTTTCGAAACACCCTTGACATTCTGTGGAACAGTGAGTCAAGAAGAGAACCTGATATTCGAAGTAACAGTTCATAAGTCTTTCCTGTCATCCTCATATGCAGTCACCTCTGTCACAAATGACTCACAGAGCAACTCAAAATACAGGACAAGGTCTATATAATATCTATATTTAGTCCAGACTCTGCTAGACAAAAGCAAAAATCAGAGAGCATGTTATACACAGCATGAGTCATGGAGATTCGCATAGTAAGGTTATTAATGGCTGCTATTTTGGATTTCGGTCTGTGTGCTTTTATCAGCTTATTTTCCATTCCTGTCGTGCACACAGCAAGGTGACTAACTGAAGGTTTGCTGGAGGTTGTTGTGGTTAAAACCATCCCTACAGGGCAACATGAGAGTCGCACAGTGCGTGACCTGCATGCTCGCTCCTCTTGATACACAGGCGCCCACCAAATGAGACCAGGGACCAGTGTTTTCTGCTCTAATGCTAATTTTAATGTTTTAGTGTCCATGTCTGTGAGGACAGCTGGTGTAGATGCCGTGTGTGCGTGTGTGTGTGTGTGTGTGTGTTTGTGTGTGTGTTTCTGCCACCATACCCCTTGGAGAATGTATGGGGAACTCGTGTCATTACAGAACACACACACACAAACACACAGCTGAGCTTCTTTTTTACGCAGTCAAATAAGTTAGTGTTACATTACATTTTTCACCTATTTTTGGGGGAAAAAAATGATAGATAGATAGATAGATAGATAGATAGATAGATAGATAGATAGATAGATAGATAGATAGATAGATAGATAGATAGATAGATAGATAGATAGATACTGAAAGACTGAATGAGATCATCAGTGAGGATCAGAAATCAGATTCTGTCCACCTGCTGCCACTGGTTGTTAACAGATTCCACAGATCAGGGATTAATTTGTCAAGCCTTTTGCGGCTATCAATTAAGTTTGGTCTCCAGTGGAGCTGAGTCAGACTATTTCTCAGTAGAATTAAAAGCTGTGTATTTTATTCCTGACCTTTTCAGTGGCACTGTTTAAACAATCCCTGACAGACAGCCATAAATACTGTAATTATTACATTTTAGATGCTATAATAAAAAGTCTAGTGAAAGTTTAGAGGATGTCAACAAAACATTATGGATTTTTCACAGTAAACAGTTTGATTATCTATAATAAAAAATACACAATAACCTTTCTTACTATGCATGTCCTTGTGACTGATCATATTTCAAACTTATATACACATTTTTAAGCAATAACTGAGACTTTTTTTAAGTGCAACCCAAAAACATTAAAAACTATGTAAACGAACACTATGTAAATAAACCTTGAATGCCATAATAAACCTGGGCAAGGTTGGGACAAACATGAAAATGCATGAAGGTGTGGAGTTCTGTTGGTGCAAAAATACGTTTTGTTTCTTTTTTTTCATTGAAATTGTTATAGTATGTAAAATATCAATAAAAATAATTTGAAAAAAAAATGCATGGAGATGCATTTTTTGAAAAAAATAAATATGAAAGCATCAACAAAAGCTTGACGATCACAACACAAAAACTCAAACATAGATAGGTGTGCTAATTATGTATAATAAGAAACAGGTGTAAGTGGAGAGTGGCATGTGCTGTTCAGGGACTGATGGGTAATGTGTAGTCCAGAGCCATAATCGTGACACAATGCATCGAAGCTATTAAACCAGACTGCACCAGACTGTTGAATTGAACAATGCTGATGAATTCTCAAATCGGATTAGTCAAAAGACGATTATTATTTTCTGACATAGAGAACTGTAGTTCTGGCTTAAGGTAAATCATAGGTTTATATTAACTTAAGTGTATTATATTGTTGTTTCTATACTAACCGCTAATTCATAGGGACTTGAATGATGGACCTACATAACCCAATTTTCCAGATTTTCCAGATCTTTTTTTTTTTTACTGTCTCTAAATAAAAAATAATAAATAAAAGAAAGGGTACATTAAAAGAACATGTTATTCTTAAGAAAAATATGTAACTGGTGATTTCCTGTCAGTAGATTTTTTTCTTTCTTTCTTTTTTTTTTTTTTAGAGCTTTAAAACAGTTTTCCTGCATAGGAAAGTCTTCAGGATGTCAGTACCATTACAAACATAATTTATCTGTCTTATTAACTTTAAGTGAACTAAAAAGAGATTGGTAGCAAAGCAACTGTTTCTGTCTCCCATGATGTAATTGATAACAAGAACTAACTTGTTACATGGGCATTTAAAATCATGAAATGTAGCAGTAAATGGATAAAAAGTGCAATATAATTACTTAATAAATACAAATGTAATTATTGTTATGACAAAAGTGTATCATATTTCTACAATAATAAATACATTATGAGACATGCTCTTATAGGGAAAAAAAATCAACTATTTGCAGTAGTGTCACTACCCTGTCAGGGATTATTTACCAACAACCGCACAACACGTGTCTCTTCCTGCAATCATGGACATTTACATAACACATTGCATCCACAAAGCCACCAGCATTGTGGCTGATCACAGACACCCCTTACACCCACTCTTCACCCTCCTGCCTTCTGGAAAAAGTGACTGAAGCATTCTGGCCTTTACAGCCAGACTGTGTAACAGTACTTTTTCCACAAGCCATTGGACTCCTTAAAACAAAGGTATGGGAATAGCACACACAAAAAAACATATAAATCTAACAAATTCATTAAAACTGCACAAATTGCTATTAAACAACAATATTTACAATTTACATGTAGATTTTTTTATAATATGAACAAACTCTATCCCAAATATTGCATGATTACACACCTACTGTACCAGACATTGCTGTAATGTGCTTAATATATACAAACCCGATTCCAAAAACGTTGGGAAAATGTACAAATTGTGAATAAAAAAAAAATCCAATAATTTACAAATCTCATAAATTTATGTTTTATTCACAATAGAATATAGATAACATATTCAATGTTGAAAGTGAGACATTTTGAAATGTCATGCCAAATATTGGATCAATCATTTTGGATTTCATGAGAGCTACCCATCCAAAAAAGTCTGGACAGGTAGCAATAAGAGGCCGGAAAAGTTAAATGTACATATAAGGAACAGCTGGAGGACCAATTTGCAACTTATTAGGTCAATTGGCAACATGATATGGTATAAAAAGAGCCTCTTTAAGTGTGGCAGTGTCTCTTAGAAGTCAAGATGGGCAGAGGATCACCAGTTCCCCCAATGCTATGGTGAAAAATAGTGAAGAAATATCAGAAAGGAGTTTGTCAGAGTAAAATTGCAAAGAGTTTGAAGTTATCATCATCTACAGTGCACAATATAATCCAAAGATCTCTATGTGTAAGGGTCAAGGCCGGAAAACCATACTGGATGCCCGTGATCTTCGGGCCCTTAGACGGCACTGCATCACATACAGGAATGCTACTGTAATGGAAATCACAACATGGGCTCAGGAATACTTCCAGAAAACATTGTCGGTGAACACAATCCACCGTGCCATTCGCCATTGCCGGCTAAAACTCTATAGGTAAAAAAAGAAGCCATATCTAAACATGATCCAGAAGCGCAGGCGTTTTCTCTGGGCCAAGGCTCATTTAAAATGGACTGTAGCAATGTGGAAAACTGTTCTGTGGTCAGACGAATCAAAATTTGAAGTTCTTTTTCGAAAACTGGGACGCCATGTCATCCGGACTAAAGAGGATCAGGACAACCCAAGTTGTTATCAGCATTTAGTTCAGAAGCCTGCATCTCTGATGGTATGGGGTTGCATGAGTGCGTGTGGCATGGGCACCTTACACATCTGGAAAGGTACCATCAATGCTGAAAGGTATATCCAAGCTCTAGAACAACATATACTCCCATCCAGACGTCGTCTCTTTCAGGGAAGACCTTGCATTTTCCAACATGACAATGCCAGACTACATACTGCATCAATTACAACATCATGGCTGCGTAGAAGAAGGATCCAGGTACTGAAATGGCCAGCCTGCAGTCCAGATCTTTCATCCATAGAAAACCTTTGGCGCATCATAAAGAGGAAGATGCAACAAAGAAGACCTAAGACAGTTGAGCAACTAGAAGCCTGTATTAGACAAGAATGGGACAATATTCCTATTCCTAAACTTGAGCAACTTGTTTCCTCAGTCCCCAGATGTTTGCAGACTATTATAAAAAGAAGAGGGGATGCCACACAGTGATAAACATGTCCTTGTCCCAACTTTTTTGAGATGTGTTGATGCCATGAAATTTAAATTATTATTTTTCCTTAAAATTATACATTTTCTCAGTTTAAACATTTGATATGTCATCTATGTTGTATTGTGAATAAAATATAAAATTTGAAACTTCCACATCATTGCATTCTGTTTTTCACAATTTGTACAGTGTCCCAACTTTTTTGGAATCGGGTTTGTATATATATATATATACACACACACACACACACACACACACACATATACATACATACATACATACATACATACATACACACACACACACACACACACACAAACACACCAGTTTGTAAGAGTTTTCTCTTTATCACACCTCTAAAGCAGCTAGGTTTCAATACATGTGCTGTGCAATCAAGAAATAAAGTTGGGAAATTTACCACAGACCAGACAAACTATCCAACACTTATCCAGTAATGCAATTACAAATAAATTACACTACAGGAGCAAAAATGTGACAAACTGCAATTCTGTTTTTGGAGCAGAATGAAAATGAGTGCCAATACAATCTTCCATAAACTGAGGTAATGGCACATTTTTGGACTGAATTACTATCCATGTTCCAGTATGTCCCTTTGCACAAATTGAGCTCCATGAAAACATGGTTTGACAAGAAGGGTGTGGCAGAACTTCTCAGAGTCCTGACCTCAACACAGCTCCTTTAAGGTGAACTGGAATGCAGTCTGTACTCCAGACCTCCTCCCCTCAAAACAATACCTGACTTCACTAACACTAAAAATACACACAACCATTCTCCAAAATCTAGTGAAAAGCTTTCCCAGTAGAGTTTTTAAAAACAGCATGAAATGGACTAAATCTGTTATGGGATGTTTAGCACACACATGTGTGTGATGGCCAATAGACCACAAAAGTACTGTAAACTGGATCTTGAGCCAAACCTCAGGATTGTCTCTGATCAGCCACTGCATTTAACATGATTATGACACTTACATTACCTGACTGCTTGTATACTCATTTTGCTTAGCATTTGTATTTTAGTCACACCTACACTACTCAGTGTCTAGCTTTTATCTTTTTTTCTTGGTATCATTGCACCAGATGTGTGTCTTGTTTACATTTTTTATTTACTTTTCTTGTTTTGTCTCTTGTCCTTAGTGTATCATGTTTACTCACGTAAACAATATGTGCACCTGCCCCTAACTCCACACCCAACACAGATGAACTAGAAATGCTAACTCTGCTAGTGAATGAGTGTTAGCATTGAGCTAGATTTAATTCTGATTAATATTGATATTCTTTTGTAATGGTAAATTTCATGTCACACAAGTGAGAGCTGGTTTCAGTTGAATAACCGTTGCAGGTTACTGTGCTTTTGCCTTAATCTATATGTAGAAGACATTTCTTTGCTGCAGCTGTGTCGGATTCTTACGCCGCTCTGTGATTATTTTTAAAACCCCATTCTCGCTGCAGGTTTGAGAGAGTCATGCTATTTTAGGTTTCAATCTTTTTTTTTTTCTTTCCAGATTCTTCCACGAATGATTCATAGTTTCATATGGCTCGCAGGGATCACACAGTACGAGACAGGATTAGAAGTTAATAAAAAAACTCTTCATTCTGCTTAGTCCATCTGCTTACACAGACATAGCAGTAAGATTAGGACATACACTGTGCACCACTAGTCCGTACCCTTTTCCTTTTCCGAGTCACAACTCTCCTTATAAAATACTATGGTCTAATCACAGCCAACATGCAACAGTCATCTATCGCATCAACAAACTTCTACTCCCTTTAAAGAATCAAATAAAGTGTGTTATGCAGAGTGTTATTCTAAATTATCTTCTTAAACCATGAATGAGAAATGGTGTACAGGAAAGATTTTTCATTTTCAATGAAATGAACCAAAACGTAAAGTATAAAAATACACCAGACAAAAAAGAACTCCACGGTTGGCGACACAAGCATCATCTTGATTTATGAACGATTCAAGGGCAATTTAGCCTGAATTTATACATCTGGAAAAATGATTTCTTTAAGCCAACAGGCCATGTTTTTTAAAAATAGAACATGTTTATACCACATTGTGACTGGCTTTACACACTGGGCAAGTGTTTTCCTGTTACCAAATCTTCTAAACTGCTGATGTAGACTGTCTGCCAGAACTTAGCAAAGGTTTGTGATGCACTTTCAAAGGCCACAGTTACCAAGACAAACATTTTATTTGTCTCCTAGGTGCTGAACAGAAAAACAAACAAATCACACAAAACTAAAAGTATTGTCATTCAAAAAATAAGAATTGACCAAAAAAAACTTTGATTTAGATTGCAACAAAGATTAGATTGCAACAAAGTAACACAGTGAATCATTGTTGATTTATTCATTGATAGATTCTTCGATGCTATTTTGTTTGTTACTCTGGATAAGAGCGTCTGCTATATCCAATCAATATAAATGTAAAATTTAAATAATATACAATAAAATTAGGCTGTACAGATGTGTAAAGCAGCATTTACATACACCCTGAATGCAAAACAGTATAACCTTCCAAATATTCAGAATTTTGAAAACAAATTGAAGATTTGACAAGATTATGATGTTGAAGAAAAATCTCTATATGGTAACAATGGTAACAATAACAACTGAAATGAATGCCAGTAACATAAAAGGTAACAGGATTTGCTGACTGTTAACAAATGTCTTAACAAAACCCATAATAAATCTTTAGTATAAGGAGCGAGGGAAATGAAATAAAAATCTGAACTTTTGTCAATATAATGTATATTTATATATACTATATGGACTCTTTATTTATGAATTCAGGTGTTTCAACTGGACCTATAGCTGTAGGTATAAATTCAAGCACCTAGCCATACAATCTGCATTTACAAACATTTGTGGAATAAACAAGTCATGCTGAAGAGTTCAGTGAATTCAAGTATAGTACTGTGATACAATGCAAAAAGTTCAATAAAATTTCCTCCCCACTAGATATTCTAGATTAAAATGTAAGTAGTATTTTTGGAAAGTGGAAGAATGCTGAAGCGCATGGTGCATAAAATCGCTAACGCTCTGCTGATTCCATAGCTGAAGAGTTCCAAACTTCCACTGACATTAATATCACCACAAAAACTAAACTTTGATGAAAGGGTTCCAAGGCCAAGCAGCTGCATGCAAGCCTCACATCACCAAGTACACCGCCAAGCATCTAATGGACTTGTGTGAAGCATGCCATCACTGGACTCTTTTGTGTAGCATTTTGTGTTCTGTTAATAGGTAAGTCTAATATGCAATTCTGGGTTAGGAGGATGCCAGGAGAACATTACCTGCTTCGTAATTATACTATAAAGTTTGGTGGAGGAAGAATGGGTCTGTTTTTTTAGGGTTTGTGCTGGGTCATTTACTTTCAGTATAAGGAAAGCTGAATACTTCACAATACTAAGACAGTGGACAACTCTATACTTCCAAATTTGTAGAAACAGTTTAGGGAAGGTCCTTTTTAGTTCCATCATGACTGCACTCCAGTGCATAAAGCAAAGTACATAACAACACGGCTTGATGAGTTTAAAGTGGAAGAACTTTACTGCCCTGCATAAAGCCGTGATCAATATCCCCATATCATCCCACATCAGTGCCTGACCTTACAAATGCTGTACTAGATCAAAGTGCAAAGATTTGCACAGAAACACTCCAAAATATTGTGGAAAGCCTTCTGAGAAGAATGAGAGCTGTTACAACAGCAAAGGGGGGGGAGGATGGAGAGGGGACTTCATATTCATCTCTATGCATTTAGAGTTTCTGTTGATTTATTGGTCAGGATGTCCCAATACTTTTGGGAAAATTAGCATATAGAGTATTTAATTGCATTTTTTTAAACTATTGTTTGTGGTTATCAATCATTTTTGCAAATATACTTGAGAGAAAATGGCATTTAAAGTAGCTCTAACCTGAATGTTTATTTGCTAGAGCACAAAAAGGTATTTTCTCTTATATTTTAAAGGATAATTTGGATGAATCATTTTTGCTCATTTTTATGAAAGGTGCCACTGTAAGTTTTCCATTACCAGAGCTACAGTGAATGAAACTTTAAGAAGCAGCTTAGCAGCCTGTAGATGCATCCTGACAGCAGGGAAATGAGAGGATTTAGGAAAGGGGCAGATGTAGAGAGATGGAGGGTTATTAAAGATGTAAGGGCATAACACGAGAGTCACCAACAGCAAGAGATCATCTGTGGTTGAGAGATTCTGCGACGTGAACGCACTGCTTCAGTGAGTATCCCCCACTTAAGCCAAAGCCACTCAAATTAATGGTGATGCTGAGTAGTTAAGTGAGAATAAGAGAGTCTCTTATTAACCATGACAGTGCAAATATCCCTCAGTAATGAACACAAACGCTCCGGCACAAATAGCTTCGCGGTGGCTATGACATTCACACGCAACCTTGGTAATGCAATGCTCTCAATATGATTCAGAGGATAATTCGATAGAGGCTCCTGTTTACAGTAGTTATTTTGTATTTGGTGAAGGACACTGGGGTTGATTGGATGCTGAGAGCCTTTTTCAGATAAGTGAAAATTTACAAGCAAACATGTTTACCATGACAGAATTTATGATCAACCATGAACCGAGAGACACATAGGATATAAGATACATGTGCATAGGTCCTGATTTACCAGCTAGTGTGTGTGTGTGTTTGAGTATGTCTGTGTGTCTGTGTGTAAATACATGTTAAGACTAAATCAATGTAAGGTGATTCACAAACTTGGCAAAACAACACATATTAGTTTGGTATGTTTGGTCTACAAAATCAATAGCTTCTAGTTGAAGTTCCAGAATACTCAATGCAAAGTCATTAATTCTGAACCCACAAAGCAATTTCCCAAGCCACACTAGCAATAGCGATAGCAGGCGCTAATTAGTAAGACCAAAAGGGCAGGTTTTACATTTGTGGTAGCACGCTTTTGCTACTTGAAGACAAAATAAAAATGTAAAGAATGAAATGCTTCAAGATGTGTTGTTATCAGTTACCTTTACGCTCCAATAAACCTTCAATCCTTCAATAGTCTTTAGTTTATATTCTCTCGAAATAAAGTACAATCTTTTTTTTTATCTTTGATATGGGGCTTAGGTTCAAATATCTGCCATGCAAATCCTTGGGAATGAGTGATTACAACAGAAATTATCATGTATTAGTACAAGTGCATCAATATAAATCTGCACTTTGCCTTGCAGCTGAATTAATGCAAGACTGACTACTTCTGTTAGAGAGGATGAATCGATATGCTCTGATTAATCAAATTTGAGAATTCAAAAGACCTGTGGTCTTAATAATGAGAAAGGTACTGGAAATTACTTTGTAATTAGAAACTGAGTTTCTTAGAATTATTTTTGGTATTATTGTGGTAAAATCAGTTCCATAGCTATTCACTGTACTTTTAATGCTGAATGTATTTTTTTTAAAGCCCTTGAAACTCTTTTATACAATATACCTTATTAACCTTATGCCTACACATAACATGCCATCTTTTGAACAGGACATCTCATCATTATGAATGTGTGTAATACTTAAGTTTCAGTTTAGATTAATTTTCCCCCAGATGCTTTTAGAGATTTCAGATGTGAGAATATTTACCACACACAAATAAATCTATTGTGCTGTTTCATTCGCCTACCCAGTACTTGTTCATAAATGGCCCAAAGTAGACTCCCTAATTACGTACATCTTTATTAAGCGTTTTTTATCCTGCTCGGTAAAAAAATAGATATGGAGGCCATCAAAGGAAAACTATGTTTGAGGAGGAAAATACAGCCGAAACACCATTCCATTGTAGGACATCATGCGCACACATTCATACCTTGCAATTTAGAGTTGCCAGTCCACCATAAAGTAAGAAGAGAATACAGAAAAAGTAATAAATAAATAAAATACCTGCATGTTGCATCACTGTGCCACTGCATCCAAATTTACTGCCTGTTTAGAATATTTAGCACATTCTTTCCATATTATTTCCTTTCTGTACCTTTTAAATGACATCAGTCCCCTAGTGGTTCTTTATAAGCCACCCGCAAAACGACCACTAACTGTGCACAGGATTGTACATGCAAATGAGTCCTTTGCATTCGGAATATTAAAATGTTAAACGCTCTTCTCAGTTCACTTCTCTCTCCATCCTCCTTCTAATAATGTACAGGCTCAGCTCCCCACGTCACAAAAGACAATAATACTTTGGTTTGCTGATTTTATTGCTGCTAAACATTACAGTTAAATGTAACTATGGCTGTTACTGGTAAATGAAGCGCTGTGACACGCCTCCATAAAGAATCATAAAGAATAATCTATGAGCACTGAGGCTCTACAAATCCTGGACATGGATTAGCAGCTAATATGTAGCTGGTCTTAAAGCAATGTGAAAGGGCAAACATACATTTGGGTCAAGATACAGGCAATTCCACTAGATATGTCTGAATAACTCAATATTTAAACATACACTAGGCTGGATGGATTCGAATAATGAATCTGGCTTTTCTCTGATGCATTTGACTTGCTTCAGCACTTGTTCAAATCCAATTCCAAAGCAAGTTTAGACAGCTGAGAGAACACACACCAAATGAAACAGATGAATGAAAGATTTTTTGTTGGTGTTCACTATTATTAATAAAAAGAAATAGATGGAAAAGGTTTTACCAGATGTGAAAAGTAACAAAAGCATTTGAGATGAAAAACCATTAACGTTATGATTATAGTGGCTCTACAGTCACATAAACCCGACACGTCAGCGTGTTCGCCATCAGTCTTGTTTCAGAACATTGATGGAGTGCTATTCCTGTCTCAGCTGAAGGAAATAAAACTTCCTACCCTCTATCAGGGTGAAAGACCTTAAAAAACACATTTCTACAGACGGACCAAATTCATAACAGATGAAACATGGGAAAGCAGGAGTTTAGAGCTAATTGGGTCACTTAGAGTGCAACCTTCATCTTTGGGTTTGTGAGACAGCATAAGAGAGAGAAAGAGAGAGTGAGAAAAGAGAAAAGAGAAGTGCAAAGTTGATGGGTCAGCTGTGACATATTGGGGCCAAAGAAGCCAACATCGATTCATACAGGATCGGGCTGCCGTCGTCCATGCTTTGATTCCTAAAGTCTGACTCCGTTTCACCTGTGACTGGAATTTACTTGAGATTCTTTGGTGCCAGATAGATGCTCTGTGCAATCAGGATGAAAGAACTCTTTCTGAAGCAGATCTTTATAAATATCTCATATTATAAAGTGACATTTTCCGTGATATATATTCTATTAAGTAATAAAGGCAATATTTAACAAATTGTCTGTTTTCTGCTTCTCATAAGATCTCAACGTTCTGCTATCTACTCTTAATCATAAACACACACAACACACAACTCACATGCACACATATATGTACACATACACACTGCCTCCTGTCACAGTTGTTCACAGACATCTCTTCAAGCTGACGGGCAAATGGACAGTTCTTTCAGCCTGTCTTCACATCAGATAACTAAAGTGTGTGTGTGTGTGTGTGTGTGTGTGTGTGTGTGTGTGTGTGTGTGTATCCATGTGTACAAGTGGCCACCTCTCCACCTTCTATAACCGTCTTTCTATATGACTACCTCCTTTCATTCTCTTTGTATGAGTGTATAGTTGTGTCCTCTCCGTTAATATTAGTGCTTGTTCAGTTCTACCCACTTCCTTGTGCTTTCAGACCCAGTTTCTTCCTATTAATCTTTGTCAGAAGTCACTGATTTAACATCATTTTTCATGATGTTCATCTGCACTTGTGACTCATTTTTTGCTGCAGTGGATGGTCCCACATGGAAACCCCAAAAAGTGGCAAATAATATTATAGCATGCCTGTTTTAGTAGATTGTTACCTAGAAACTATAAACGTACTTATTGGTTTCACTAATAATAAACATACATTTGCATAAAGCACCCATTTTTATTTCCCATGCCTATGTTTATTAGAGTATTAAAAACTTAAATAGTATTAATTTTAGGTACATTTAGAACAGATAAAAATTGTGCGATTAAGTTTATGATGATTAAATATTTTAATCAATTGACCGCCATAATATATACATACACAGTATCTTAACGGACAATACTATGGAAATGAAACTTATTTATTATATTTCAGAAGAGTCAATGTTCACCTTGTTTAGCAGTACAAATTTACTGTGCTCAAAAAATAACTCAACATAGAGCTATTATTGCCTAAATAATTGGCAATGAAAGTAAGTACACCCTGAGTAAACATGTCAAAACATAATGACATCACAGAGCTGCTGGATGTAAGACATTTGAAGCTTCTCCACCTTTGACTTGGTGGTTCTCAGTAGGGTTCAGGTCTGGAGACATACTTGATCACTCAATCATCTTCACCTTCAGCAAGATAGTTGTCATCTTGATGGTGTGTTTGGAGTCGTTATTATGTTGACATGATGTCATGTGCTGATCTTGAGACCTTGTTGATGGGTCTCAAGTTAAGTCAGAAGTTTAGAAATGCAGCATTCCTATCCGTGCCTCTGTGTTCATGAATTCCATCTAGCTGTCTGCATTGTGCTTAAATCTATTTTTATTTATTCTATTATATACATTATATATTATATATTTATATCTGAACTGAGTTCTGAGCAAGAGAGTGAACATTTTCAGCATTAAATCCTCAGTACACTCAAGCAGCTATGACTATACACTAAACACACCAAGTGCTGTCTGCGTTTACTCTTTTACACATGTATAAGATTAATGATCCCACTATCTCACACAGAAGAGGATGGGTTTCCTTTGAGTCTGGGTAAACTCCAGGTTTCACCCTTAGGGAGTTCTTCTAGCCTCTGTTGCCTCTGGCTTAATCATTAGGGAGCTGAATCTAGATGCAGACTGTCTACTGTTAAAAGCTTTATACACATAAAATCATTTCTGGCATTTGGCAAACACCCTTATCCAGATTGACTTACAGTTACTTGAGCAGTAAAGGGTAAAGGGCCTTGCTCAAGGACCAGTAGTGGTCATAGGATTTGACCTCACAACCTTCTGATCAAAAGTCCAGCATCTTCATACCTGAGCTACCACTTAGATATCAAAATGCATTTAGAATATTTGTTTCATTTGTTATAAATGCAATCAGTTTTTTTTCCTGACAGCTCATTCCATTCAGGAATGCAAACATTACTGAGCAACAAACAATGCATAGCTTTATGAGCCATTAATTACATTATTACTATTCCTCTGAATGCCACAAAATTTCGATTATTTCATTATTTCAACAGCAGATAATGCTTCATTGCTATTTGTTACCAGCAAATTATTTAAGTTATGCAATTCATTAGATCAAATTATAGCAAATAGCATTTGGTGCACAGAAATGTTTACCTAGAATTATCTATCAGACGTTCATTTTGTAATTTTCATTTTGTAGATGCATGGAAGTCATTTTGTGTAAGTTTTAGCTCCAGATGTACAACTCTAGACACATAATGTCATTGGGTGCAATACGAGGTTTATTTTGTCTGTGTAATGCTTTCACAAAAAAAGTTAAAACTATTAGTTGAGTAAAAATGTCTGAGTTATACAAATCTATGAGATGTATATGTATTGATGGTGTTTGATAGAAAACACTATACAGACAAAAGAGGCTCTTCCTCATGCTGCTACCACAAAATTGGAAGCACACAATTGTATAGACTGACTTTGAATGTGGTAGCATTTAATTTTCCCTTCACTTGAACTAGACGACCCAAACCTGTTACAGCATGACACTGTCCCTGTGCACAAAGCCAGCTCCATGACTGTATGGTCTAAATGGGTTGGAGTAGAAAATCTTGAGAGGCCTGCTGTAGAGCTCTGACCTCAACTCTACTGAACACTTTTGGGATGAACTGTGACACTGATTGCACCTCAGGTCTCTTCACCATACATCAGTACCTGACTTTATGAATGCCCTCGTGACTGAATGAGCACAAATCTCCACAAGCCCACTCCAAAATCCAAGTTAAACATCTTTCCAGAAGAGTGGAGGTTATTATAATGGCAAATGGGAAAAAAATGTGAAATGGAATGTTTAAAAAGTACATACAAATCTAATGGTCCCCAAACATTTGCACAAATATTGTTTTACCACTTCAAAGTAGCAATGAACATCATGTTTTTCTAAAATGTGGAGTAAAAAGAAAGATATGCATTAATATGTAGTGAAGTACAAGTTTCCCAAAATTAAAATGCAAAATAAAAGTACAGTAATGAAATGAATATACTTTTTCATTCCCATTGTGTCCATTACAAACATACAATTCTTGTATTTAGAGTTCAATTGTTTAAACAAAAGAGCATAATGTAGCATTAAATGACTGAGAAAGCGGTACAGAAAGAACACTTACTGTAATGCTGACGTGTATTTGTGTATAATTTTTGTCCAAAATACTTTCCGTTATCCTCGAAGTACAAAGAATCACATTGTAGATTTTCCACAATTTAGTCATTTTTTTGTGCAGACAAAAGACAAAAACATGTAATATAAATGCCCATTCAGCAGATTCTCTGAAACAATTTCAGATCATTTAATAAATTCAGAACCAAAGGATGTCAGAAACCCATTACATCGGAGTGTAGTCTGTGTTTATGTAAACTCACCTTTGAATCTTCATGAGACAGCGGTGTTGCTTCTTCATGCTCTCTTCGCCACAAGTTTTTTTTTTTTTTTTTTACTTATTATTGCTGTAGAAGGCATGAACATTTTCTATGGAATTTTCTATGAAGTCAATTTTGAGGTTAGAAGACGTGAAATATGTTTTCTGTCGGTTAGTGTATGACTCAAAAATGCCCAAAAACATCAATTTCAGAAAATACATTTTCTAATCTAGGGTTAGATGCGGTGGGGGTGGGCAAAAAATCACCTACAGTTCCTGTGTTTTGCTGCTTATGCGATATATGCAAAGCAAAGGGCTCCATGAAATTGAGTCAACCATAACTGCCAGGGAAACCAGCTGTGAATAGCATAAACATTTTTTTCATGTCCTCCAATTTTGTGATTTCCCAGGTGAACCAGCAGTCATATAGATGAGTCCCACCAAGCAAATGAGAGGGAGAGAACGATACAGACAGAGAAATTGGCTTGTCATTGTTATGAGCTGGTCTCCATTTGCACGCAGCATGGTTCCAGAAGAACACCAGGAGTGTTGAGGGCTCAGTTCGGAGACTACGCTAGAAATGGGTTTGAGGGACACTGGGGGACTGCAGCGTGCTGCGGATCCCATTATAATCATTCCCTATGTTTAGGTATTACTGAAACACCCTGCACAACATCCACCCACACACTCACACCCACACCCACACATATCCCAATTCCCCCTGGACAGGTTAACTCTCTCACAATGTGCTGGCTGCCAGAGATATCACCGAAAAATCTCTAGCTGTAGCCTCTGACATCAGCTGCGCTTCTCAGCTTCAGAGCATGGCATTCGTCTGGGGAGAGGTCAGCTTCTGTGTGTGTGTCTGCGTGTGTCTGCAGGTGGGTGTGTGTTCGTGTCTGTGTGACTCATAAACCTTGAATGTTGATGGCATTTCTCAGTGGGAGAAAAAGGAAACAAAGATAAAAGTGAATTGAGTCAATAGGAAATGAATTCATGCAGTCCCTGGAAAAAGGAGTAGAGGAAGCAGTTTAAAACAGAGGGAACAGGATTAAGATAAAGGAGAGACAAGGGTCTCCGAGAGAGAGAGAGAGAGAGAGAGAGAGAGAGAGAGAGAGAGAGAGAGAGAGAGAGAGAGAGAGAGAGAGATCCGAGAGTTAAATTTCTGTCCCACAAATGACATTACATATATAATATAGAAAAACAAAGTAATTTTGTTTAAAAAGGAAACAAAACAAAAAAGATATTATGGTATAATTAGTAGTGGGTCTATCAAAACGCTTTAAATAAGACTCTTATAGCCAATGAAGAGTGAAAGAGGTAAAGGACCATTTCTAATAAAAGGCAAAATGGTTGGCTTATGCTTTGCTTCTTAAAAAAATGCTTTTGAAACCTTTGAATGGTTGGGAAAACACTTCAGGGTTAAAAAAAGGTGGGAAAAGCACTTTCCAAAATAGAAATGTTCAAACATCCTGTCCATTACTACAAGTAGCATCATATGAAGTGTGGTGGAAACCAGCATGTCAGAAAACCTCTTCTGAAGGCTTTTCATGTTTGTGCCAATGTTTGCAGTTCAAATTAAACTTTTTTATGTTCTGTAGCCTTTTCTAAAGTATTTTAAACCAAGCACCCATCTACTAGACTAGAAACTGTACAGGAAAATGTATAATTTGCTACTAAAACAGGGATTTAATTTAATAATTATCCATCATCTATAGTACAAAAGTATTATATTCACTGTTCACCAGAGATGCCAAAAGTACACACATCCTTCACTCAGTAGAAGTACAGATGTACTCATATTTTGTACTCATGTACTCAGTACTCATGTTTTAAAAGACTTTGGTAAAAGGTGAGGTATTATTTGCTACATTTGCCTGTACAGTTTCTAGTCTAGTAGATGGGTGGTTGGTATTGTCTAGTGTGTCAGAGAAGTGTGTGAGTGTGGTGCAGGACATGTATGAGGAGCAGTGAAGTGTGCAGTAGGAAAAACAGACTGGTTTAAGGTGAAGGTTGGACTGCATCAAGGACCGGCTCTGAGCCCTTTCCTGTTTGCAGTGGTGATGGACAGGTTAATGGGTGAGGTCAGAGTATTTATATTGTTATTTGTGGTGGAGTAGGGAGCAGGCTGAGAAGAGCCTGGAGAGCTGGAGGTACACGCTGGAGATAAAGGGAATGAAAGTCAGTAGAAGTAAGAAAGTACATGTGTGTGAATGAAAGGGAGGGCAGTGGAGGGGTGCGGTTGCAGGGAGAAGAGATGAAGTTGGATGAGTTTGGGTACCTGGGATCAACAGTGCAAAATCAATAGAGAGTGTGTTAGAGAAGTAAAGAAAAGAGTGCAGGCAGGTGGATTGGGTGGAGAAGAGTGTATGGTTTAGAGACAGTAGCATTGAGTAAAAGACAGGAGGCAGAGCTGGAGGTAGCAGAGTTGAAGATGTTCAGGTTTTCATTGGGAGTGACGAGGATGGACAGGATTAGAAATGTTTTAAAAAGTTTATTAAAGGGACAGTGCATGTAGGACATTTTGGAGACAAGGTGAGGGAGGCGAAATTGAGATCGTTTGGACATGTGCAGAGAAGGGACATTGGGTATATTGGTAGGAGAATTCTGAGGATGGAGCCACCAGGAAGGAGGAAAAAAGGAAGGCCAAGGAGGAGGTTTATGGATGTGGTGAGGGAAGACATGCAGGTAGTTGGTTTGAAAGAGGAAGATGTAGAGGACAGGGGGTATGGAGACAGTTGAGCCACTGTGGCGACCCCTAATGGGAGAAGCTGAAAGAAGAAGATAATAATAATAATAATAATAATAATAATAATAATAATAATATAAACTTTTTTTTATATTCCATAAGATTTTATCAAATTAAATAGAATAAAACAAATTGAATGAATACACTTTTTATTATCTTACTGCAGAATTTTTGTTCTCTCTAATTTGGCCCCCTTACCAATTCACACCCATTTACCAGTTCTTAAGTACAAACTGGTGAGTATGATGTGAAATACATGATTTCACAAATGCTTTCATGAATTACATGAAGCCATTCTGCTTCCCAGGGTAGTGACGAAAGAGTGCTATCTGCATTCTTTTGATTACACCAACTTACATAGCTCTGTTAGTTGCTATTGTATCTACCCGGGGGTTTATCCATTCATTCCACCCAGTGTTAGATAAGTACAAGGTGGTATCAAACATTTTCAAGAAATTTTCTAGCTCTGTTTACAAGAAAGTTCTTTATTTATCTACATTTTACACACTATCATCTTTAGAATAGTCCCCTTGCACAGCAATACAGCCCTCCCAGTCCAGAAAGTAATTTTTCAAAGCTTGTCAAGCACCTTCTGCGATTCGCACTGGATCTCTGCAATGGTGTCAAAATGGCGATCTTTGAGCTGGATCTTCATCTTTGGAAAGAGGACAATAGCCGCAGGAGCATAATCTGGTGAATAGGGTGGGTAAGGAAGTGAGATCATGTAGATTGTTCTCTGACGATCACCATGCATAAGTTATCAAATAGTTTCTACATTTTCGGGAGTTGAGCTTGCAGAAGGTCTTCCTGATCTCTCATCGCCTTCGGGTGAGGTTCTTTCACAATTGAAGTGCAAGTACCATTAAAAACCCCTTGCAAGACTTATTGCAGCATCACCGAATGTAAAACGAATGTCATGTCAAACGTCTCTGTGGTAGATTTACACCCAATTTCCTGTTTGCCCTTTGTTCTAACTTGCTATCCATGATGAAATCGCAGACATGGTAACACACGTGGTCAGATTAGCACCAGTTAGCACCATTAGACTCAAAACATTTTGATACTACCTCGTAAATGTGTATCATCAATACCCATTCCCAAGTTTTAGTACAAGACAAGCATTTCTACTTTAAAAGCATTTGAGCTTTTTGTCCCACACTTTTTTCACTTATTAGCTATAGCATGTGTCAGTGATTTAAAACAAACATAACATTTTCATATTAGGCAATGTAATTTTCTGTTTCCATGTTTCTCAAAAGAGACCACCAAAAACCTACTGTTTGATGAAGAGCACAAAAGGGCTTGAAACCTCCTACCGTTCTTAAATACCATTAACGCTCCAGGCCTTGAAATGCTCATTTCAGTCTGTCCTCAGACACACTTCTGATAAAGCACAAAACAGGCTAATGAGTTCTGAATAGGTGATAATTTTTCCGGCATTTTCTAAGTGTCAGGATGAGCAGGAGTGCAGGGTCCGTGACCACGGACAGGAGAGGAGGGAAAAGGATAAAAAATGCTGAATACAATTCTTCTTTTGTCTTTATGAATAATGGGGAAGAAAATTAGCAATTAGCTATAGTGTGACAGTGTGGTATAAAGGCACATCAGTGTTGCTTTATGTTGCATTGGCTATCAGTGCCATTCACACACACAGAGACACACACAGAGAGAGAGAGAGAGAGAGAGAGAGAGAGAGAGAGAGAGAGAGGAGAGTTGACCTCGCAACATTTTATTATAAATCTTATAAAGCTTGCAAAGTGATAAGAAGTGTGAGAGTGCTAAATGTGAACACACTCCTCTAGACAGGCTTTCGTCATTAACTCCAGAGTAATTACAAACACTTTGGCTTTGATTCCTGGGCAGCCAACGGCAACTGATACACACAGACTGCTACAGAGTCCAAAACGCTTTGTGTGTCGAGGAGCATAACTGAACTGAAGTGGCCACTGAGACAGACTTCCAGTTAGTAAAAAAAAATACAGCAATAATGTGGTTGACTAGCATCCATACTACTAGCATGAAGACATTGAGGCCATACTTGCATTACAGTTTTACTTCTTCTTCTTCTTCTTCTTCTTCTTCTTCTTCTTTCGGCTGCTCCCATTAGGGGTCGCCACAGCGGATCATCCGTCTCCATACCACCCTCTCCTCTACATCTGCCTCTTTCACACCAACTACCTGCATGTCTTCCCTCACCACATCTATAAACCTCCTCCTTGGCATTTCTCTTTTCCTCCTACCTGGTGGCTCCATCCTCAGCATTCTTCTGCCAATATAATTCATGTCCCTCCTCTGCACATGTCCAAACCATCTCAATCTCGCCTCCCTCACCTTGTCACCAAAACATCCTACATGCGCTGTCCCTCTAATAAACTCATTTCTAATCTTGTCCATCCTCATCACTCCCAACGAAAACCTCAACATCTTCAGCTCTGCTACCTCCAGCTCTGCCTCCTGCCTTTTACTCAATGCCACTGTCTCTAAACCATACAACATCGCAGCTCTCACGACAGACCTATAAACTTTCCCTTTCATTCTTGCAGATACCCTACTATCACCACCCACTCCACCCTGCCTGCACTCTTTTCATTACTTCTCTAACACACTCTCCATTACTTTGCACTGTTGACCCCAGGTACCTGAACTCCTCCACCTTCTCCACCTTCTCTCCCTGCAACTGCACCACTCCACTGCCCTCCCTCTCATTCACACACATGTACTCTGTTTTACTCCTACTGACTTTCATTCCCCTTCTCTCCAGCGCATATCTCCACCTCTCCAGGCTCTTCTCAACCTGCTCCCTACTCTCACCACAAATCACAATATCATCCACAAACATCATAGTCCAGGGAGACTCCTGTCTGACCTCGTCATCAACCTGTCCATCACCACTGCAAACAGTTTTACTAACAATCTGTAATTGGTGTAACAGTCTGATGCTTTCAAAGTGACATTGTGAGTTAATACTATAATGTCATTTAAAATAACAGACAGAGAAAAACAGTTTTCTACTTCACCTGGTCTTCAGGAAATGTGTAGAGGTTAGTAAAATGTCATTTCCTGTTGGAAAATGGTTTCACAGAGAGATTCCAGAATTGGTTCAGTGAATGTCGGACTTAAGTGAATGGGAACTATGTTTCAGTAATTTCTACATTACTGCAAAAAAAATTGCAAGTTTTAAATAATGTTAATGATGATATTTAGAACTAAATTGTAGCTATAGTGTCCAGGTGATGGCATGTGATAGATTCAATCAGGTTGTTTATTAGTGGTAAACTATCGTTTAGTATCTTTTTTTTTTTTTTTATCATTTATAAGTGCAGTGTCAGTGAAACACTAATGACACCCCTGGTTATGATAGGTCCATTGAATGATCTCACAAAGCTCCCTCCCATGAATCTGAAAGCCGAATTAAAAGGGATGAATATTTACACCTGGCGGCTGAGTTGAAAATTAGGCTGCACATTAAAAATCCGCACATGAATACTCCAGCACATCCTGCAGTCAGAGTTTGTAATGTATCTCGGTGTCACTCTGTGATTGAAAGCAGTGCTGCGATTACCTTCCGCTGTGCTGTGGGAGTTAGTCATTAGCTTTTCAAAATAAACCTTCATTAAAAACTGGCATTTCAAATGGAATCAGAAAAAGGCTGTGCATTCTGCAAACGCCATAAATGATGCTGGCGTACCGCAGTCCCCACTAAGAGCTGATTATATTCAGTGCCGGAGTGTGCATGTGCTCATGCCATTTAATGCAGCTGTTCAGACGAGCTACATTTCGCATTACACTACAACAAGTGGTTTGACAATAATTGCCTGGGTAGTGGTTAGAATGAACATTTACTGATTTTCACTGACTGGACACTTTATTTGGAACACCGATACACTTGCTCCATCATTCATTCAATTATGATCCAAATGTCCAAACGTGGCTGTCAAACTATGTTTTTTTTTATATTCTGACCAAATTCTTGTCTAACAGGGGGAGAAACTTATATTGTCATCTGCTTGTCCACTTGTTGTGCATTCAGCAATGCTTTTCTGCTCATCACTATTGTAAAAAGTGGTCAATTTCCCCCTTACAACATTAAGAGAATGTTAAATTCTTCCTCAACACCCCGCTGCTATGCTCCCTCTACTGGCTACACTGATGCTCACCTACAAAATGCACCACCACTTCTCTATCTAACAGCACTTATGGTATCTCACCCTGCCTTCTCCCTCCCTCTAGCATCCTCTAGCTTTGCTCAGTTGAAGTCTGTTCTGTTGCCAGTTGATGTCTGAACAACTGAGTTACTAGCTGTCTTTAAACAATATCTAAAGCTTTACCTTACCCAGAAGAACTTAAATTAGAATTTGGGTATTCTTAGTCTGCAATCTAATGAGTCTGTATCAGAATGTTTTTATAGATAGAGACTTCTAAGCACTTTTGTAAGTCACTCTGGATGTCAATGTAAATGTTATTTGTGTATTTGTTTTTTTTGGTTGACATGCTATTCTGTTGTGATCGAAAATGTAAGTAGTTTTTGCCAAGGTTAAAATCTTCAAGATCCCAGTTTTGCCTGATTCTGAATTTCTGATATAAATATTACCAAAACTGAAGCTCTGGAGCTGCATTTGCATGATTTTATTCACTGCACTGCTACCATTTGATTGGCTGACTGGATAATTGCATGCCCACATAATCAAGGTTACAGGTGTTTCCTATTAAATTGGCTGGTGCTTGTATTAAATTGTAAAACGATGAAATATTAAAAAAACGCCTGGCCTGAATATGATGACTAAGATGAAGGACATGCTGAAAGTCACCACAGGCTTTTGAGATTGACTTGACAGAGGCCATCTGGCTAGGTCTTATGGGTCAACTCCAGTTTCCCTTTGGTTGGAAATTGGGCTGCCAAACACACACTGACCCATCATCTGTGGGTCTCTGGACGGACCACACTGGATGCCTGCCAGTACAATTAGCATCAATTACACAGCAGGAGCAGCTGAGTTATCCCTTGGCTTACTACGTGATAAAGAAGAAAATTGTCGGTGTGGGTTGGCATGTGCTTTCTAAGAGTTTCTGTGATCACAGCATGTGTTGATAAAACAGTAGCATGTGTACACCTGCCTCTGACTAGTCCACACCAACAGAATTGGTGATTAGAAATGACAGCCAGAGTGCCCATTTACTACTTAATCAAAAAAATCCACATGATCCCATGAAGGGTTATAAATCTCCCTTGCAATCTTGAATAATCATTATTCATAAGATTATTTATAAAAATTTGTGGAAAGGCATTGGCCACTCCAGCGACCACCCAAATAAAGGAGTTTTCTCTATCACAACTGAACAGTTTAATGGGTGAGAGCTACAGAATTTTAAACAGAAGTGTTAATCAATTTCTTTTCCTTGTCCGATAAGCATTGATGAAATCCACTGGACGAGTTCTAATTTTCCTCCCATCTCATCAGACAAAGCGCAAACATTTTTAATTGCTTGCATGTCATTCCTCTAGTCTGCTGTGGCTTATCAGCCGTGAGCACTTCGCCAAAGACAGACTTGTTCATTTCAGCAGTTTGAGGCGCGGCTGGGGGGCTCTGAGATGAGCGTAATTGACTGAGACTGCTGGCTGCCGTCCTTCAGAGCTGGCCGAACTCAGCCATAATGAGACATTTCCCCATGACTCGAGTGCTTTCTGCCCTTGCATTTGGCAACAGAGAGAATAAACAGAAAAAGAGCCTACAGTTAATCTTTTCTTTCTGCTGATTATATCAAACAGTAGCCAAATCAATGTCAAAAGTTAGTTTTTCATCTCAACATAGATGAATGTAGTCTCGGAAATTTTGCCATGAATTACGGAAAATGCGCCCCTCTTGCCAGCTGAAGTAGATCCACAGGCAAATTCTTTCCATGGTGTTTTTGAGAAATTAGCAAAAACAGAATGGAATAACGGAGCAGTGGGCACCAGACACGCAAAGAGCTAACCGGTAAGATGTTATACAGCAACATGCATGTATATTTTCATTGCATCTGAAATGCCACAGCGTGGTTAAATTCTCTCTTCTGATGTCTACTGAAATTCTGTAATAGTTGCTGTAACACAAATGCAAGGCAAACGACAGATTTATTAATTTATTAGTGTGCTCATTCTTATACGTTAGCACATCTTCCGCTCAATCACAGGGATTGAAATGTTCTGGAAAACTTCAGTATTTTTCTTTTCGATAAAATCTTTGCAACGATCAGATAAAACTGTACATAAGCTGTACATTTTACAAGTACATTTTATATACATTTTAATTATCTTTTGAAAATTAGAAAAGTTTAATTGAATAAGCTATCAGTTAGTCTGATTACTGTGAAGTGAAGTGGTATTAATGAAGTGAGTGGGAGGTATTACTGATCTCATGCCCTGCTTATTAAATGTATCTGCATTTTTAGTTACAATGTTTTGAAATGTATTACAACTATACTATCCACATTAGAAACTGCTGTATTTTTTATTACAAATATAAAAAAGCAAGTGTCACACCATGATGTTATGCACCATTCACAAAGAATATTCATATATAATTTTCAATTTCAGCATTTTCACACACTTACCCACGGCATGTCTACCGATAAAAAGAGAGATGGGCTTAATAAAAACGAGATCTATCATGATTTGATTGCTTTAAACCAGCCTCAGCTCCTGTCTGGCATGTGTTTAGTAACAGACAGAGCCTGACTATTTTCAAATTTAAACAGCACCGTGAAAGACCAAGCCATTTATCTACTAGTTGGTGTTTTTTGTGTAAAATGTTCTACTGATACAGTGTTAGTCACTTTAACATAGGCAAGCTGTCATGCTCATATATGTGTAATCTATTAGTAGTTATATCAGATAAAGCGAATGTCTGCATTGTTTCTGATGATGCATTCGTGCTAAAGCAGTGTTATATTAATGTGCACATTGAGTGTTGTGTGATTGTGAGTGTAAGTTTATGCACATTTGAATAACGGTTTAATGGTGTTTTGAAATATAATGTCTGCTATCTGTGTATACAGGCATTTCCATATGCCCTTCACAGCAGTGTGTTTGTTCAAGCTGCCCTTCTGGCATGTTCCAGGACACTTTAATTAGTCTGTCCATGCTTAGTGTGAGGCAGAAAACCTCTGGGAAAGACAAACTATAAAGTCTGATGGCTAAAGGAAGAATCCTGAACTAAAGCATCTTCTTGAGCCTGGGTTTGAGTGACTGACAGTGAATGTGTGATTGTGTGTGTGTGTGTGTGTGTGTGTGTGTGTGTGTGTGTGTGTGTGTGTGTGTGTGTGTGTGTGTGTCTGTGTGTCTGTGTGCACCCTTAGGATTAACTGTGTGTCCTTCACTTAATTTCACTTAATAACCAGCCTTCAGGGATCATCAAACTCTGGCACTTCCACTTTGCAAGATATTGTCTATCACCAGAGAGCCCAGATCAGACTGCTGATCCCAAACACAGACATGTACTGACATGGCCCAAGAAGCTCAGCTGCTCTGACATGTGGCATTAGGCTTCAGATTCTGGACAGTGTTTCTGTCACTTTGACATCTGAATGCCAGTCTTGCTCTTCACAAACACACACACACACACACACACACACACACGCACACAGCACAGGGTGACCCCACCCAGCCAAGCTGTAACCCACTGTCCCAAATGATGCCTTAATCAATTAGTCTGTTATTTTCAGCAAGTCTGCAGACTGAAGAGGAGGCAGCAAGGGAGGCAATTAGATGGGAGTTAAAACTGTCACACATCCAAGTCAGCCTCAGAGTGGGCAAGGGGTAACAAAACATGCAAATAAACACGCACACACAAATCAAGAATACTAATGAATGAAAACTCGCACGAACACAACTAGGTTTAGAAACTTTAGGAGCAGAATTCAGTTTTTTTTTTTTGTTTTCTAATGAGAATGTCTAGCGTTGTCGTGAGAAAAACACAAACCAAAAAAACTTACAATGAGAATGGGGAGACCCATGAGTTAAAGACAAAATGTTACCTCCCACCGGGATTAAATTTAACCCTTGCCATTTTCCAGCACAACACTCTCACTATGCTACTGCACACATTTCACTTGTGCTCCATCTTCCTTCTACAGTATATAGACAAAAGTATTGAGACCAAACTGTTACCACAAAGGCGGAGGCACACGACTGTCTTCAAACGCGGTAGCAGAAAATTTTCCTTTCACTTGAGCTAGGAAACCCAAACCCGCTCCAACATGATAATGCCACAGTACCCAGAACAAGCTCAATAATGATATGGTTTAAATGGGTAGGAGTGTTTGACTTCACTAGATTTTACTATTGAATGAGCCCAAATCTCCACAAGCACAGTCCAAAATCTAGTTGAACATCTTCCCAGAAGATTGGAGCTTATTGTAAGAGCAAAAGGAGACTAAATGTAAAATATGATGTTCAAAAACTAGAGTTGTCAATCGATTAAAATATTTAATTGCGATTAATTTGCATGATTGTCATGATTTAACTAGTGATTCATCGCAACTTATTTGCACATTTCTATCTGTTCTAAATGTATTTAAATTAATACTTTTTAAAGTTTTTAATACACTAACTAATTGTAACAGATGTTATAAATATATAAATTCCACTGAAAATCTCTCCCTTTCTTATTAATTATTTTACACTCTGGAAAATATTCTCTATTATTAATTTCTTTTGAGATGTCATGTATCTATAGTTATATGTTCATTGTTTTTAGTGGTTGTTTTAATTGTTAAATATGGTGCATGGCTCCTATAAGAATTATGTTCCAGTTCCGGTTGCTTTCCCTCAGTTCTCGGGATCGTGACTGAAGAGCTCAATATAGAGATTGTCTGAAATGTTTAGTGATTAACTTTTTTTTTCTGTGTATTATTTATTTTCATAAATAAATATGTGTTGCATTGAAGGTTTTAATTTCGTCTCTTTCATATTTCATTATTTATATTTGTAATAAAAATGGTCAAACAGTAATGCACGCTGCATTAATCACGTGCTAATAAAATTGAGTGCAGTTAAAATGAATTTGCGTTAACGCGTTATTAACTCAATTTTGACAACCCTTCAAAAACACATATCAATCTTATGGTCAGGTGTCCACAAACCTCTATATTGTGCACCTCACTGCTACCACAGTCCTGCCACAACACTGTTTTTAAAGCCAGTTTAACTCTTGTCTAACTATTTAGATACTGGTTAAACACATACAAACGTGATAACGCCTGAAACCGCAATATGCAATTGCAAAAAAAAAGCATAGCACAATAAGTGTTAAGACTAATATGATGATGCGGTTAAAAGATGGCAAGCATTCAAATATACATCAAAAAAGGTGTCTAGTATACAGCCAATATTTTGCTGAATGAATAGTCCTAGTTGTTATATTAGATTAATGACTACAAATGGGTCTAAATATAAAAGTATGCCTTCAAGGTTCAGTATTTGGCAGCTTGATGAAATACAGTGGCAGAAAGCATAGAACTTGCCAGGGTGAGATTTCTGAGTCTGCTGTTGAGAGTCGCAGTAAGTTGCTAGACAGGCCTTGCAAAATATTAGTTTTATTTAAATCATACTTAGATAATTAGACACAGAATTTCGTAATGCCATGAGAAACTAAACAAGGTCATGAAACTAAAATGTTTAAAGTGGAGGTGATTTGATCACCTTTTTAATTTGCTAATTTGGATAGTGTAATAAATTAAATGTTGCCAATGTTTTAGTTAGGACAGTGTGCTTTCTTATAAAAATCAAATGTAAAGAATAAGTTAACTAAGTGTTAGGCGTGGCACAGAGGCGGAAGCCGGAGTAACGGCAAACAGAGACTTTATTTAAACAAGGGCAGAGCCAACACAAAAACACCCGTGCAGTTCGGGATAATCCGGAAACGGAGCAGTTCAGATAATAAACATCCACGGTGCGTTATGGAGGAAGCGCGGCACGGAGGGAAGCGACGGGAAGCGCCGGTAGTCCGAGGCGCTGGGGAAGCCGAACGCGGCCGTGGAGTGAGCGAGAAGTCCGGGCGAAGAAGGCACGTTGCGGGAGAAGCACAAGCGCGAACACACACAGCATAATCCTGCACGACCACGCACGAACGTACAATAACGGACCCGGAATGTGGGTGAGGGAGTGGTTTATATGGTGGCAGGAAATGAGAGGATAACGTGCTTCAGCTGTGTGCGATTTGCGCTGCGTGCTTGGGAGCGCGCAGCGGCAAAGGCAGCCTCTGAAGGAGGCGTGGCAGGCGGATTCCTGACACCACCCCAAAGGCGGCACGGGCGCCCCAAGCCGCCAACAGCCCGGTGGGCCCGGGCACTCGGAGGAGGGCCCCTCCAGTCCTCCAGGGTCGAAGGGGACCCGGACGGAACCGTCACGGAGCCAGGACGGAACACAGCCCCACGCGGAGGCCAGGAACGGGGCGAGGTCCTTGTTGCCGGCTGGAGGCGGAGAGACGGCCATCACGGAGCCCTGAGCGGGCGGCGGCCCAGCGGAGACAGGAGGCGGAGAGGCGACCCCTGCGGAGACCCGAGCGGAGCGACGCCTCGGCGGAGACAGGAGGCGGAGAGGCGACCCCTGCGGAGACCCGGAGCGGAGCGACGCCTCGGCGGAGACAGGAGGCGGGCGGCGACCCCTGCGGAGACCCGGAGCGGAACGGCGTCCTGGGCGGAGACAGGAGGCGGAGAGACGACCCCTGCGGAGACCCGGAGCGGAGCGACGTCCTCTGCGGAGACAGGAGGCGGAGCGACGTCCTCTGCGGAGACAGGAGGCGGAGGCGACCCCTGCGGAGGCCCGGGCGGGCAGCGCCCTCGGCGGAGACAGGAGGCGGAGAGGCGACCCCTGCGGAGACCCGGGCGGGCAGCGTCCTGGGCGGAGACAGGAGGCGGAGGCGACCCCTGCGGAGACCCGGGCGGGCGGCGTCCTCGGCGGAGACAGGAGGCGGAGCGGCGTCCTCTGCGGAGACAGGAGGCGGAGCGACGTCCTCTGCGGAGACAGGAGGCGGAGCGACGTCCTCTGCGGAGACAGGAGGCGGAGAGACGACCCCTGCGGAGACCCGGAGCGGAGCGACGTCCTCTGCGGAGACCCGGAGCGGAGCGACGTCCTCTGCGGAGACAGGAGGCGGAGCGACGTCCTCTGCGGAGACAGGAGGCGGAGAGACGACCCCTGCGGAGACCCGGAGCGGAGCGACGTCCTCGGCGGAGACAGGAGGCGGAGGCGACCCCTGCGGAGGCCCGGGCGGGCAGCGCCCTCGGCGGAGCCCAGGAGCGGAGCCATGCCCTCAGCGAAACCCGGCTGCTGAACGACCTCCCCTGCGGTGGTCTGGAGCTGAGAGGCGGTAGCCCTGGAGACCTGACATGGCCAGACGTCCCTGGCAGCAACCTGGAACGGACCGGCGTTACCCAGGAAGGACAGGAACAGGACCTCATTACCCACGGGGACCTGGAGTGGAGAGACAACCTCGGTGACTACTGGAAGCAGGGCATAGCTCTCGACGGGGCTTACCAGCTGGAAGGCCTTCTGGACGGAGCCCGGAGATGGAGCGACGTCCCTGACCGAGTACAGCGGTTGAGTCGCGACTGCCAGGATTCGCCGGTGCGACGTCAACTTCCCTGGAGCTCAGGAGTGACCTGTCTTCGTCCAGGAGCTTGGAGACAGGATGTCACCGTGAGAGGGGTCCCGAGGCGAGCCGTCACCTTGTGAGAGGCTGTGGGCGAGCCGCCGGATGAAGCCAGGAGCAGCGGTTCGACATCCCTTCGCAGTCCCGAACTGAGGTGAGAGCTCTGGGAATCCCTTGGGAAGAGAGACGGTCTGTGACGTGGTTTCGCCTACTGAGTGCTCGTGGGCGAGCCGTCACTTGGGAGACTGTGGGCGAGCTGTCGCCGGATGTAGTCCGGGCAGCGGCTCGACGTCCCTTCGCAGTCTTGGAGTGGAGTTGAGAGCTCTGGGGAACGAGAGATGGCCTCGCCTCAGGGAGACTGTGGGCGAACCGTCGCCTTCGGTGGAGCCCGGGGCAACGAAACGACTTCCTTCGCAGTCCAGGGACTGAGATGTGAGCTCTGGGGATCTCTCGTGGAAGCGGAGCTCTGAGATATGGCATCGCTGTCTGGGAGACTGGGGCGAGCCGAGCCTTCGGTGACGCCTGGGCGACGGGTCGACGTCCCTTCGCAGCCTCTGAGACGAGTTGTGTGCTCGGGACCCCTTTGGTTGAAGAGATGCATGGGCTTGGAACCGAGCTCTCCTTGGGACTTGGGAGCACAGAGGAGCTTACGTCAGGAACCGGGAGGCGGGCAGCGTTCTCGTCAGGGACCTGAGCAAAGAGGAGCTCTCCTGGAAGCCTAGGCGCGGGAAGGGAGCCGCCTGGAAGCCTAGGCGCGGAGAGGAGCTCGCCAGGAGGCCCTGGGACGAAGCTGAGCTCGGGACTCTCTGAGCGGGACCGAGCTCGGGACTCTCTGAGCGGGACCGAGCTCGGGACTCTGAGCGGGACCGAGCTCGGGACTCTCTGAGCGGACCGAGCTCGGGACTCTCTGAGCGGGACCGAGCTCGGGACTCTCTGAGCGGGACCGAGCTCGGGACTCTCTGAGCGGGACCGAGCTCGGGACTCTCTGAGCGGGACCGAGCTCGGGACTCTCTGAGCGGGACCGAGCCTCGGGTCGCTCAGGGACAGAGAGGAGCTCACGGGTCGCTCAGGGACAGAGAGGAGCTCACGGGTCGCTCAGGGACAGAGAGGAGCTCACGGGTCGCTCAGGGACAGAGAGGAGCTCACGGGTCGCTCAGGGACAGAGAGGAGCTCACGGGTCGCTCAGGGACAGAGAGGAGCTCACGGGTCGCTCAGGGACAGAGAGGAGCTCACGGGTCGCTCAGGGACAGAGAGGAGCTCACGGGTCGCTCAGGGACAGAGAGGAGCTCACGGGTCGCTCAGGGACGGAGAGGAGCTCACGGGTCGCCAGGGACGGAGAGGAGCTCACGGGTCGCTCAGGACGGAACGGAGCTCTTCGAGACCTGAGCGGAACGGAGCCTCTTCGAGACCTGAGCGGAACGGAGCTCTTCGAGACCTGAGCGGAACGGAGCTCTCTTCGAGACCTGAGCGGAACGGAGCTCTTCGAGACCTGAGCGGAACGGAGCTCTTCGAGACCTGAGCGGAACTGGGCCTCTTCGAGACCTGAGCGGAACTGGGCCTCTTCGAGACCTGAGCGGAACTGGGCCTTCGAGACCTGAGCGGAACTGGGCTCTCTTCGAGACCTGAGCGGAGCTGGGCTCTCTTGGCGACCTGGGACGCAGCAAAGCCCTCCTGGAGGTCCAGGTACGGAGCCGAGCACTCACGGAGGTCTTGGGACGGAGCCGAGCATTCATGGAGGTCTTGGGAAGGAGCCGAGCAGTCACGGAGGTCCTGGGGCGGAACGGAGCTCTCCTCGGGACACAGGAACGGAGCTGGACCCACCGGAAGGTTCTGGAGCAGAACGGAGAGCTCCTGGAGGTCCTGGAATGAAACAGAGCCAGCCTGGATCTCCTGGAGCACGGCGGAGATCCCTTGGAGGACCTTCGGCGGAGCAGAGCTGACCTGGAGGGCCTGAAGCAGCGTGGTAACCTCCTGGAAGCTCTGATGAGGAACGCGCTCAGCAGCGGGGGAGAGGAGATGGAGATCAGCTGTGGTTATCCCGAGTTCCCTGGTGAGAAGCTGGAGGAACTGGGTGCAGGAGCTGAACTCGCCCGCCATCGTGCTCCACAGCTCTCTGGCAAGGGAGAGATTCCTCGGTAGAAGAGACATGTGGAGGCGATTTTCGCCTCTTCAGTGGGATAACCGCTGGGTTTAACTCCACATATTGATCCACGCTCCTCAAAAATCCTCCATTCGGCTCTGTTGCCGGAGAAGCGAGCCGGGAGTCCTGTGACGTCATGAAGGGGGCGTGGCGCTGCCGAGCGTGCCCGAGAAGCGGCTGCGAGCTTCCGGGTTTTCCCGGGGGCGGAGCTTGGCTGCCGCTTGACCGCGGCAGAACGAACCCGACCTCCGAGACACGGCTCGCGCCGGGACCACGGCGTTAACCCGATCATGTCCTTTTCCTTTTTTTTTTTTTTTTCCTTGTCCGATATTCCTATTTCAGGGGTCCGTTATTCTGTTAGGCGTGGCACAGAGGCGGAAGCCGGAGTAACGGCAAACAGAGACTTTATTTAAACAAGGGCAGAGCCAACACAAAAACACCCGTGCAGTTCGGGATAATCCGGAAACGGAGCAGTTCAGATAATAAACATCCACGGTGCGTTATGGAGGAAGCGCGGCACGGAGGGAAGCGACGGGGAAGCGTCGGTAGTCCGAGGCGCGCGGGGGAAGCCGAACGCGGCCGTGGAGTGAGCGAGAAGTCCGGGCGAAGAAGGCACGTTGCGGGAGAAGCACAAGCGCGAACACACACAGCATAATCCTGCACGACCACGCACGAACGTACAATAACGGACCCGGAATGTGGGTGAGTGAGTGGTTTATATGGTGGCAGGAAATGAGAGGATAACGTGCTTCAGCTGTGTGCGATTTGCGCTGCGTGCTTGGGAGCGCGCAGCGGCAAAGGCAGCCTCTGAAGGAGGCGTGGCAGGCGGATTCCTGACACTAAGCGCCATGTTTTTAGCTCAAGCAATTGCAGTAAAATTAGAGACACTGCTTTTGTCTTTAAACATGTAAAATTCAGCCATTTAAAAGAGTTACAATAATAAGTACCTGTTGAAATTTTGTCATTTAAATAAAATAACTTTTCTCTGTAGATTTTACTGAAGTTTTACAGAAATTTACAGATTCATAGTGTTTCTAATAACCACTACACACTTTATAATAGCATGATGTTAAACACATATACTCCCCCATTCTATTTAATTATGAACACGATGATAATACTGGATATCACTCGTATTAGTTCTAAGAACAGTCATTTCCTTGTTTTCGGGATTTCAAAAGGTGTTAAAAACTTTACCTGATGATTCTGGTTGATTGCAATCACATATAAGAGGGTCTAATATGTGTCCATGTATGGCAATAAAATGTTACTTATAGCATCACACCAACACCATCAGCCTGATTAATTAACACAGAACAACTTTCCTGGTGGCACCATATTTTTGATATTGGTGACTAAAATATAGTAAGTGGTGTTTTTTCTAGCTTTAATTGTCCAGTTATGATGATTCTGTGTTCCTCTTATTGGCTGACATGATTAGAACCTGATGTCATCTTCCTTTCATCCTCAGTGTCTGACCAGTTGTTTGTACTGAGATGTTTTTCTGCTTACCAGGATTGTAAAGAGTAGTTAGTAAAGAGTGAGATGTTACCACCTGAATAATTTCTGCTCACTGGAACCTTCTTGTTTTTTTACACCATTTTGTGCAAATCCTAGAGATTGTTGAGTGTGAAATTTCCCAGAAGGCCAGTTTCTGACATTCTCAAACCACCCGATCTGGCACCAAATCTCATGCAACTGTTAAAGTCACAGAGAGCACCCATTCATTATCCCTCATTCTGATGTTTGATATGTACATGAAGCTCTTGACCTGAATCTGTGTGATTTTATGCATTGTGCTGCTGTCACCTGATTGGCTGATTACATAATTGCATGAATGATTATATATTCCTATTTAGGTGGGTGGGATTAGTTTGCTTTCCAACATTTAAACATTATGCAAGTTCATATAGGGTTTGAATAGTAAAATGTGTTTTGATTGCGCTAGATTTTACATTGTGCTAGTACATGTAATGCAGCTCATCATCCAATTGCCAGGCCCTTAATGATTAATCAAGTTTGTTAGCGTAGTAGAGGGAACACTCTGTTCTCTAGTGTTGGTCCTGATCTGAGAAATGTTGCACAAGATGGTTGATTTTGAATATTAGATTTGCTCTCAATTATTCCTGGCCTTGGCATGCCCCCTTAAATGCTTAGTCAAGAATAATGTGCAGAGTAGGATGACAAAAATACCAGAGCAGCAGAAGAAAATCATTATGGCTCATGTTATCTTGATCATTAAAAGAAATAAGAGGTAAGCATCTTGTCTTGTGTTGAAGACTTTGTGTAAATCTACATGCATCAATTAATTCAGTATTTAATTATCTGCTTTTGTCAGCATGCATACACATTTTATATATAATACATTTAGAGAAAGACTGGGCAAATCATACATCTGGCATGCTTTTGTAGCTGATCCAAAACCCAGAAAGACACAATTATAGTGATTGTTCAGAATATTCAGCTGATGCTTGGTTTATGTATCATTTTCTTTGCAGGGTTAGGATTTTTTTTTTTCTAGGTCAGGGTAAAAAGAATAGACGCAATATCTGTCAGTGAAGTTCTCATGCTGTCACTTTGTCCTATACTGTCACCATCACACAGACACTCTCAGTGCTACTCTGAGAAGATAAATAAAGCGAGACATCTGTGTGTCTCAATCTGCCATTGAACCTATGAGGAAATGAGGAGTTTGGCAGTTCAAGATGCAGCCTTTTTTATTACATATTCATTGCAATACAGTGAAATTATTTTCTTTGCATATCCCAGCTTCTTATGAGGTTGAGGTCAAACCACAGAGTTAGCCATAATACAGTATTTTGGAGCAAAGAAGGGTCAAGGGAATTGCTCAAGGGCCTTACAGCTTGAACCCCTGACATTCAGATTTTTAACCACAAGCCCTAAATGGTGAATGCTGCCCATTAAACTCTTAACAGTTGCACACGAGTTTTGTTTTTTTTTCCACACAAGGATTGTAATAAAATATAAATCTAACAATAATTCTTCTCTAAATAAAGGAGTTTGGCACAGAAATACAGCAAGATAAAGAAAAGCAGCAATTGGAGCTAATACATGTTGCTTTTTTTAAACCGCTTATAAGACAAGCCTGTATCAATTTCACACTCCATATATATTAACTGGCCATTTTAAAAGGAACTGATGTACTCTGATCAGGCATAACTTTTCGACCATTTACAGATGACGTGAATAACCCTGATTATCTCTTAATCGTGGCACCTGCTAGTGGGTGTAATATATTAGGCAGCAAGTGAACAGTGGTGAACCGGAGACAGGGTCATGAGCAGCCAAGTCTCATTGATGCACGTGGGGAGTGAAGGTTGGCCCTTGTGGTCCGATCTTACAGATGAGCTACTGTAGTTCAAATTGCTGAAGTAGCTAATGCTGTTAATGCTCGACAGGTCAATACTGTTTTGACAGCAACAAGGAGCCAACACAATATTAGGCAGGTGGCCATAATGTTATTCCTGATCAGTGTGTCATACTCAAGTTTAAATACTATTACTTCCAGAAAATGTAGTGTGAGTAGAAAATAGGAACCTGTCCTAATTACTACTCAAAGTACGTTTAATAAGAAAGCCCTTTTTAAAGGTACTCAAGAGTAGTGAGTATTATGCTGTGAATGTTATTCTACATTATACCTTGCACATTAAAAATGTAGCTTACAGTGTCATTCTTTTTTATGGATGTTTCTCTGCCATCAGCTTCAAGTTTTGATGCCTTGTGCATTTTGAGATGATTTTCTGCTCACCGTTGAAGTGGGGAAAAAAAGACTAATAAAGTTACCATAATCATTTTCTAAAATGCTCAAACCAGTCCTTCTGTCACCAAAAACATGTTATCACATGAAGCCTCCGAAATTCTGCATGTTGCAATGCTTTTCCCTGACCTCTATTATCAACTTCCACAGAATTTCCATTCACTGGCTCATTTTTGTTTTCTCACCCTTCTGCAAAAACTTAAAATAAGTTTAAATAGTAAAATAACAGTTAAAACAGTAAAACCATCTCATCTGGCACAAAAGACAATGTCAAGACTATATTTTACTTCCCATTCTAATGTTTGCAGTGAACATTTCAGAATCAGATTCAGAATCAGAAAAAGGTTTATTGCCAGGTATAGCAAAGATTTCAGCAAAGAGCACGTTACAGTACTAGGAATTTGTTTCGGTGTCCGGCGCAAACATATACACAGATACGAAATGTGTACACGGTATTTTCAAAATATATTACTAAATCTCTTGACCTGTATTTAATCATTTGCATTTTGCAGCTGCCAGATAATTGGCTAAAGAAGCTGTAGTACATTTGATCCCTCATTAGTTCCACAATGATTCTGATGTAAGAAACATACAGGAAACATACAGGAAGAAAGAACACTGGGAATTCAGTACTCCCACAGCAGGCATGTTGAGCTCCATTGCTAGGCCAGTGGGAGCAGGAACATTAAATCAGAGCCATTAGAGGTACATTGTAGCCTGCACAGATGACAAAATGGCCCAAGCGGGAAACTTGTTCCAGCATTTTAGGGCTATCAAATTCACAGAGAGCACTTCATGGTCACAAGCAACAAAAACAAGCTACAGATTACCAACAGATCAGGTTTCACTGGAAAAAGAGTGAAGCGGAAGAGAGGCATAAAGACCCGCCTGGACAGAGGGAGCGGATATATAGAAGCGATAGGAGATACTGGGGATGATACAACAGGAAAATGTCTACTCCATCAAGGATCTGAAGCCCAATTAGAGGCTGGAATGGGCTGGAACTATTCTCTGAGCTCGGATGCTGAGAGAGAAGCATACTGGAATTATACGGGACATTGATATCTGTTCAACACTAAAATTCAAATACACACTAATGCAAGCTCTCAAAAAAAAATTATTCAATATAAAAAAAGTTAATCAATATAATATAATTATGAATCACTAATTGTTAAGCCACCATTCTTTTTTTTTCCATTTACATTTTCTTTCTTTCGGTTTTATGATACCGTTTTAAAAACCTTGACATTATGTTGAAAATGTAATTGTTAAGGTCTTGTGGCATCTGCAGACACACAAATGCATTTAAAAAAAACTATTAACATATAAAACTAACACATATGGTAACATTTACATGCTCTATAAACATATATCACCCATAATTAAAGTAGGGCTACTTCTGCTTCTAAATCCAACATATGAACAAGTATTTTCAACAAGATACAGGTGCATCTGTGTAATAAATTACAATATTATTAAAATTTGATTCATTTTAGTAATTTTGTGAATTTCTAAAAGTGAAACTTGTATATTATTTAAATTCATCAAACACAGACTGATATATTTCAAGTGTTTATTTCTTTTAATTTTGATGATTATGGCTTACAGCTAATGAAAAGCTAAAATTCAGTATCTCAGAAAATGTTAATATTGTAAAAAAGTTCAAAATTAGATACTGGGTGTCATACTCTTAACAGCTAATTAAAACCAAACACCTGCAACGGTTTCCTGAGCCTTTAAATGATGTCTCAGTCTGGTTCAGGCTACACAATCATGGGGGAAGACTGCTGACTTGACAGTTGTCCAGAAAACGATCATTGACACCCTGCACATGGAGGTACAAAAGGTCATCGCTAAAAAAGGTGCTGTTCACAGAGTTCTGTATTCAAGCACATTAATGGAAAGTTGAATGGAGGGAAAAAATGTGGTAGAAAAAGTTAAAATGAAGCCCATTCAAGAATTTGGGGAGACTGCAGCTGGAGTCAGTGCTTCAGGAGCTCCTACACACAGACGTATCCATGAGCTATAACTGACGCATTCCTTGTGTCGAGCCACTCCTGAACCAGAGACAACATCAGAGGTGTCTTACCTGGGCAAAGGACAAAAAGGACTGGACTGTTGCTCAGTGGGCCAAAGTCGTCTTTTCAGATGAAAGGAAAGAATATTTAGCATTTCATTTGAAAATCAAGGTCCCAGAGTACAGAAGAAGAGAGGTCCAGTGTAAAGTTTGCACAGTCAATGGTGGTTTGGGGAAACGTCATCTGCTGGTGTTGGTCCACTGTGTTTTATCATGTCCAAGATCAGCACAGCCGTCTACCAGGAGGTTTTAGAGCACTCCATGGTTTCCTCTGCTGACCAGCTTTATGGAGATGCCGATTTAATTTTCCAGCAGGATTTGGCACCTGCCCACACTGCCAAAAGCACCAAAAGTTGGTTAAATGACCATGGTGTTGGTGTGCTTGGCTAGGAGCAAACTTACCAGACCTGAACCCCCTAGAGAATCTATAGGGTATTGTCATGGGAAAAATGAGAAACAAGAGACCAAAAAATGCAAATTAGCTGAAGGCCACTGTCAAATAAACCTGGGCTTCCATACCACCTCAGCAGTGCCACAGACTGATTACCTCCATGCCACGCCGAATTGAGGCAGTATTTAAAGCAAAATGGAGCTCCTACCAAGTACTGAGCACCTATACAGTAAATGAACAACAACAATTCACAAAAAAATTATTCTATTTTTTTTGAGAGAGTGAATTGGTGGGTTTTTAGTTAAACATGAGCCAAAATCATAAAAAGTAAAATAAATAAACACTTTATCAGTCTGTGTTTGATGAATCTATATAATATACAGTACGAGTTTCACATTTTGTATTAATTCCTAAAATAAATAAACTTTTTAATGATATTCTAATTCATCTAAATGACATGTATTTATTACTATGCTGTGCAAAACTGAATCAGGGAGGATCCTGAATGATCGGTTTCTTCTTACTGCATGAAGAGTCTTTCAGAATAGGTGCTGTTTCCTGATTTCTAATTGTAGGAACCAGCAATGCTTGAAGACAGTCATCCCAAAGGTCATGCTAGACAGAGTTTATTCACTTTGTTGGCTGTCAGTGGCACTAAATCATTGAGATGGGCACAGCTTGATGGCACACACTAACGTACAGGCTGCACCGCCTTCATATTACTCTCTAGCGTCAGATCAATCTCAAGGTGATTCTCTCAAGTGCACAAATAATGCCGCTCTTTCGACGACGCCCCCAGGTGCTTCCTGCTTTCTCGCACTGAAATAATACAGTTCCACCTCCACAAGCAGAGAAATGAGAAACTTGAGCAGGAGAAATGGAATAGCTAGTGTCAGCTGCCTGATTAAGGTGCTCTGTAAACAGCAAGGGCATATCTTTTGGGAAAAGGTTAGGATAGAAATTTGCACAGAGACTGATCTAAGATCAGGACTTCAAAACAAAGTCACCTCAACCATAAAAGCGTTTTGTCATTGCCTGTAAGCACCACGCCAAGTCACACACACAAACACACACACACAATCTATATCTGCTTCAATTGACCAGCTTCCATCCTGAACACAGAGACTGTTTATCATCTGCCAAGTTACTTTAGCAAAGTCAGTATTTGAAAGACAACATTGAGGTGCATTATAGCACCGGCCTGCAGTTGGAGAGGTGTTTTGTTTTGGGTTTTTTCCAATTTTTTCATTTCCATTTACTGAGAGAGATCATTCTCTATTTAAAAAAGCTGTACTGAAGGTAATAGTATCTTTAGCCTGCATTTTTCTTATTTGTATTTAATGAGATAAAATGAATGCCATAATTGAGATGGTGTCATATAATAATTAGGAGAACGGATGCAAGCGTGATGCAAGTGAAAACAGAACAAAATCATTTTAATGAAAACACAAAACAAAGAGACAAAGACAAAGAAATTACAACCTGGACAGTGGAAAAGAACCACTGCAAAACCCATGGGAGACAAACATGAGAAAATGAGAGCTGTGAAGGCTGAGTCTATGTGTAAGAGCTAATCAGCAGTGAATTGGAATTATGTGTGTGTGTGTGTGTGTGTGTGTGTGTGTGTGTGTGTGTGTGTGTGCCTTCCTCTTTTCCTCCCTTCTGGTGGCTCCATCCTCAGCATTCTCCTACCGATATACCCCATGTTCCTCCTCTGCACATGTCCAAACCACCCCAATCTCGCCTCCCTCACCTTGTCTCCAAAACGTCCCACATGCGCTGTCCCTCTAATGAACTAATTTCTAATCCTGTCCATCCTCGTCACTCCCAATGAAAACCTCAACATCTTCAGCTCTGCTACCTCCAGCTCCACCTCCTGTCTTTTACTCAATGCCACTGTCTCTAAACCATACAACATCACAGGTCTCACCACAGTCCTATAAACTTTCCCTTTCACTCTTGCAAATACTCTTCTATCACAAATCACTCCTGCCACTCTTCTCCACCCACTCCACCCTGCCTGCACTCTTTTCTTCACTTCTCTAACACACTCTCCATTACTTTGCACTGTTGATCCCAGGTACCTGAACTCCTCCACCTTCTTCACCTTTTCTCCCGGCAACCACACCACTCCACTGCCCTCCCTCTCATTCACACACATGTACTCTGTCTTACTCCTACTGATTTTCATTCCCCTTCTCTTAAGTGCATATCTCCACCTCTCCAGGCTCTTCTTAACCTGCTCCCTACTCTCACTACAAATAACAATATCATGCGCAAACATCATGGTCCATGGAGACTCCTGTCTGACCTCGTCAATCAAACTGTCCATCACCACTGCAAACTGGAAAGGGTTTAAAAAAAATTAAACCATACTGCTGCTCTTAGATGGTCACCTCTTCTCTCAGCCTGGCTTCCACTACACTTTCCCATAAGTTCATGGTGTGACTGATCAACTTTATTTCCCTGTAGTTACTGCAAGTCTGCAAATCTCCTTTATTCTTAAAGATATGTACCAGCACACTCCTTCTCCATTCCTCAGGCATCCTCTCATCTTCCAAAATCCTGTTATGCAATGTTGTTAAAAACTCCACTGCATCTATCCTAAACATCTCCATGCTTCTACCAGAATGTCATCTGCTCCTACTGACTTTCCACTTTTCATACTCTTAATCGCTGCTCTCACTTCCTCCTTACTGATTTTATCCACTTCCTGCTTCACAATCTTCACACTATCCAACCTTCTCTCTCTCTCTTATTTTCCTCATTCTCAACACACTCTCCTCACTAGTCAACACATTTCCATCTAAATCCTTTATTGCTCTAACTTGCAGTACATCCTTCCCAGCTCGGTCCCTCTGCCTGGCCAATCGGTACAAATCCTTTTCTCCTTCCTTACTGTCCAACTTCTCATACAGCTCCTCATATGCCTTTTCCTTGGCTTTCGCCACATCCCTCTTTACCTGCTGCCGCATCTCCTTGTACTCCTACCTACTTTTTTCATCACTCTGTCAATCCCAATTCTGTATTGTCAAATTTCTTCTCCTTATGCTCTCCTGCACTTCCTCATTCCACCACCACGTCTCTTTGTCTTCCTTTCTACAAACCCGAGGGACACTGTACAAATTGTGAAAAAAAAGGGATGCAATAATTTACAAATTTCATAAACATGTTTTATTCACAATAGAATATAGATAACATATCAAATGTTGAAAGTGAGACAATTTTGAATGTCATGCCAAAAATTGGCTCATTTTGGATTTCAAGAGAGAATCACCAATTCCCCCAATGCTGCAGCGAAAAATAGTGGAGCAATATCAGAAAGGAGTTTCTCAGAGAATAAATGCAAAGAGTTTGAAGTTATCGTCATCTACAGTGCATAATATCATCCAAAGATTCAGAGAATCTGGAACAATCTCTGTGCGTAAGGGTCAAGGCCGGAAAACCATACTGGATGCCCGTGATCTTCAGGCCCTTAGACGGCACTGCATCACATACAGGAATGCTACTGTAATGGAAATCACAACATGGGCTAAGGAATAACTTTCTTTCGGCTTCTCCCATTAGGGGAGATTTGGCACGTTTTTACGCTGGATGCCCTTCCTAACGCAACCCTCCCCATTTATCCAGGCTTGGGACCGGCACTGAAAGTTGTTTGGTTTGGTTCCCTGACCGGGGATTGAACCCGGGCAGCAGCGGTGAGAGCGCCACATCCTAACCACCAGACCACTAAACCACTAAACCGTGCCACTCGCCGTTGCCGGCTAAAACTCTATAGGTCAAAAAATAAGCCATCTCTAAAAATGATCCAGAAGAGCAGGCATTTTCTCTGCGCCAAGGCTCATTTAAAATGGACTGTGGCAAATTGTTCTGTGGTCAGACGAATCAAAATTTGAAGTTCTTTTTGGAAAACTGGGATGCCATGTCATCCGGACTAAAGAGGATAAGGACAACCCAAGTTGTTATCAGTGCACAGTTTAGAAGCCTGCATCTCTGATGGTATGGGGTTGTATGAGTGCGTGTGGCATGGGCCGCTTACACATCTGGAAAGGCACCATCAATGCTAAAAGGTATATCCAAGTTCTAGAACAACATATGCTCCCATCCAGATGTCGTCTCTTTCAGGGAAGACCTTGCATTTTCCAACATGTCGGCAGATGTTTAACGCTAGATGCCCTTCCTAACACAACCCTCCCCATTTATCAAGGCTTGGGACCGGCACTGAGAGTGCACTGGCTTGTGCACCCCTAATGGTTGGGTTTGTCCGGTTAATATATTAATAGTTATTAAAAGCATTTCTAGTTGAAGTAAGATGATAAAATGCATCTGTAAATGTACATGTATATTTATACTTATTGTATAGTATTTAAGTATAAAGCACAACAACATCAATAGTCCTTGTACAAGTACTGTGAGTTGTTATTTATTTTAGGGGGCAGGGTGGGGACATTTGGGAACGTCATTAGCACAGAAGTCAGCAATTCATTTTAATACAAAAACATAAAATTAGTGATACAGAAAGAGAGCCTGACTGTTAGAAACAGAAATAGGTCACAGGTCTCCAAGTGGCAACCTGCAATCAAGTACTGTGCTATACAACCTGAAGAGACAAACATACAGGAGCAGGTGTTCATATTGGAAAAAAAATGCACTGGCCTTGGATCAACAACTCCACTTCGAGCTTGGCTTGTGTAGCTGTTTTTCCAATCGCATGCATTTATATAAATTATTCAGCTGAAGGCAGCTTATCAGAAAGAGAACTTTTTTATAGGCTTTAATAGATTTTTTTATTTTTATTTACCCCGCCTTATTAGTGTAATTATGGTATGGCTTGTAACAAAAAATGAACTAATCACTAATTCTGCTGGGGTTTTTCAGTCATGCCAGTTGCCTATTTGGACATTTGCATGCAAGGAATTATATGTTACTGGACCATCACAAATGTAAGTTAAATTCTCCTGAAATAGATTATTCAAAAGAAACACCAGGCAAGGTGTGAAGGAGGAAGGGGAGAACATAAAGGATTAGAGATGCAGGCAGGCTGATGTAGCCTTGAGCACAGTACAGGATGTTTCTATTTAGTCTATTTTTAATTTTCCTATTCAGAACAAACCTCTTACATAAACACAGTGCTCTTGGTGTTCAAAGGGTGATTTAGTGAAGGCACAGGAGCCATCAAAGACATAATCAGCAAAGATGACAAGAAAATACACTGAATACTGTACAATTCCATGCCTGCACACATCCAACCCACACACACACACACACACACACACACACACACACACACACACACACACACACACACAGAACACTGGAACTGGTCGAAGAAAAATCTGAGAAGTAATGCAAAAAACCTTTGCAGATATTGTTGCTGTACTTGCAGTTTGACAGTGTGTCTAAAATCCAGAACTACACCCTTATTAGAAAAGTTGCAGCAAACTTATATTATATCCGTAGCTTATTAGTTGCATTTCAGTGAGTGTGGATACACTGTTGCTACAGTGTGCAATCGATTTAAACTTTCCTCAAACTTTTTTTGGGCCAAGAGACTTTAACTGTAGGAAAAAAACACGCCAAGCACAAAATCATTTTTAATAAAATATAATAATCCAACAGTACTTTGGATTTTAGTGGTGCTTTATACTGCAGCTTGTTTCGCTTAAACATTTTTATAAAATTGGATTTTTATTCCAGTTATGCCTATTTCTTATGCTAAGAAATAAATAATACATTTAACAATGTTTGATAATGGTGAGTTGCGATTTCCACTACTGTAACAAGACATTTTGAAAAGTGATATTTTAATTGGTGTTTCTGAGCTTTCTGTACATGCTGTGTAGTATATCAAGTAAATGATGTGAAAAATGGTTTGGGGAATATTGTTGTTTTTATTTTATACTTAACTATTACTTTTTTTGCTGAGTCATCCTATACTTATCCTCAGCTAGACGTGTTTATTAAAAGCTCACCTTGCAGCGCACATGGTGTCTGGGTGTCTTTTCCAGCATCGTTCCCTTTCTTTCTGGTATAAAATGGAGCTAATCTTCTTGCCTCAGATACAGTGCTGACCAATATCCAGCCTCCTGTTCTTCTCAGATCTCACATTATTCACATTGTTAAGCAAAAAAAAAAGGGCAATTTCTTCAGTGTTACAAGATACAAAATGCATTTCAAGAATTTAGAGTAATGACTTCAGTGGCTTCAATCAGTAATGAATCCACTCTGAATTTGATAATGAGTGAACACACACACACAAGAACACACAGCACATCAGACTCAGACACACTCTGAATAATGCATGGGCTGAGATTAACACAAACTGACTTCAATCTGCTGCATGATGCAGGTCTTTCAAGCAGAACTGAACATCTAATAAAACACACGTTGTCCATTGGGTCCCTCACTCTTTCATAAATACAAACACACACATATGCACAAATGTGAAGACCACAACCATGCGTAAACTCCTACAGAGATTCCATCTAATAGCTGTGTGGTCACTCGGTATGCGGCCTGACAGAGGCTTCTTCCATCAGCACCACGTCTGTCAGAGATAAACGTGAGAGAAAGACATGGGCGGGCGAAGAGGGTGTGAGTGCCGACATTCTGCCGTTCAACATCAGCAGGAAGATGAACAGAAATGCCATTACTGGAAGGAGGTAGCGGAGGTGGAAGAGGGAGGAGAAAACACAGGCTGACAACACTACTCCCACATGGAAGAAAAGTTCGGCAAGTGACAGCGTCTGGTCTGAAAATAAATTCAGTTCAAGGGCAAAAACAAATCAAGATCACAAAACATGCATGATCAGATCGCTCATTATATCGAATGTACAGCAAAAATACAGAGTACAGAGGGAGTACAAGTTCACTTACTCACAACAAAATGGTATACCAATCGATATTGCGAAGGGATTTAGGCTGCTCGATTTAGGCGTGCTAAATAACCCATGAACTCAAGCATGCATTTTAATGGTTGCTTCCTATTTCTGTATATAGCCTGGGATTCCAATCTTCTCAATGTTTTTCAAAAGAATCTAACACTGTAAAAATGTAGAAAGATTAAAATGGTGTTTAGGTTTAATACTTATGCAAGGCACTGTTCATAACTTTCAGCATCCAATGTGTACATATTCTCAAAATAATTCCATCTTTTTTCTTTGGTTAGATTTACATACAAGTGAGACATGGACAAAATCAAGGGGTTTTTTCGCAAACCTTCCGTCACTACCATCACAGATATTTCATAAGATTGAAAGCAACATTAAACACAACTTTCATTCGATAATAAATGAAATCAGTTTAATCACTGGCAAATCACAGCATTATGAGACTGAATGACTTGGCACCTGCTGTTATATATAAAATAATTCACTGTGGTTTAGTAACAGCACTCTGCTTACAAGTCTGTATGTTATGCAGTTTTACATTTTTTTGTCTTAGTAACTTCACAAAAGAGGAAAAAATACTGGTGAGAGAAAGAATGTTTATAGCTGCAATAGTGAAAGCGGTAAAAGTAATTTACTTGTCTGGAGGACATTGCACAGTATTAAATCTAACTCTAAATCATTCATGTGGTTTGTAGTATATAAAGTAGACATTGCAATCATTGGCAAAGCCACTCTAGTTGTTATCACTTCCCTTTATGCTTGGTCATATCAACATATAGTAGAATATTTTTTTAAAAAACAGTTCACCCTGTTGTGGTTTTTATTCTTTTTTTACATAATATCTACCCTGATATATACAGTCATGTGAAAATTAAAGCACACCCTTTTTGAATTCCATAGTTTGACAGATCAGGACATAACAAAATTATTCTTATGAGGTCTCAGATTTAGGCAAATACCTCAAAACCTCAGACAAACAAAAACACATGAAATATTACACAGTATCATTATTTATTTTGAAAAATAAAGCCAAACTAAAATAGAACTTTACTGCTTCCATAGGAATTAAAGAGAGTAGTAGAGAGATGTTGCTAAACACCTAAACATTGATTAACTGATCATCATCAAGCATGACCACCTTTATAAAAGTTTTTGTAGTTTGCTTGCCTGGAGCATCCAAAAAAAAGACATCAACAGTGAAGACATTGTTGCTGCCCATCAATCTGACATTGCCATTGACATAAGGCCATTTACAAACAATTTAAACACTGAGGAAGATTATTCATCAAGATTATTCACCGAAGACAGTTGCTAATCTTTCAAGAAGTCAAGTCAGGTCGTCAAGTTTATTTCCATAGCGCTTTTCACAACAGACATTGTCTCAAAGCAGCTTTACATAATTTAACAGTGAAAGGTGAATTAATTGTATGTATCCCTGATGAGCAGCCATGGTGACTGTGGCAAGGAAACACTCCCTTAGATGTTATGAGGAAAAAACCTTGGGAGGAACCAGACTCAAAGGAACCCATCCTCATTTGGGTGATATCAAGAGTGTGATTATAGTCTTTAAACAATACAGAACACTGGAGAGTGAGTAAATGAAGCTTGGCTTAAACTGGGTCATGAAACAGGACAATAATCCTAAGCACACCAGCAAATCTACAACAAAATGGCTGAAGAAAAACAGAATCAGTGTGCTGCAATGACCCAGTTAAAGTCCAGACATTAGCCTGATTGACATGCTGTTGCAGGACTGCAACTCTTTAAAGAGTGAGCAAAAATTCCTCCATTATGTTGTGAGGCACTAATAAAATCATGCAGAACATTACTTCAAGTTACTGCTGCTAAAGGTGGTTTTACAAACTACTGAATTATAAGGTGCTCTAATTTCTTCACACATGGTTTCTCCATATCAACTTGATTTCAGTAAAAATAAATAATGACAGTCTAATATGTCATGTGTCGTTCATCTGGGGTTGTATTTGCATAATTCCAAGACCTGACATGATTAGCTTTGCCAATGATTGCACCTTCTTGCAAGATCATTTTAATTACAGTATGTCCTGAAATTTAAAACCATGGAATTCAAAGAGCGGTGTACTTAAATTTTTACTTGACTGTAAATCCTGTGTATTACCTGCTTTCGTGAATAAAGTAATGAATATTGAACCAGGGATGCAGTTTCTGTGGGTCCTTCAGCAACAGCCTGGTCAATTCGTATTCCTTCTGTTCCTGCCTGAGGCAGGGCCTGAAGGTGGTTCCATTGCAAACTCTGTCTCCCACAACTGATCCCATATCCCCATACACACAAACACACACACACACACACACACACACACACACACACACACACACACACACACACACACATGCAGACCTGCACACACAGGGACTGGCAATCAACTGACCCAATCATAAAGGCCAGCAAAAGCAATAATCTGATAATAGATGTTTGTGTCCACAAGTGAGAGGTAAAATACCCCACATATTTTACACTATAAATCAATTGATGATGTATGGACACCTTTTCTCTTCAACGACATTCTATTTTCTTTAGAAACTGTAGAACATTAAGTTGATCTCAGGTGCTTTAAGCATGAACATCACAACTAGATACTGACCACGAATGCCCTTCAGAGCAAAAAAGTAAACCTCCTCATGAACCTCTCTTGCACCACACAGCTCTGCCTGGTCGTCAAATTCCTGCTGTTTTTCCTTCCTGTGAGTCTCCACTTCTCTTCTCATACAGCTAAGAGCAGCTAATTGTTGAGACATGATCATCAGCCCTGAGCTTTTTGCTTTGTTAAGCTTTTTTTGCTCAAATGCTTCAGTTCATTGGCAGTTTATGATTAAACAGTTTTTTTCTTTCTTCTTTTTTTATTTGTAGACGAAATCATCACTTTCCAGTGCCAATAATAACAGGGCAAGAGGATTCATTCTTTATTGTCAAAAAGCATTCAAAATAACACCAGTAAAGTTGTCATGATTGCGTGATTAATTTTTTTTAACCCTTACAACAGCTTTCAGGAATAATAATATGCTAGTGCACTAGCCATTAACAGCAGCCCCACTGGCTATATTGATTGCTGCTGGTGGAAAGACTGAAGTAAAATGTTTGCAGTCAATTACTGAGAAAATGACAGAGATAGAAATAGAGAATGTGGAATGTGTTTTTCAAATTTTAAGTTAAGGGAAGATTAAACGACTCATATAATCAACAAAATACTGGTACCTATTAGGAAGAGACAATTAAATATTAAGTAAAATAAATAGTAGTCAAATTTTCCAAACTAATAACTTAAGGAAAAAAAAGGTTTTATTATTGGCAGAATGACACCACTAAAGAATATTAGAAACTGATAACACTCATTTATTCATTCATTTGTCAGAGTTCAAGTTTGTTCACTGTGTTTTGACCAGAATTGTTGGATTGACACTAGACTGAGCTTACACACATGCATTCTGCAACAGTCAAATATTATACAGGCATTTTCTCTCATTAGAAACTCACTACATCCTTTATCTCTAAAGTACTTCACTGTGCTGACTTCTGGTCACAAATGTAATGAAACTCTTATGACACATATTGGAAACAATGATTCCTAGCACAAACTTGGTGAAAGACCCTTGACCAGGACAAAGACTAAAGAGCTTTTCTCTACACTTTTCTTATCACCCTCAGTAATCAATATTGACCAGGTTAAGAAATTATTATTTCGTTTTTGCTTCAAAGAACGGTGCAAATGTGTGTAAAGGTCAGCAGAGTCTCTGACAAAATATGTTTTGATTTTTGTGCCTGGTAGAAAAAAAGACGAACGGAAAGAGCTACCCTTTTGGGATTCCCTCACTGAAAGCTTGGTGTCAGGGAACCACCAGCCACGCCTCCACTCGCAGCACCTCGCCTTCATACTAATCACCTTCACCTGTCTCCAAGTTACACCCTTCCTTTATAAGGCCCCCGTTCTCACTCACACACCGGCCGATCTACAGTTCATTCTGGCGCTCATCCCTGGACTACCCGTGTTTTGGAGTATACCCGTGTTCTGGTGCATGCTTCTACCTAGCTTCTGTTTGTTTCCCAAGGCTAATAAACGTCCTGTCTGTATTTAAGTTTCCGACTCTTGATCCTAGCGTGACACCTGGAGAGTAATGTTTAAGCTCTATTTTAAAATATTTGTTAATTTCTTGTTCCCTTATACTGCTGTTCATCACCACCCATGACATGTGTGATATGATGGCTGTAAATCAGGTTCCCAGGAACTACAATCACTAGGTATTTAGAGTGTAACAGTAACATTAGCTCTATGACTAAGAGAGTCCAGGAGGAGGGTGCACTTCCCATGCCTGCTGAAGCACTTCAACCCGTTTTAGGAAGTTATGATGCAGTTCTATAGAGCCAGCTTAATATCTGCCATCTGTGCCTCCAGCACAGAATGGTGCAGTTCAGCCATCAGACATGACATTCACAAACTGCTGTGCACCATAAGGTCTGCAAAAAAGACTACTGACTAAATCTGCCCACGCTACTAGATCTGCACTCCTCCGTAACTAGAAAAAAAAACATGGCTGACCCATCAAACCTCGGCCATCACCTGTTCCAGCACCCTCCCTCTGGCAGGCACTTCAGCCAAATCAGGATTAAAACAGCCGGCCTTCAGAAAAGCTTCTACCCACACACACAATTGTACTCATCAACATTTGAACATAAAGAATTGCACAAAACAAAAACAAATGAAAATGTCTTCTGGACTTACATTTGAATTTTATTTTCCTTTATATCTATTTTAGTTTATCTACCCTATTACCTCTAATCCACCTGCTGCACTGAAACAATTACAAAAGTTGCGTGTGCGTTCAAGGTTATAGGTATAAGTGTGTGTGCGTGTGTGTGTGCGTGTGTGTGTGTGTGTGTGTGTGTGTGTGTTTTGAAGGGGCATGTGTATTGTCTCTCTTGTAGACTGTATTGTGAAATTAAAAGACAATTTTTTGTAAAGCCAAATAAGCTGATACTTTCAAATACTAGCCTTTTTATTAGAGCACCACACACACACTGCCTTGTCAATGTCAGTGTCAACTAAAGGTACAAAAGTGTATTTGTACTTGTTACCATAATGGAACCATTAACAGTACATCTTTTTCAGTTCAATTCATTTATATTTTGAATAGCACTTTTAACAATGAACATTTTCTTAAAGCAGCTTTATAGAGATAAAGTGGTAATAAAAGAATGCATAGGTTTGTTCATTATAATTGTTATAATTGTTGCTAAACAGCAAGCCAGTGGCTACTGTGACAAAGAAAAACTCCCTCAGAAAGCATGAGGTACATCTTTAGTATGTATTAGTAAGTACAGTATCTGAGAGTATTAGTATGTAGCAGAAAGTGCTGGCACTGGAGACTCCAATAATGCAATAATTCCCATTAAAAAAAAAAAAATAATAATAAACATAAATATAACATTAATAATCATCATGTCCTTGCATAACAACAATTATAAATGTTACTATAAAGACACTAATAGATTTTTATTTATTAAAAATCTAAACATCACAATTTCATTATTATTTTTAATTAGATTTAATATAATAAATACATGGATACATTCATGATGCATGTTATTAATTATATCAACAATGAAATGACATTCATGAAAATATAATATTTTGTTACATTTAATGTTGTGGGATGTCCACGTTATCATTTATAGCAGCTATAAACGGTCACTTTTCTTGAATTGAATAAAAGAAAAATAAAAGAAAAAAACTTGTCATGAAGCTGAAATGTGTAAACAGTTTCCTCTCTTTAGACTTTGTGTAAAAAAAAAAAAACCTACTGTTAGAAAGTTTTGACACTGGAGACTCCTTCCATATAACAGAAAATTGCATCATATAAACATTTTAAAAATGTCTGTAAATAACAACTTTTTCATCTCTTTATTATAAATATTATGTGGGGTACCTGTAAATTAGCAATTTCCACAAAAACAATAATTATGAGAATGGGTGCATTAATATAAAGATATTGGATGTGTTCCAGCCAAAAGCTACTTTCAGAGTAAAAAATAACCCACTCCATATTCTCAGAATGCAACACCTGCGTTGTATAAAGTCAACTGAACATCTCTTAAAACAGTGCTGTGGTGTATTGAGTAACACCAGGAGTGGAGGTGAGCGGAAGTCTTTTTCACCTCCATCTCTCCCTCCAGTATTTCACCTGATGTATCTAGAGTAATGCTTCTGAATGGCTATAATTAGGAGATATGCAGCCCAATGTCACTACAGAAGCTCAATAACTTTCTCCAAAGTGGAGAAAGAAGCAGATACAGATCTGATGAGAGACATAAGTGCTGTAAATAGCAATGGGAACCCTGCAGAGGAGCCCTCTGTGCAGACTTTGCTGAAAATGATATTTTAAATCATTCCTGTCATCATCATTATATATTTTTAATTCATATCTCAGCTTTCAGCATTAATAATATAAAAAACTGCTTCAAACGTTAACAGCATTCCCACAGGCCAGACTGATTGATGTTCCTGGTATGAAAGAACGATAAAAAGTAAAACAAAGAGAAGGTTATTTATTAGAGCGGGCTGCCAGAAGTCATTAAAGAGAAACGGCTCATAAATGGACCTCTTTTCCCAGAAGTGAAGTACGAGGGCTAAATTAGAGGGGTAAGAAACTCTGGACAAAGTATACCAGTATACCAGTGTTATGCTCACTCTTATAGAATCAAAAATATTGGGGTTTCCAAGTGCAATCAGAAACAGAAAAGTGTTCAACCTGTTCTTGAGAGAGATTTAAATCCTAATAATGCTTTCTTTCTCTCTCTCTCTCTCTCTCTCTCTCTCTCTCTCTTTCTCTCTAACTCTTCTGTCAATCACAGCAATAACCAAGCATTTGGTAGCACTTGGAGTGTTTCGTAGCCCTGTGAAATCTGCATGAGCATCAGTTTGAGAAGATCTGTTGGACACATTTGTCGCTTGTAGAGAGATGTGTTAGCCTTCACCCTTTCCAGAAAGTAGCTGTCATGTGATGGGGCACAAGACCGAACTGTGGAGAAAAGATAAGAACAAACAGTACATCCCAGTCAGCTCCCCAGTTCAGTAGTCAGGCATTGATCAGGAAGTCAGCCATTTTGTGCCCTGGAATGTTCACACCCTTAAAAATCTCACAAAACACCACAAAAACCTGGACACCTCAATGCTCATTATGTTCCCTGACGTCATATTTTTTAAGCCGTTACTCAAAAAAAAATTGATGGAGGAACTCTCAATGTACTGATTCATGAGCTTGGGAGCTGATTGGGATGCACTTAATTATTAATCCAACCATATCTGAATCCATCTAAGTAGCAGCTCTTCCCAGTTCTATACGGGGGTTTCAATAAAATGTGCAAAAAAAAGTATTATTCCAAGACTAGACATGGTAAACACTGAACTGATAGAAGAAGAACATAGTATGAATCAATATTCATCTTTATACTGTAGAGTTTTTATGGACCTGAAACCTACCCTGAAAATACTGGCTTGTCAGACTGGAATAAAACAGTCCATCATAGAGCACATACACACATGGAGACAATTAACATTCAATCCACCTTCAGGCATTTTTAGAGGTAGGAGAACCCAAAGGAAAACCACGCGGACTTGGGAATAAATATTAAATGCCATGCCGGCAGTAACGTGAGCTCAGAACCCAACCAGGTCCCTGAACTTCTGAGATGTGTGTTTTTTTATTAAATGAAACTTATGTTCCTACAGGTTTGTTTTCAGTTTCAGTAACCTTTTGGTAAAACCTGCATTGTATCATATCTCTTTGAAAAAGCACTCAGGCCAGAAATTAAATGTACACAATTCACATCTTAAACAAATCCACTTAATCAGCCAAGACACATTTGTTGTACAAAGTTTGCTTCACTGGTTTTGCACTCGAGATTTAGGGCAATAATTGTCTCCTTTATCTTTTTTTTTTTTAACACCTGTCATTTCTTTTACATAAATGGGCTGCTTTGACAAAAGCCTATTCTATCTCGTTTTCATGCGAACAATGTGCTCTTGTTTTGCGAGTTTAATCAAGATTTTGTTTACAATGAAATAAGAATTGCTCAGTGACATGCACTCAGAAGTTTTTACTTGTTCCAACTCTTTTTTTTATAATTATCATAATTAGAAGGCTATCGATTTCTTCGAATTGGACTATTCTGAGACGCTTGCTGAGAAGTGTTGATTACACATGAGTTTTCCAACACTTGATGTGGATTTATTATTCTTTTAGCACATTTGGCTGTAATTCTGATTGGCTCTGTTAAAAAAAAAGCAATAGTGGAATAAATAACACCAGACGGCGGAAAACAGGAGTAAAACAAGGTGTAGTTTATTGATCTTTGGAAAAAACAAACACAGGAGATTCAGAAACGGGAGTAGAGGAAATGAAAAACTTAGCTGTAGCGAGCTTCATGAGAAGCGTAACGAGGAGCACTGGATCACACGAGAACACAGGATCAGTAGGGAATCCAGATGATCTAGGGTAGGTATACGGTAGATCAGACGGTGAGTGAAGGGGAGAGGAATCTTTAAAAGGGGACGGATTAAGGGGAAACAGGTGCAGGTGATTAGTAGGAGGGAGAGGCTGAGCAAGAGTGTTGAGCGTTAAAGGGGGCGTGGCAGGTGGTTCTCTGACATAAATAAAGTAATTATTGGGTTAATATTGAAATAACCAACCACTTGTTAACAAAGTGTTCTACTGCAAGAATTATATCTACAGTGTAGTTTGCAAATGATTTGTAAAATCTTTATAATATCACCTTTTCATACATGCAAACATCATTAATTCTTCACAAATAGAATTAAACAGATAAATAAGTGATAATATGACTCAAATATTAACACAACATGAGTGCTAGTAGTAAGAAAATATAAATATAAATTAGGAATGAATTAAAATAGGGATTTAAAAAAGCAAATAATAATAGAAATTACATTTAAGAAAAATAGACAAAGCTGCTACACAGAGCCAGGGTCCTGGGTTAGATCCTGAGTTTAGGTTACTGTCTGTGTAGAGTTTCTTATGTAATATTGTCCCTATTTTGCAGCCAAATGAGGATGGGTTTCCCTTTTGAGTCTGGTTCCTCTCAAGGTTTCTTCCTCATGTCATCTAAGGGAGTTTTTCCTTGCCACAGTCTCTATGGCTGCTCATCAGGGATAAATACAGACCATTCACCTTAACTGTTAAATTCTGTAAAGCTGCTTTGAGACAATGCCTGTTGTGAAAAACATTATAGAAATAAACTTGACTTGACTTGACTATTGTTGGTTTCTTGTGGGTTTTCTGGTTTCCTCCCTTATCCTAAATAATACTATTATGTGGACTGGCAATGCTCAACTCACCCCTCAATGTAAATGTGTAACAGGATAACACCTGACTGAAATCCGTGTTGTTTCGCTTGTCGGCCGAGTCCCGAACTCTCTCCCGATCTGCTGTTGGGCGACGATCACTTTGGTCGTCGGATTTCAGAACAAATCGAAAATGATACTCGTTATACCCGGGCTGAACGAACTTAATCCAAATGTCTAGATATTAATACTTTCTGGGAAAACATCCCGCACCGCCATTTTTCTGTCTCTCTCCTTCTTTTTTTTCCCGCGTTCCTCCACCAAAATCCAGTCCACCTCCGAAACCTGATTGGTCAAACAGTCTGTCCCTCATACAGGGAGAAAATCCTCATTTGCTATTTTTCATGCCCCATCAAGACAATATATTCTTACAGTATTACAATAAGACAATTTTTCATTAAATGGGTTTAAAAATAAAATAAAATGAAATATATACATTGCCCTAAATCCATAGTATGTTACATCTATATATATATATATATATATATATATATATATATATATATATATATATATATATATATATATATATATATACAGTGAGGAAAATAAGTATTTGAGTATTTGAGTTCTCCCACTTAGAAATCATGGAGGGGTCTGAAATTGTCATCGTAGGTGCATGTCCACTGTGAGAGACATAATCTAAAAAAAAAATCCAGAAATCACAATATATGATTTTTAAACTATTTATTTGTATGATACAGCTGCAAATAAGTATTTGAACACCTGTCTATCAGCTAGAATTCTGACCCTCAAAGACCTGTTAGTCTGCCTTTAAAATGTCCACCTCCACTACATTTATTATCCTAAATTAGATGCACCTGTTTGAGGTCGTTAGCTGCATAAAGACACCAGTCCACCCCATACAATCAGTAAGAATCCAACTACTAACATGGCCAAGACCAAAGAGCTGTCCAAAGACACTAGAGACAAAATTGTACACCTCCACAAGGCTGGAAAGGGCTACGGAGAAATTGCCAAGCAGCTTGGTGAAAAAAGGTCCACTGTTGGAGCAATCATTAGAAAATGGAAGAAGCTAAACATGACTGTCAATCTGGGGCTCCATGCAAGATCTCACCTCGTGGGGTCTCAATGATCCTAAGGAAGGTGAGAAATCAGCCCAGAACTACACGGGAGGAGCTGGTCAATGACCTGAAAAGAGCTGGGACCACCGTTTCCAAGGTTACTGTTGGTAATACACCAAGACATCATGGTTTGAAATCATGCATGGCACGGAAGGTTCCCCTGCTTAAACCAGCACATGTCCAGGCACGTCTTAAGTTTGCCAATGACTATTTGGATGATCCAGAGGAGTCATGGGAGAAAGTCATGTGGTCAGATGAGACCAAAATAGAACTTTTGGGTCATAATTCCACTAAACGTGTTTGGAGGAAGAAGAATGATGAGTACCATCCCAAGAACACCATCCCTACTGTGAAGCATGGGGGTGGTAGCATCATGCTTTGGGGGTGTTTTTCTGCACATGGGACAGGGCGACTGCACTGTATTAAGGAGAGGATGACCGGGGCCATGTATTGCGAGATTTTGGGGAACAACCTCCTTCCCTCAGTTAGAGCATTAAAAATGGGTCAAGTCTAGGTCTTCCAACATGACAATGAACCAAAGCACACAGCCAGGATAACCAAGGAGTGGCTCTATAAGAAGCATATCAAGGTTCTGGCGTGGCCTAGCCAGTCTCCAGACCTAAACCCAATAGAGAATCTTTGAAGGGAGCTCAAACTCCGTGTTTCTCAGCAACAGGCCAGAAGCCTGACTGATCTAGAGAAGATCTGTGTGGAGGAGTGGGCCAAAATCCCTCCTGCAGTGTGTGCAAACCTGGTGGAAAAACTACAGGAAACGTTTTACCTCTGTAATTGCAAACAAAGGCTACTGTACCAAATATTAACATTGACTTTCTCAGGTGTTCAAATACTTATTTGCAGCTGTATCATACAAATAAATAGTTAAAAAATCATACATTGTGATTTCTGGATTTTTTTTTTTTAGATTATGTCTCTCACAGTGGACATGCACCTACGATGACAATTTCAGACCCCTCCATGATTTCTAAGTGGGAGAACTTGCAAAATAGCAGGGTGTTCAAATACTTATTTTCCTCATTGTATATATATATATATATATATATATATATATATATATATATATATATATATATATATATATATATATCTTTAGATGCTTTTCTACATCATGTACTGTAGAATCAGTCTGTTCTCAATCTGGTAAACCGTCCATATTTATCTGCGTAAAAATCACAACACAAGCATCACAAGATTTCACCACATCTGATCTGAGAATGCAGTGCTCTCTCTTTTTCTTTAAACATCCACTTGAATATATATTCCAGCTAGAACCAATGTGCTCCTGTTGCATTCCCTGCAGTGTGTACCATGCAGACAGGTGAAATAAGCACTGACTCAAAGTGTCTGCCTCTATTTGTCTAGCTTGTGATTAGCACTGGCAGACAAACAGAACCTTTCAGTGTTCCACCTGAAACAACTAACAACTGCACCATCACTCACCATGAAACTGCAGGGATGAGAGAATGAAGCGACAGAAGGAGATGTGGGTGTGGTACATAAGAAGGAAAGGTTTATAATAAGGAAGGGGAGCAGGGGAGGTGGGTAAAAATGGGTCTGTCAAACATAATATGACAACAGAAAATTGAGAAAATATGGAGGCAAGTGTCAGTGCAGAAATAAATGACTTCCTGAATAGTACTTGTGATGTGCTAGGACTCCCACACTCTGCATACTGGCATGGGTCCACACTTAAACTCACACCTTATTTCCATTCTTTGTGATTTCCAGCAAGCAATGAGACTCGCTGTTCTATTGTCCGCTGTCCTCCTCCTCGTTCACAAGATTCCTCAGGACAAATCTTCACGTGGCACACACACTTCTCCACAGTTAATGCCATGCTGCTCGGTACAAGCGTTGAAAATTAATTCATTGTTTACTCGTCATTTGGCCACCCACTCTGCAAAGCAAGGGCTGGGGCGAGCTGATTAACAGCACTGACTGAACGTAACACATTTCTCCAGATTAATCCCATCTGCAGGAGGCCGAGCTATTTATCGTGAAGCTACTTATGCATGTGATTATAATGAGATGACTCTTATACAGCTACAAAAACACAGCAAAAAGTGCACTACAGTTTGTGACCTGAATTGTACATAAACAATAATAAATTAAATAACAGATTAATGAATATATGAATAAATTAACAATTTTGGTCACCTAAGGTTTCCTAACATTGCTGGGATATGTGAAAAAAGAATTTAGCTGTAATCTGTATGTAAAAAAAAAGACATGTTTACCTTAGGTGAACAAAATTATTAATTTATTGTGCAGTTGTGCAGTGTAACTTATAGCACAGGACAGCATTGTAATCAATGTGTATAGTACAATACAAACCATCTGTACAGAAAAATACAGTACAACAGGTTTAAATTCATATGAAGCTATACCTAATCAACTTTATTAAAATTCAAATCTTAAACTAACCATAATATTTTTGTTGTTTATTATACTACACAAATGCCATCAGATAGCATTAATGGTAGCATTAATACTTTCCTTCACTTGAACTCGGAGATCCAAACCTGTTCCAGCATGACAATGCTCCTGTGAAAAAAGCCAGTTCTATAAAGATAAGATTTACTTGGAAGATCTTGGAGTTGAAACGTGTGTGCATATAGTGTATATATATATAGTCACTGAACAACAGCCTTTTTTTATACACCCCATTGCTCGTCTCTGCTACAGAACTGCTCAAAACTGAATTCTGTTGTGGGTAAAATGACTGTGATCAGAACAGATTTCAAAGGACCTTTGAAAAGTTGCTGAGTTGGAGATCAGTCAAGCAGGGATTTTTTCATAGGGGAGACATTTAGCTGTATTGCTCCTGTCACTAACTGTGGACCTCCGACAAGGATAAATGCAAGAGCTCACTGTGAAATCATGACAAAAAAGGTGACAGCTGGTGATCTACAGGACATTTCAATTCAACTACAATTTTCTCTGTGCCGAGTGCAACAATATATATTGGCACAAAGCAGCTTTAGGGAAATCTGAATGTAGAATTAGGTTTGTAATGAGAAAACCATGAAAAATGTAGGGTTCTACACAAGTTAAGGTTCAAACCATGAAAATTCTTCAGTTGATTTTTTATTCTTTCTTTTGCAGGACCTTTGAGACATATACGTGGTGTTTTTAGCTAAGTAAAATAGCTTTACCAGCATAAACAGTAAACCACACTACTGTTTCTTCTCTGTGATAGAGATGTGTTGAGGATGCATCTGTACCATTTTTGTATTTGGAGTATGAGTAAGTATTTTAGTACTTGTCGATGCTGTTGATACAAAATAATTAAACTCTGTAGTGTCTGTAGGAGTGACCTCTGTATCCCCTTCAGGGGCATCATGGAAACATTTACTTAGCTCTTTTTATGATGGTGTGCTGAGTTTTATGTTAAAGGCTTTATAGAATTTCAAGAGTATTAATAAAGAGCAGAAGGGTGGCCAACCTGATAGCATAGAGCAGCATCAGAAAGCAGGGATAATAAAACTGTGTTGAAAGGTGGCTTAAAATCCACCTTGACTCACAAGCAAGTTGTAGACTGTGGGTGAGTGAGGGGAAAGGAAGCAAGCGAGCCTCAGTGCTAACTGCAAACAGAACTGAAGTGCTCTCATGAACGACAGTTTATTTGAACCCCACTCAGAAATAATGTTTGTGTGTGTGTGTGTGTGTGTGTGTGTGTGTGTGTGTGTGTGTGTGTGTGTGTTTGTGTCTTCATACTCTCGAGTAGAAGATATAGATTATATATATATATATATATATATATATGTGTTATCAGGAGGTAGGATAGGAGAATTCTGAAGCTTATCCTCTTAACACTTATAAGTATAATTTGCAAAAAGCTTTGCAACATCCAGATTGCTGTTATTTTGTTTTCTTTTTATAAGCATGACACTAGGATTATACGTCACACAGTGGTGTGCCGTTTAATTCACACCCAGGCCTTCAGTGGTGTCTAATCTGAATCAATCCACCTCTTTATTCCACCATTATGATGCCCCAGTTATAGAAACCATCAATATTATACAGAAATGCAGTATAACAGAGCTCTGTATCACAGACAGGTATCTCAAACAGTGAGAATGAATTCCATTACTAAAGCAAGAAACACAAACAACACAGTTCAGCAAGTCTCCTTTCATTGTAGCCACAGCTGCAGCCATCTGTGTGTTTTTCTGTGCATTTTTGTGCATTTTTCCATGCATGTCGAGAACATAAACTTCTCTTTGTTAATAATTGGAACTGTTTCTGGGAGCGTCCTAGGTTCTTCCGCCCTGATGGCCTGCACCCCAGCAGAGTTGGAGCAGCAGTGCTATCAGATAACATCTCTAGGATACTTCACACCATCTGACTGGTAAGACATCAGGAAATCTTCGACAATGAGAACACGCATACAACAGACCAAATAGTTACAAGTTCACACACAGCCCAGTTTATAGAAACCGTATCTATCCTCGTGTAGCAAAACCAAGAAGTAAATACACAAGATCCAGAAACAATCTCATTGAAGTTAAAACTGAAAATGCCAGATAAACAAACACCAAAAAGTTTTAAAGTTTGGTCTTTTAAACATTAGATCACTTGCACCCAAAGCACTGATTATAAATGAGATGATCACAGAGAATAATCTCGATGCACTCTGTCTCACTGAGACCTGGATTAAACCAGGTGATTATATGGGTCTAAGCAGTCGACACCGTCAGGATATGTTTATAAGCATGAGCCCGTCAGACTGGTCGTGGGGGTGTAGGAACCATTTATACTGCTTCTCTTAATGTTAGTCAGATGTTAGGATTCAGCTTTAAATCATTTGAAGTGCTCGTTCTTAAAGTTGTACTTTCGGACATACATAGTAAACTCGCTCTGGTCACCGTGTACAGACCCCCAGGACCCTCGCTGATTTTCTTCAAGAGTTTGCTTGTTTTCTATCAGATCTCTTGATCAATTTTGATAAAGTGCTGCTTGTAGGAGATTTTAATATTCATGTAGATGATGTAAACGATGCTCTAGGATTATCATTTGTTGACTTATTAAACTCTTTTGGGGTTAAACAAAACGTCACCAGACCAACTCATCGCTTTAACCACACACTAGACTTAATAATATCCCACGGAGCAGACGTCACTGATATAGATATTTTACCTCAGAGTGATGACATCACAGACCATTACCTCATACTGTACACACTACCGGTAGAGCAGATTAGCCGTGTTGCACCACGTTATCGACCTGGTAGGACTATTGTTCCAACCACTAAGGACAGATTCATAAATAACCTGCCTGATTTATCTCAATTTCTCACTAAACCCATAACTACTATTAATCTTGATGAGATAACTAAGAACATAGACCTTATCCTCACTAGCACATTAGACACCGTTGCCCTATCCGGTTAAAAAGGTTAGAGACCAAGCACCTGCATCTTGGTATAATAGTCATACACATGCCCTCAAGAGAACAGCACGTAATCTGGAGAGAAAATGGAGGAAAACTAAATTGGAGGTATTTAGAATCGCGTATAAAGACAGTATGCTCAGCTACAGACGGGCGCTAAAAGCTGCTAGAGCTGAACACCTGAGCAAACTTATAGAAAACAACAAAAACAATCCCAGGTTCCTTTTCAGTACAGTAGCTAAACTAACTACAAATCAGGGCTCTGAAAATTGTGTTCCATCACAGTTTAGTAGTGAGGACTTTATGATTTTCTTCACTGAAAAATAGATAACATTAGAAAAACAATTGTGGCAGTTCAACCTCTTACAGCATCTCCTGAGACAGTGTTACCTTCAACTCCACAACTCCACTGTTTTACATGTATAGGACAGGAAGAGCTGTATAATGTTATTGCCAAAGCTAAATCGACAACATGTCAGTTAGATCCAATTCCTACTAAATTACTGAAGGAAGTGTTATATACAACTGGTGAGCCTCTTCTAAATATTATTAACTCCTCACTATCTTTAGGTCACGTCCCTAAATCCCTCAAGTTAGCAGTTATTAAGCCCCTCATTAAAAACCTAATCTGGATCCAAACACGTTATCAAATTACAGACCAATTTCAAATCTCCCATTTATGTCTAAGATTTTAGAAAAGATTGTCGCTGCACAGTTATGTTCCTACCTGCAAGAGAACAATATCTTTGAAGAATTTCAGTCAGGTTTTAGGCCCCATCATAGCACAGAAACTGCTCTAGTTAAAATAACTAATGACCTGTTTTTAGCTTCAGACCAAGGCTTCATCTCGCTGTTGGTTTTACTAGATCTTAGTGCTGCATTCGACACTATAGACCATGATCTCCTCCTAGATCGCTTACAAAATTACATCGGCATTCAGGGACAGGCATTAAGCTGGTTTAAATCCTACCTGTCCGATCGTTACCATTTCGTAGATTTGAATGGAGAGCTATCCAGGCTAATGCAAGTAAATTATGGCGTGCCGCAAGGTTCAGTTCTAGGACCCCTGCTCTTCACAATATACATGCTTCCGTTAGGAAATATTATTAGAAGGCATGGAATTAGCTTCCATTGTTATGCTGATGATACTCAGCTATATATTTCATCTAAACCAGGCGATACAGCTCAATTAACCCGGATGACTGAGTGTGTTAAGGAACTAAGAGATTGGATGACCCATAACTTTCTACTTTTAAATTCTGATAAGACTGAGATTTTGCTCATCGCCCAAAAACTGGTATACAGACGCTCCAGCATCTCAACCTGCATTTAGACGGATGTTCTGTAACCACTAGTTCAACGGTAAAAGACCTGGGTGTTATTTTAGACAGCGACTTGTCTTTCAAAAATCACATCAATCAGGTTACAAAACAGCCTTCTTTCACCTTAGAAATATTTCTAAGCTAAGAAATATGTTGTCTATATCCGATGCAGAGAAGCTCGTCCATGCGTTTATGACCTCCAGAATAGACTACTGTAATGCGTTACTAGGTGGATGTCCTGCTTCATTAATAAACAAGCTTCAGTTAGTCCAGAATGCAGCAGCCAGAGTTCTTACAAGGTCAAAAAATATGATCACATAACCCCGATCTTATCGTCCCTACATTGGCTTCCTGTTAAGTTTCGAATAGACTACAAACTATTACTTCTCACTTATAAAGCACTAAATGGTTTGGCTCCGTGTATCTATCCAGTCTTTTAACACGCTACAATCCGCCACGCCCCTGAGATCTCAAAACTCTGGGCTTCTAGTAGTTCCTAGAATAGCAAAGTCCACTAAAGGTGGTAGAGCATTTTCACATTTAGCTCCTAAACTCTGGAATAGTCTTCCTGACGGTGTTCGGGCTCAGACACACTCACCCAATTTAAGTGTAGATTAAAACGTATCTTTTAGCAAAGCCTACACATAACACACATCACATCATAACCTTGTGCTCCAGAACATCTGATCACATGCACATTATCAACTTGTGCTGTTAATATCATGAACAGCAGCTACGCTAATTCCTCTCCACTGCTTCTCTTTCTCTCCCCATCCCGAGGCATCCTGAGGTTGCTCCAGCTCCAGTCACCTCCCACCTCGTGATGATTACGGACCTTTAAAGAAGTAGATGCCGAACTCACAAACATCCTGAACCATCTAGAGACGTACCAGTGCCATTTGGATCCCGCTACATGTGTGGAGTTTTGACATTGGACCTCCTGGAGTGTTTAAAGGCTCTGGCATGGAGAAGCTGATGCTGGATCTGTGGTGATCACAAATGCTGAGCTTATAAAACTCGGAGCTACTAACCATATAGACTGTTTAAGACTGCAGAAAGAACATTACTTATAATCTTATACTCCAGTAATCATGTTAGTTCTCACTCCAGTGTTCTGTATTGTTGAAAGATTTATGATCAAACTCTTGATGTCACCCAGATGAGGATGGGTTCCCCTTTTGAGTCTGGTTCCTCTCAAGGTTTCTTCCTCATAACATCTAAGGGAGTTTTTCCTTGCCACAGTCGCCACGGCTTGCTCATCAGAGACAAATGCACACCATTCACCATCACTGTTGATTTGTGTAAAGCTGCTTTGAGACAATGTCTGTTGTGAAAAGCGCTATACAAATAAACTTGACTTGACTTGACTTGACATTACAGTTTTCCTGAGGATTTGAAATGAAGCCAGATTGTGTGTTTTTGTGCAAAATCAACAAGAAAGAAAATGCAAAAGTATAAATGGTTCCTGAAAACAACTAGTGCACTCTCTGACCAGCCTATCAAAAAGTATAAAAATTTTATTATATGCCTTCTAGCAGGCCTTGTAATAAGCAAGTCGCAATTTGATTGGTTAGAGCTAATGCTTCAAGCAAAATGCAACATAGATTTGAAGGTAACAAGAGCTCGTACTGTTAATTTCTGAAGGCCTTATGGCAATGCGTGATGTGATAGCTGAAATCTGATTGGATAGAACCCCAATGTAAATTTATACTTGATTACGCTGCTCCTTGAAGCAGCGCACCGAGAGAAACACTATAAATTGAAGGGAGAGACTATTAGGAATAATTTAATACATATTCATGGACAAAAATATATTAAAAAGTAAGTCAGTGATTCTGATTGAGTTTAGGCCAGCAGAGAAGGCCTTGCTGGTCCTGACAGCCCGCCACTGATGTCATATAGTGTCAAGGATGAGTGTATTCAAATGAGCATGGTATCAGAGCAGTATCAGTGTCTATGCACTCAAATCTATGTGTATGGTCTTGTAAGTTGTGTGATGGAGTGCTTACAGTATAAGCAACCTACAGTGGTACAAACACCACCTGCAAATATTATTAGATCCTTGGAAATTGCATATAATAGTGCTGAAAGCTACCATTAGTATGCAGCAGCATTAAGAAAGAAACACTAAACAAGACTAGAATGTAAAAAGGTGTATATCGTATTAACCATTATAATGACCGTAAATAGACAAACTAATACATAAATCAAAGGCAAACATTTTGGGAAATAAGCAGCACTTAAAGAAGGTGTGGTCACACACAATGAGAGTGTATGCCACTCAGTACATATAAATATGTACTGAGTGGCATAAACCAGATACATTTCTCATTTCAAAACAACAAAGTTAGAGTCTTGACCTTAATCACTTAAAAATGTTGTGAAATGTTGGGAGTCTTTTACAGTAGATCGGCCCAAAATACCACTTGACTGCTGTGCAGAGCTGATCAGCAGCTACAGAAAGCATTTGATCGAGGTCATTGGCAACGAAGCAGCTTCCACTTATTAAGGAACTTAAATGGTCTTTCATTTGCTAATTTGGTTTGTGACAAAAACAGTGCTGTAAAATACTATGCATGTTCATCTGTTGACACAGCTAACTGTTTATTCTTTTGAATTTGATGAATTCTTCAATCTGATTGGTCAGGTGTTGTTACTATAGTAACAGCTAATTTCAATTATCTACATAATCTACGCTGAAAAACACCCTGTTATTCGACAAAGAAACCATAATAATGTATTATTTTTGTGAAGCCTCTGTAAGTAGGCAATTATTTAAAACTTTTTGGAAAAAAAAAAAGAAAAGTAAGAGGTTACAAAGTTCTCCAAAAATGTTTCAATCCAGTTTTTTTTTTTTTTAATCAAGCATTTAGTTCAGAGAACATTGTGTTTTCTCAGGAAATATGCTGCCTTTTTAAATTAACTGCAAGAAAACCTTTGAGAACAGCTGGTAAAACATAAAGGGGTATAAAAGAGATAACAAGAAATATATTATATGGACAAATGTTTGTGGACACCTGACCATAAGTTTCGGATCTCATTTCACAATCAGTCCCTATTACAGTCAGGTACTGAAGTATTAATTCCAATTCATCCCAAATGTCTTCAGCAGGGTTGAGGTCAGAGCTTTATAGCAGGCCACTCAAGATCTTCCTCACCAACCCATGTAAACAATATCATCAAGGAGCTGGTTTTGTGCACAGGAGAATTGTCATGCTGGAACAGGTTTGGGTTTTGTAGTTCGAGTAAATAGAAATTTTGTTTTACCACATCCAAAATCAGTTGTGTGCCTCTAACTTTGCAGTATGCAGATGGAGAAAAAACACATGTAGGTAGAAAAGTCAGGTGTCCCAGTACTTAGTGTCATTTGTTTCCATGAAGGTTTTACAACATTACATATGAATAGATTTTTTAACATTCTAAGGCATAGAAGTATGACATTCTGCAATTGTTTAATTATAAAATAATTAAAATCATTGACAAATTATTGTAGTACAGGACCAGTAACACTTGCACCATGACATTGTTGATTCTTTTCTCTATGTATCATTGGATGTCAATGCAGAACATGCTATAAGGATCTATTCACAGAACAGATTTCTTCAGCTATGGTTAGTAATGTCCTTATATTTTCCTTTGACACTTTTATATTTCACTATCTGCATAAAGGAAAGATCACAGTAGTAGATATATATAACTATAATATATAAACGAAGTCTTGCAGAATCCCCCCCAACCCCCATCTCCATCTTAAATGAACATTCACAGAAGAATATGAGATCTAAGTTCCCTCTCAGAATTCTCTCTTTGCCTCGTTTAAACTCCACACACATATACGCACCCACGTCAAATGCAGAAGGCAATTCTTCCCTCACCTCGCTATCAAGGTCACTTTACCGATGACGCTATCCTTACAAATGCTGTGACAGAAAGCAAGATATACAGAATCAGTATTTATAATGAACATACAGTGCAGTGCACTTTCAGCATTAGCTGAAGCACATCAAGGTCACGCAAGCAGATGTATGCAACCTTGCGTTCTAGGACAAATATCCAGCTCCATATTACTCTGCTGAAAACTTTTCACTGTCCTAAATGACTATACTTTACTCTGCCTTGAGCAATTGATTTATTTGTTCTCTTCTTCACCAGCCCATGTGTTACAGTGGCTGTCACCAGGGCTGGTGTTTTATTGCTTGTGATGATGCTTTTTTAGCTACACTGGGGTAATGAAAGGAAAAAAAATAAATCATCTAGCAAATTGTCACAAAAAAGGTGCTTTGTCCATTTGCTCTTAATCAGACTGGTTAAAGGAAGCACTTTTGGGGCTCTACTGTGCATTAATAATGGAAGATGATTAGGCATGTTATTTGTAGCTACAGAGCAAATCCATTTGTGGAGTAAATGAATCATATACAGTGTTTAGTAGCGGATAAGGACATCTCTATAGTTACAAATAGTATCCTAGTTGGGAACGAACCAAAGAGTTAAAAAAAGGTGTGCTTTTAAAAAAAGAAACCTTAAAAAAAAAAACATTTTTAGAAATTATAAATGGCAGGAGATTTTCGCACCATTCATTATAAGCTAGTTTCCTTTAATACTTTACAGTATCCTTCTTATATGACCTTCCTTAATGTATATATACACACACACACACACACACACACACACACACACGTACATTTATTAGGTTCAATTAAACGCAAGATGCTGAGTTTGACAAAGTTATGGATACACTTTAAAGGAATACACAAGAGGGGTTTTAACCTCATCTCCAGCTCCTGAATTTGTAGATAAGAATTTCATGTTCCCTTGTATTTAGCATATCAAACTGTATTACTTTCTTATTAATGTTAAAGTAATGAATAAAAAATTCCCTTTATTGAGCAAATAAAACTGTATTACTTTCTTATTAATGTTAAAATAAGGAATAAAACATCATGGGTATGTGGTTATAGAAAGATAATTAGGACTGGATAAGGTAATACAGCCTGATACTGTATCTAGTAATTAGTAGTCCTGTGTGTAGGCCTGCTTAGTCCTTTTACTGGATGTGGTCGAAATGACAAAAAAAGCCACTTGACTTATAGTTACCGTCTGTGGAACATCCAAAAAAAAAAAGTTTCAGAACTTCTCTTGAAGTTACAAAGATTTATAAATTTAACACAGCACTAAACATCCTCTATATTCTGACTTTGACTTTCCAACAGCAGGAGGTTTACAGCTTTGCCTCTAAATATTAAATTTTTCTCAGTTAAAAAACTGAGAAATTGAGGGTTAATGGCCTTGCTCAAGGGCCCAGAGGTGACAGCTTGGTGGTGCTAGGATTTGAAAGCAAGACCTTCTGTTCAAATGTCCAATATCTTATCTACTGAGGTAACATTTCCTCTATACATGTTCTTTGTTCTATGGCACCAACACTGGAGACCCTTTCCATACATATTAGATAAACATCTCCTTGTAGGGAAGGTCGATATAACAAGAATGATATGTTTGATTTATTAAATAACAACACAATTTGAAACCATGTATCAACAGACTATTAGAATTAAAAGGTTATTATAGAAACACTAACATAGAAGGAACAATTTAATGAAAAACTCTGATTTGACGATTTTCCAGCCAGGACTAGAGATGGTATTACAAGAAATTCATCAACACCTTCTGACTGATCGTATTTAAGAATTCAATAGCACTGTAGGGAAGATAACCTATTTTTATAGAAAGCATTTATGAATCATATTTAAATCTCTTCAAATAGTTGTACTGGGAGTGCATTATCAAAGAAAATAAATTGTGACTGTGTTAAAAGTATTCTTATACATGCAATACATTACAGCATCACTCCAGTGTGGGAAAATTACTTACAGATTGGTTAGACTTTCTCTCAAGCCTAAAAGTCTGTCATCTATGTTATTCAGAGTACAGTTTTATATCTTAGTGAAGTGAACTGAGGTATTTTGGGGGTTTTTATATGAAATGGTGGTGGCCAAAATGTATATCACCACTATATAAATATGTACTATAAAAATTTACTTCATGTTCTACTTATAACACTGGAAATTGCAAAACAACCTTAATATTGACCTAAAATGCAGTATATTGAGACTAGTTAGCTTTATAACAGACTTCTAGTAGTTCCTAGAATAGCAAAGTCCACTAAAGGTGGTAGAGCATTTTCACATTTAGCTCCTAAACTTTGGAATAATCTTCCTGACTGTGTTCGAGGCTCAGACACACTCTCCCAGTTTAAGTGCAGATTAAAGCTTTTTTTAGCGAGTCCTACACATAACACACGTCACATATCATAACCTTAAACCAGTTTTCTGTTCTTTTTCTCATTACAAATGCTTTGTCCTGTATCCGGCCATGCCCAAAAAGTCCGCCGTAGAAAGATTAGATTGAAAGTGCTGGAGTATTCCTTTACTGCAGCGTTAATATATCACGCTAACTTGTTCCACTCATGTTCTTTTATTGATAACACCACTTAGAAACACAAAGCACAAACTGTTGATAGCAGCAGAAGAGCAACTCATCAAAGAGATAGTTAAGAAGCTGACTTAACACAGCACACTGGCCGCTCCTTGAATACTAAACAGAAATGAAGACAAAGGTAAGTTACATGCAACATTCAGGCAATGATTCTGCCTCTACAAATCTCAAATCAGCATTGTCTATCCTGATCCTGAGCTAGACCTCGGTGTAGAAATCACACAAAACTGATCTGAGAACAGGGCAAAGTGGCAACCTGGAGCAGCAGATGTAATGGATTGGGTCAGCACATAATTGCTCCCAGCAGTCCTAAACCACGTAATCAAGGGTTGCAGAATGCTGATTACCTGCAGTAAGAGCTTGGACAGAATAAAAAATGTGCCCTCTGTTGCTGAATACAAACGGAAGTTCTCTTAAAAAGAAAACTTTGTGGCTTCAGAATCCAGGTTTCAAGAATTTTTTTTTTGAAAAAAACAAAACAGTACTGCTTTCTGACGAAGCTGCCATGAGGAAGAAATAACGCTGCGGCCCAGTGGCTGATGATGACGACAATTTAGTGGTACTACTACTAGTAGAAATTTTCATACTTTTAATTCTCTGAAAAGAACAGTCTATAGCATCACAATCCCAGACAGTGGTAGTTACCCTGGAACTCAAGGGATAGGTTTATATTAATGATGTAGTTTTAACATTTGAAAAACCGCCTCGTTATTAGAAGAAATAAAAGTGTGAAGTTTGGAGATGTTCAGGTAATGCCTATCGGGGTCTCGAGTGTCCGCACTATGTAACAGTAAGTGTTCTTCCATTTTGTGTATTGTCAGTGGTTAGAGAGAGAGAGAGAGAGAGAGAGAGAGAGAGCACACAAACCTTGTATCACAAAAATTCCATAAGTGTTACTATAAATCCTGACATCCTGTCAGTCATTACTAATATTGCAATTGCAGGCAAGTTGCTGTGAAAAAGAACACATTATGGGATGATGCATTAGTAAACTAGGCTTTGCAACAGGCTGCCTCACACACACACCGAGATGTTTTTTTCTTTATTTTAATAATGGCACACTGTCATTTTTTTACTTCTGCGGTAACTCCTAAATTACAAGGTACCATCAGAGTACCAGGGAGCAGAGATTATAGTAGATAAGCATTCTCTCACGATCTCTTCATTTGAGGAGAATGGGGTGTTCTGTTATTTTACACAATTACTCAGTCATTTTAATGAATGTTCCAATAATTCTAGAGGGTTCTCTGACACAACACATGGTCTACTCTCAGTAATTAAACTACATGACAGGTTCTTCTAATTGCTGTAGGTACAAAGTGTGTGTACCTAATAAACTGGCAATTCAATATACATCGTTCAAATAGATGTTGCCCTCTTTTGGATTAGCCCTGTTACTACAATACATAAAAAAATACAAATAAAATCAAACAAACTACTATAAAGATATATTATTGGTTTTAATCAAAAGACTAAAAAATAGAAACATTACAACCAACACATATAATAAAGGTTGTTATAATACTGAGTAAGGGAAAAAAATTATTTACAGAAATACATTTACAGGGTTTAATAACAACATGGTTTAAATACAGAAAACAGATTTTAAGAACACCACTTCTTTTAAAACATTGATCAACAACCTGGAAACGGTTTAATAAAATGCCTTGTAACAATTTTTACCAACATCTTCGTACATTTTATTACATCAAGGTTTTGCTGGTTTTCGTTCTCTAAACATGCGCTATGAAAACGCGAACATGCGCAAGCTTTACAAAACAGTCTTTTATCGCATGAGGACGTTATAATATTAAAAGTACAAATATTTACAGATTACAAACGATGATCTCGAGCTCACTTCAGAAACCGCTCGAGTTTCTCCATGCTCACTGTAGGCATCAGGGCGACTTCAAAGAAAACCCTGTCAGAACAACAACAAATAAAGAGCGGGATGGTAAACAATGTGGAGGAGGAGGATCCATGTCAACATGCCAACTGTCATCTGTGCCATCAAATATGAATGAACTGCAGCGCTAGTCAAAGCGCTCACAAATTTTCAAATAACATCTGCAGGAGGCGTGAGAATGTAAATTATGAATGACGATAAAGATTGATTTTTTTTTTGTAATTGTTGGAGCTAATCTAATTATCCCACAGTACCATTAAATCCTTCATTCTGATTGGTCGGACGAATTGGATTCATTTTCTAATAGCAGCAGCTCTGATAATCATGTAGCAGTGATATGATGAAGTCTACCAGGAGAAATGTATTTAACATTTATAAAAGGAGACTCCAGTGTCAGCAAGACTGTAGCTGTTATTGAGGAGCAGATGTATACACTTGTTTAGCAGATTTTTTTACAACCTTAGAAGGAAAAAACATGCTGTGTCATTCATTAAAAAAAATGTACAAAATGTTTTATTAATGACATTTGAATTTGAATGAATTTCTGTGGTAAAAAAGGACAAACACCTTAAAGTAACTGCACCAGATGCATCGTCATATTACATAACTTGCCCTAAAATGTTCAAAGTGACATAACTAGTAATGGGAATCAATGAATTAATAGTTTGTCTCCCCATTCATAGTGATCATGAAGAACTGCTAGTTGTAGATTTTGGAGCTGAACGGCAACATATTTTAAATGTGTCTAGTCAAATCTACCTAAATGACATAAAACACTATCTAGAAGATTATATTCAATTTCCTCTGACATACAGTATGGGGCTAGTTCTACTATTTAGAGCACAAGCATAAATTATAGGTAAGCCTACTTGTGAGCGTATTTGCTGCGGATGGTGGCGAGTTTGCTGTCTGAAGGACCGTTCAGCATGTGCTGGAGATTTCGAGCCACGGGCACCAGATCCTCTACACTGTAGCCTGAGTGGAACTGCAGAGACGGCGTCTGAGAGAGAGAGAGAGAGAGAGAGAGAGAGAGAGAGAGAGAGAGAGCATAAACGTCAACAAGGCTTCTAGGACCAGCAGTGGTTAAGCGATTTAAAGGTCCATTAGCTATTATAATAGATTTTGGTATGTGATTAGGTACTGATGTAGGGTAAATAGGCCTGGAATGCAGTCGGCTTTCCAATTCATTCTAAAGGTGTCCCAAATAATCCCCCCATTTGTACTATCGAATCCAGCATGAGGTCAACTGAGGGTTGAGGTCAGGGCTCTGAATGGCAAACCATATTTTCATAGAGCTCACTTTGTATACAGGGACATTTTCATGCTGAACCAAGTTTCGGTCTCATAGTACAAGTGTAGGGAAATTTTAATGCTACCACAGCTAAAGACAACTGTGTACCTTGAATTTGTCATAACTGTGTGGGGAAAGAGCACATTTGGCTGGAAAAGTCAAGTGTCCCAGTTCTTTTGTATTGTATTTGTTACAACAAAAGTGGTTAAAGGAACCAAATATTTTTAATGGCTGTTCCACCACATTTAGCGTAGCTATAAACTAATACAAATGCACAATATTTAAAAAAAATTTAATAATTTCTAAGCATTGACAAACTAAAGCGATCAGAGCAACATATTGTTCCTGATTATCTACTTGGATATTAACAAAAATACAATAGCTACGCAACAAGACTAAAACTTCTTGAAGTTACACAAACTCACAGCGCAAAAATAAAATATATGCATGCAACACCACAGCACAGTTCAACCGAACATCTGATACATCTGAGAATCAGAAATCAAATGTGCATCCTTACTACTAAAACGGGCGTTTTAGCACTGATCGAGCGTACCAGGTTTCAAATTCCACCCCAAAGCTATGCAAACAAACAAACTTCACGATTCACATGTTGAATAAAAGACGGTAAGAGCCACAGCTAAACTGTTGTAGTCACACTGCATCGCTGAGCCAAGAGAAATAACACTTCCTTCTTCATTACACTCGTGTGAAGGACCATAAATACCTCAAAACACAGGGAGATTTTCTGTCAGGTGTATTATTTAGTGTCAGGCAGTGTGCGTGTGTGTATGTGCGTGTTATTTAGCGTCAGCGTCACTTTATATCACCCTGAAAAAACACTGTTGTCTGTACATAAATAAACTCAAAGACCTCGAGCACCAGGAATGAACACACAAGTTGGTGCACATTTCATAAACACACATCTTAATAAGTCACTATTTATGCCACCGATTCCTGCATTCCACAATCCCACAAATTATATATATATATATATGCAATATTTTTCTGCCTCCTTGCTGTATGACAAAAGCCTTTCATTGCACATCGTACTGTGTTGGTTGTGTAAATGGCAAATGTTTTTTTTTTTTCTTATCTGAAGTGTTCCAATGCAAGCAGCCGTTATTTACATGGTACATGTATGTGGCAAAACGTGACTATGTGTAGTTTACATGAAGCACAGTGTGTAAGAGAGGCACAGGACAAGCACAATCAAAAGTATACATTGTAAGAGATAAAAGTCCCCATTGTATTTAAAAAAAAAAAAAGAACTGCAGCAGGTTCTCGCAAGTGTACATTTGAAACGTGGAAGATACTTTGCAAATGCAGAAATTTGCATGGAGATGTTTAGTAAATTATCTTTTTCTTCCACTCCACTTTCGGATCATTTTGCTGCACATCACAGCTTGATACTGCGAATATTTCAACCTATTTCTTCAAATACCACACCATTATTGTAGTAGCAGAAGACCTTGTGAATTTAGTGAGACTTCTTTTCAACCAGAGCCTCCAAAATGCTACATTACTGTATGCAGGTCAAAACTGTCACAAAAAATGGACACCAAAGAACCAACAGAAAAGATCTGTCCATGAAATATCCAATTTGTACAGATAATCCCCGAGTTACGAGTGTATGACTTCAGATTTTTCGATTTTACGATGACGATAGGAAAATTATAAAAGTAGTTGAATTTTGCGAGGCAGCCAAACGTAACAGCGTATACGCGTACGCTTCTCCCACCCTGTGAGATGCCCTACTCTCACCAGCAGTAGAAAAAGTTTAGTTGTTTCGGCATTAGAGCACCTATTTTGCTGTGTTTTTGTGCTTCAAAGAAATTTTAGCTCGTCTGTCTGCTTTTTTTTTTTATCTGCATCGCCCGACACTGAAACAGAGGGTGTCCAGTTCCGCCCTCCACTTACAAACCAACACTCCTCCATGCCCCCGCTGCCACATATAAATATACTATAAAGTTTATACATCACAGTACTGTAAATTGCTTTCTTTTGTTAAATTGTGTACTGTAATTGCTTTAATTATTAACCAATTACAGTATGCTTCCCCATAATGAGCACCGTTTTCTAGGGTGGGCTCCTGGGTAGACTAGGCCACGTCTCGCCTCATGATATTTTCAAGTTACGATAGGGGCATTGTATCTGCACCGTAACTTGGGAAACACTTGCTATTTTAAAAGTCGAATCCAAATAACATCATGTTCTATAATTTTGCATTCATCATCATTACTACAGTTAACCCTTTTAGCGCTGTAATTATTATGGACGATTTAACTGCACGTCATTCCCACTTCAACCTTCCTGGTCAAATTGAATCAGTTCTCAGCAGATGCGGTTTGATCACACAGATGAGCCAGTAATAAACCTGATGAACAGTGACTTACTCAATCTGGTTAGATGAGTGGGGCATAGAAAGCGAGATCAGGTGAATTCGGATACTAAGATGTGTGTGTGTGTGTGTGTGTGTGTGTGTGTCCGGTAATGCGAGGTGCTCAGATACACTTACCCACCCCCCCAGGTCCTTGGTTACCAGGGCGATGAGTAGACAAGCAGAGGCCAACAGAGACGCACGAACTGGGACAAACTGCATCTCCAGGAGACTGAGTTCACACACGAAGCGGGCCAGCGTCAGGGTGTCCATGCCGGCATTCACACACTGTACACACAAATACACACAAGTGAATATATAGATATCTAATATCTAGAAACTGTATCCAGTTAAATGAATAGAGGGCTATAATCTATTCCACAACAATTATTAAACTGAAAGTATTTTAGAGGATAAAGGCAAGCATTAAAAAGAAATAATAAATAAAATAAAATAAAAAACACCCAAACCAGGTGTCAAAATGTGTCTAGACAGATCCTTTCTATAATTCTGTAAGATATTTTTGCTGCAGAAACAATCACCTCAAAGTGAAATGGAGCATGATGGTGGCAACAAACTGTGTAGAGAGTTAAAGGTGATGAAAACTTCCAGCACAATAACAACCCTAAGCACAATTTAAGGTCTCAGTCAGAACCTGGATCCAAATCATGTCAAAAAATTTTTGTACACGTGATCATCTCATAAAAGGGCAAATTAAGAAATGCAAGCCAAAAATGCTTTTCGAATATATTAGAATATATTAGTTAAATCCTCACACTCACACCAACTCCAGGACTTTCCATCTGTTTTACCACTTGAATTATATTAGTCGCTATAATCACATGGAGGCTGGGAAAAGTTCCGACCAGCTTTATTTTGGCTTCATTTGTATTGCCATTTTGACAGGATTGTGTAAAATATCTCCACTTTCATGCCCACTGCATTTAGCAGAAACTGTTAAAAGATAGGAAAGTGAAATCAGAATGTTTTTGACTACACAAAGGCTTTTGTTTAAGGCATTTTATTTAATAGTATTACTTTTAAGCACCAATCAAAATGTGCAACACGAAGCACCAAAAACATGAGAACCACTTTAAACTGATGCATTTTTTCCTCTATGGGGCTAGAAACTATTCACTAAACTTTGAGGCATTAAAGCTGAAAATGTCATCATTCATCCATGTTACTCATCCTCACCTGTGTGAGTCAGACTTTTCATAAAATTTTGGTGAAGGCCAGGGTTATATGCAGTCTTTGTTCACGCCTCCCTACTGAGTAGTTGTACAAGAAGATTCTCTCAAAAACCATCCCACACACACACACAAACACGCTGTTCACACACTCCCTCATGCAGCTGTACCAAACCAAAAGAGCTCCATCTCTGAATAGCGAGTTTACATTTAATAAGCGATTTTCCTATTGAAACTGACAAAAGAAGCCTCACTATCAAAGCTGCGAAGCTGCCGGGTTCTGCTTAAATCACTTATTGAAGTTATTATACAATCGCATGGCAGTTTTAGCAGGGAAGCGGCTTCAAAGTGTCAAATCACATCTCGTTAACAGAATAAGCAGCGTATGGGTTTTAATATGCGCGTAATATACTGCGCAGTCGGGTTCTGTCACTGCGACTCAGCTTTGATCGGTGTGCAGGAGTTTGACAGCTGGATAGAGTTGTATTGAGCAGAAAGGACGACGCGGTCCCTCCCCTAATGTCTATAAACGGCAATGTCATTAATGTCTTCCGTGTCATATCTGCAAACTAAGCATTTACAGTATGAATGATTGACTAGACAAGACACTGAGGAAACCTGTCAGTCCTTGAAAGCTTTAAAACATCTAATTAAAATTTTAGAAAAACTTTAACTCCAATTCATTAAATTAAATTTCTCAGTGCTCTAAGCATATCCACACTATGGCTATATTTGGTTCAATGTTGCTCTGACTCAAGTCCTGAATGGAGGCAAATTGTATTACCATTTTCAATTCCTTTACTTATTTAACAATGAAACTGATTTTGGTGAACTGAACTGCCTGCAAGTTATTACAACAGTGTTTAAACAAGTCCAGAGCAATGTTAGAGCTTCGCTTTAGGAATAAATTATGGATTCTGGTGTTTGCTTGTGGAGATTTGTGCTTATTCAGTCTCAAGGGTTTTAGTAAAGTCAGGTACAGTGAGGTGAGGAGGTCTGGGGTGCAGTCAGCATTCACATTCATCCCAAAGATGTTAAATAGGTTTGTGGTCAGAGCTCTATAGCAAGATTGATCTTAACCCATGTAAACTATATTTTTATGCAGCTTGGGTGCACAGGGGCATTGTTATGCTGGAGCAGGTTTGAGTCTCTTAGTTGTAATGAGGGGAAAAGTTCAATGCTACTGCATTGAAAAAAAAGAGAGAAAAATAAATAAACACCTATACAATTGTGTGCCTCCAACTTATATGGGAAAAACCACATAGGGCTGGAAAAGTCAAATGATTTTCTCTATATAGTGTTTTTTCCAGCTAAATAGCTATTTCACAGCAAAATCCATAGCAATCAGTCATTTAGTTGACATTTAAAGATATTAAAAAAAGAGTAATGCTCTTCTACACACAATGAAAACAAAACGACGTAGAAATACTTTGTGCTGCAAACCTACAGCCAATATCATACATTTGGTTGGTTTCAGAATTTACAAATAATCCCAATTTCAGTTCCATGCAGTCGTGTGATGTATGTAAATGACTGCTATACATGTTGGCCTGCGTGCCTTATATCCGTCTGGTGGATTTAAAAGCAATATCCACAAGTGGGTGGATGGGGAATATCATAAGGGAAATGAAAGCTGGAAGGCAAATCCCTTTCTGACAAGTTTCCACATCAATATAGAAAAAAGGTTTAGTGATTTCATGTCAGCCACTCTTCGAGGACGCATTTGTCACTAAGCAGGAACATAAGATGCTAAAAGAAAATACAAGACCACTGACATGAACTGTGTCTCAAATCAAAAAGTGTGTGCTCGGATTTAAATGTGATTGTTAGTCTGGAACATTCAGAATACCTCTGTATAATAAAGCTTTCAAAAATGAACCATAATTGGATATTATTAATATAAAAAAAGATGAATAGCAGTAAAGTATAAAACATGGTTCTTCTTGTTTTTTTCAGCCTGTTCAGGAAGTTGCAGCACATCACACTGTACCAACTCAATCTACATCAATACATATACATACTTCTGAAGATTTATTCAAGTCTCTACATAGTCATATTTTTGCAAAGCCTTCACAAGTCATAGCATTTATTGAAAATGTGTTGTATGCCCATAAGCAATGTTCATATCTTAATATGAATATACGTTATTTAATAGTTCGTTTTGACTCAACAAGTGGCATTCCAAGTGTTTTGATATACAACAGCACTGCTGCTCGTGCAATATCACAGTGACATGCAAATGAAATTCTTACGATTGGATAATTGCCAAGATTTTCTCTCAAAGGTCACATGATCAGATATGTAACCTGTTACAATTCACAAAATCAGTCATTAAACCTGCTGCTGTAGTAAAAATAAAAATCGACCTGCTCTTAAAAAGGTCACCACTTTTGCTACTACAGAGCTAATCTAGTGTATCTAGCGCAGTATCTCGCTCACCTTGGCATATCTTCGTAGGAATCGATAAGCGACAGGAATATTGAGTTCGAAATTCAGTGCCTGTAGGATTCTCCCTTCCATGGCGATGAGCTGAGTGCGCTTGTACGCATCGTCACATATATACAGGAAGTCATCGACGCAAGGGGGGAGCCGCTCCTGAGACAGAAAGCTCAAAGAGTGACTATAGAGCATTTATAATTAAGTATAGAAAAAGAAAAAGTACATTAAAATTAGTTCAGTTAAAAAAAAAATAAAATAAAATACGCATATTACACAAAACGTAATCTACTACTAAAAAAAACATGATTTAGTGGATTTAAAAGATGCATCACTGATATCACTGTAGTCTGGCTACATAATTGTGTGCAGCAATTTCAAAAACGGTGTACTATTCTGACCATGGCAAATTACTATCAGATTGTTCATGACTGTTTCTAGAGGTAAAGAATTCACCTATTAATATTTCAATATTCAGGCACTGGTGTTTGGTCAATCCGTCCTGGTACACTCCAAAAGCTTAATCATTATCAAACACCTGCACCATTACCCTGTGAACATGCACCAGTACATTCCTCTATACAAACGGTATAATGCATAGGCATAATGCCGATCTGAATCGGTGCACTAAATAATAAACAGGGTGTGGAATGTGAGTAGAAGCTGCAGAAAGAGTGAATAAGTGCATCTCTCACCTCAAACTTGCAAGCGAGCAGCATGGCTGTGGAGCCGATGAGCTGGAGTGACTCCCTGCTGGCCTGAGCTACAGCCAGATAATGATCGGTAATCTTCACGGCCAGGTACAATGTCTCATGATTCAATTCGAAATTCTCCTGCAGACAGGGAGAGCAAGTGAGGGGAGAGGAGCGAGGGGAGAGGAGGGAGAAAGAAAGGTTAGATGGGATTATCTGATCTGGTGAGACCAAAGTGTATTTCAGACAGATATAAAACATTACAGATCTACAACAGACCCATTTTATAAAACACACACATTATAGCACTCACCTGGACCTCAACCAGCCAGTCCACTAAAATCGCTCTCATGCTCGGGTTCAGGCTCAGCTGACTATCCATGTAGTCACGCAACACGAATTCCTCCTGGAGGATAAAACAATCAGTTCGATTTGTGGTATGAAAAACACCGACCAGTTATTCTTGATAAGTCCAAAGCGTTCCCTTTCGCTCCCATTAGTCCTAATAGTCAAACAACTCATCGTTAAAAACAAAAGAAAAATCTTTGGCTGAGGTTTGTGTAGAGATAAAAACATTCTTGTGAAATGCTCTTCATAAGTCAAAAAGACAAATGAAAAAAGGTTAAACAACCGCCAGCAGCAATGGTGTGTAGAAAAATCACAAAATTCCCCTCAAGTACTGAGAATTGATAGTTAAATAATGAAACAAATACATAAATAAATAGTTAAAAATATTTTATCATATCCATATATTTTTCACATTTCTACAGCACTGGGTTAAGTTACTTCCTCATGGTTCAGTTTGAAAATCAAATCAATTCAATTAAAAAAATAATAAAAATCCAGCTAAAAATCCAATAATCTTTTTTGTTAAATCCATAACAGGCAGATTCAGATTTTACTGCAATCAAACTGCCCTAGCACCAAGATGGCGCCCTGGTGAGGTCGGCTGCTGTCTCGACTGCTCCAGCTACGCTTTGTCTTTTTTTTTATATTATATATATTTATACATATATTTTGTATAGATTGTACTTTTTATTTATCTACCTTTTTTTCTGTTTTATTTTTATCCTCAATTCTATTCCTCTTATGCTTAAATGCTGGACAGTCGTAAAAAGCATTTCACTGCATGTCGTACTCTGTATGTATCAAATAAAATTTGATTTCACATGAAACCCCGACCATGACCCTCTTTGTCAAATGCTTACTGGGTTCAAATCTGTATAAAGAACCAGACTGATGTAGAGCAAACAGATCAATACAACCTGATCAGCAGTTTGACACACATGTCAAACTGCTAAAATGTAATAACCAACAAAAAAACAACAACAAAAAAAAAAAAATGTGCATAGTCTTACTTCTCTTTTCTTCAGATAATCAAAAATGTCTTTGGCGTATTCTGGAGTCTGTGTGTGGTCATTCGAAGCATCTAAGTCAATGTCAAACTCTGGGGGTATCTGCAAAAATGTGTGAATTTTAAAGGAGTTAAATAATTTTTTTAACATTTAAAGACATTTAGATACTAAATTTTAAAAAGATCATGCCCCGCCCCCTCGCCCCACTCAAAGTTGTGATTTATATCCATAATCACTATGAACCGAGCACATGCCTCATTCAAATGATCAGAGTAACAAGATGAATAACTTATGAATGATTTAGTTGATTGATAATTGAATATTGGCTAAAACATATATCTAGCAGACAATCGAATGAAGGCTTGGTGATAGAAAAATCCTGCCTGTGTCTAGCAACAACAAATACATTCGAGAAAACATATTGTAGCACAGGATGGAAGAAAGAAATCAATTGCTGGGTGGTGCAGTCTGATGAACAAATGTCTAATAGTAAACTGAAGGACCGTAGATTTGTTTTATCACTAGAATTGTTACTCAGAAAAAGGAGGACCTTGACTTACTACGATAACACGTTTAAATAGTCTCTCAGTAGACATACCTGTGGAGGCAGAATGTGTGCAGGAAGGGGAGCTTTGGGAAGGGGCTCCTCCAGTTTCTCTACTGGGGATTTGTCCTTCTCCTGTTCCTCAGGAGAACTCTGAGAAATGGCCAAAGCCAACCTGAGAACACAAATGACCGGGCTGGAGGAAAGGATGGACAAACCGCTTCAAAGAAGATTTGTCTTTTTTAATGTATATATAAATAAGTAATATTTCTAACTGGTATGAAGACATTACTTTTTTAGGTTGGCTTCATTCTTGTTGGTCACAGAGGTCTTCTTTTGCACCTTCTTGGTCGGATCTTTCTTTTTGATTGGATTGCTAAACTCCACCTTATGAGCCTGAAAGACAAGGGGAATGTAACGTGGGGTATTAGTGAGCAGATAAAACAGAGACGTTTTCATCAAAGTTAGGACTATTCAGACCCGTAGCTTTATCACATGAATAGTTGCCGGGCTTACCATAATCATAGAAAACAGAAATCTAGAAAAAGTGTTTTAGACATCAATTAGCATATGAAAACAAATCTCCAGGAAACTGAGGTTCAGTAAGGAACGATCCACATTAGCAGAGTGATCAAGTACAATAAAGTGCACTTCTTTCAAATGTTAAATAAGGAACACCCACACCACAGTCACACCTTCGGCCTTCTACCTTTGCTTTAAATAAAAATAGCTCGACCACGGGTGAAGGGCAGCTTTGAGCAAAGCAGACTTTGTACAAACGTGACTCACAGCTAAAGACAAGCTTGTACTGCTTTTCTTGGGCGTCTCATCTCTCACAATACCTCCTATATGAAAGGGTTTGTGCAATATTATAATAACCAGTAGCCTATTTTAAATATCTAAGCAGGTTTAAACATCTGTCTAAAGTCTGCCCGACTCACACAGCACCAGTTTTTCCCCAGGAGAGAAGGAAAACATAGGATTGTACTGGCACACATTAAGCACTTACTCTCCTGACATCACCATGATCAGCATCGAACTGAAGCGTCACAAAACACTGAGACACAGCCTGGGTCGAGCAGATGAAGAACACAATGAGGCATGTACACAACACACGTGCAAAAGGTCTCGCCACCAGAGACCCGACTTACATTAGTGATGTCTATAAACGCAGTTCTCTTCCTTGGAGCCCCTTGAGGAGGAGAGGACGAGCGCTTGACATGAGGGCCATCGTCCTGAAACGCACAGGTCACAGTTGGGTTAATGTGCACAAACATTGTTGTATAGTCGTCACTTTAGTTTAATCTCTACAGTATTTAGTGTCCTATGCTGGCAAATGTGCACCTACTGACTCAGCAGGTATGAATATTTTCTAAAACTATTGACAGTATTTTGAAATACTGTCTCATACTTTATTGATTGTTGTGTGACAAAGAAGAACCCTTTTTGGAAAGTGATGCATGCTGGTACATACTGGTAAACTGAAGCACACAATGATTTATTATGAGCAAAAGAGCATTTAACGGTGACCTTATGATGTATTATAGTGCATTCATTGACAGAGACGTTATGGTTAAGTGCAAGTGCAATAAATATAATATCAATGTAGTTGATTAATACTGAAGCTGGCAAAAATCTGCAAGTTTTAGGAACAGGGCCTGTGTTTTCATTGCACTCACCACATTCTCTGAACTTTTAACATGGAGCTTTGGGATTTTGCTGACCACCGGCTTCTTTCCTCTTGAAAAAGGCATCTTCTTGGATACTACCAATGATTGAAACTGAAAGAGCAAACAGATGATGTATTACAGGGAGAAAGAGCTGGAAAGGGATCAGACTTCCTGCTGAATGCGCGTGCACGCAGCCGGTAAACTTCTTCTGACTTTGCATGGTGGAAGCTCAGGCTGAACACACACACAGGCATATCTAAGAAAGTCTGATCTATACGTTAGTAAACAGCACGAGGCAAAAAATCCAATGCACAAGGATCTACTGATTCCTCCAGAACTCTTTCTATATATGCAAGTGAAGTGATCATCTTCAGCGAAAAGTCACACAAGTACTTACCTTCGTCCAGCGAACTTAAAATCTCCCAGTGATCTCAAACATACATCCACACAAAGGTCTGCTTTTTGGTGTTTTACTTCTTTCCTGTTTTGTTTTCCCAATGAGATTTTTGAAACACTGCACTTTTACCAGCGTGCGTCTAAAATACACGCGCTCTGATTGGTCAAAGCCCTCTATAAACCGACCAATCAGCGTGTTTCTAAGATGCGGTTGTTATGGGCGGGGTTTGTGAACATTTCAAAAAATCGTAGTAGCCAATAGAAAACCACGCGTAGCTTCTGTTCTGCTTCATATGAATGGAATTTCCGTTCAGGACAATAAAGAAGGGCATAAATACTACTGGATTCTTCAGAAGAAATATGATTTTCTCTATTTGTTAGAAAAAACTTTTAAAAAGTTACCCAAATAAACTTTATTAATCAATTGATATTTTTGAATCTCAATACATTGTCTGCACATATATGGGATATTCCTAACACTAAACATTATGGTCAAAAGTATGTGGACACCTGTGCTGTTATAATAAGCCCCATTGTTGTGTGACTGTGGGGTTTGCGATCATTCAACCACAAGAGCATTAGTGAGGTCAGGAGCGGATGTTGGGTGAGAAGTCCTGCCACACAGCATTTCAGTTCACCCATAAGTGTTCTTGCATTTGAAATTACCAAATCATGTCTTTCTGAAATATTTTTAGTGCACAGAGGCGTTGTCATGATGAAACAGGTTTGACTGGTCTAGTTCCAGTTAAGGGAAATTATAATGCCACAACAGACAAAGACATCGGATTTGTGGCAAAGCAATAAACGGATTAAGAACACACTCCCTGCAGATATACATCGACCAGGCATAACATTATGACATTATAACATATTATAACTGGTAAGTAAGTAACACTGATTATCTCTTTATCATGGCACCTGTTAGTGGGTGGGATATATTAAGTAAGTAAACATTTTGTCCTCAAAGATGGTGTGTTAGAAGCAGGAAAAATGGGCAAGCGTAATTTGCGATAAAGCGATTTGAGTGAGTTTTATAAGGGTCAATTTATGATGGCTAGACGACTGGGTCAGAGCATCTCCAAAACTGCAGCTCTTGTGGTCTGTTCCCGGTCAGTGTCTATCAAAAGTGGTCCAAGGAAGGAACAGTGGTGAACCAGTGACAGGGTCATGGGCAACCGAGGCTCATTTATACACGTGGGGAGTGAAGGCGCGTCTGATCCAACTGACGAGCTCCTGTAACTCATATTGTTGAAGAAATAAATGCTGTTAATGCTTGATGGGTCAGGACTGTTTTCTGTTTTGGCAGCAAAAGAGGGGCAACCCTGATTGTTGAACATAAAGTTATGCCTGGTTGGTGTTTATATATATCCTGGGAGGGATCAGGTGATCAGGAATGTCTCTGTCTTATCATATATATATATATATATATATATATATATATATATATATATATATATATATATATATATATATACAGTGTTGTGAAAATGGTTTGCAGATTACTTATTGTTTTGCATGTTTGTCACATTTTAATAATCAAACTAATTTAAATATCAGTAAAAGATAACACGAGAAAACACATGCCATTTTATTTTTAAATGAAGATTTGTATTATTGAGGGAAAACAAAATCCAAAACTGCATGGCCCTGTGTGAAAAAGTGTTTGCCCTCTGTTAAAACCTGAGTTCAATTTCTCAAGCCACACCCAGGCCTGATTACTGCCACACCTGTTCGCAAACAAGAAACCCAGCAAACCACAGTGAGAGCTATTATTCACAAATGGCAAAAACATGGAACAGAAAATGAAAAAGGAAACTTTTTGAAAGGTGTGTGTTCCGTTACATCTGGTGTAAAACTAACACCGCATTTCAGAAAAAGATCTTCATACCAACAGTAAAATATGGCTGACGGTTTTGGAACGTAACCACAGAGATAAACAGGGATTCGATATATATATATATATATATATATATATATATATATATATATATATATATATATATATATATATATATATATATATATATATATATATATATATATCAATATCAGAGATGGCAAAAGTACACGTCATTCACTCAAGCAGAAGTACAGTTACTCATATTTGAAAAGACTCTAATAAAAGTTGAAGTACTGACTACACTTTTTCATAAAGTTAAAGTTGAGTGGGTTCTGACATGTACGTAAGTTTATCAGTACAGTAGTCATTACTACTGCCTGTTTTAGTGTCATGCTGGTAACTGGACCTTACATCATATTAATATATTAATACAAAATCATAAAAAATGTTGTTATCTGAATACATAGGCTGAACATCCACCATATAGAACACAAGCAGAGAACAGATGATGATCAGATGATCAGGAATGTCTCTGTCTTCTCAGTCATGTTTACATCGCTGACTCCCTCTGTCTCATCCACATCAGCCATATTACTTGTTGCCTTCTGCTTTGCTCGTTCTTAGCTTTGTAGGCTAGCCTACGTCTGTGGTGCCTGATAGCCAGGAAATTATACACGAGTGGTAGGTTGAAAAAGCAGCGCAATGACAAGAAATAAGTTGATGGTTTGAAAGCGCACAGAGAGTAGAAAAAATACTGATACCAGAAAAATCTACTTAAGAACAGTAACTTTGGGTGCATTTTTTAACTTGAAATCATGCACAATAATGGCAGCGTTATAAAAAAAGCGCAGTTTCACTGTGGCTACTCACTCTGTACTAAAAATAAGATTTGATTTTCACATGCATGAAAATGCTAAAGAATCCATAGCGCTTGTAATATGGATTATTTAGTGTTTTATGTCCATTTCCACAGGAAACGTTGTATAATTATATACTGTGGTATATCCAGATATAAATGAAACTAGTCGTATAGTACACAGTACATTTAATTTATTATGCCAGTACACAGTTCACACACACATATTCACATGAACTCCTCTACACCTAGGGGATTCAGCAGAGCCAATTCATCTAACAACATGTTTTTGAAAAATGGAAGAAAACCAGAGAACCCAGAGGAGCCACACTCACAAAACTCTGACACTTCAGAAAAGCTTTTTTTGGTGTGTTTTCCAGCTTTGTAAGGAAAATATTCACTTATGGACATCAAGTCAAAGTCAAGTGTTTTTTTTATTGTCAATCATCAATGTTGGTTGCCTAAGACCGTAGTGCAACACATAATACAGCAGCACAGCATACAGGAGTAGATTAAGTGCAGAAACATGGCAGTGTGGGAGAAGTGCAAACATATAAAAGTGGCCCATAGCAGCATTTTAAAGTGCAGATGTGCATCGAAGAGTGTTTGTGTTGGAAATGGTTTGACTAGTCCAGGTGTCGGGAGCGTCAGAAGGCAGCAGTGTGTTGTGTAGCGTGACTGCCTCAGGGAAGAAGCTATTGCAGAGTGGGGTGAGAGGGGTCGTCCAAAATGCTGCTGGCTTTGCAGATGCAACAGTTGTGGTGAAAAGCATAAAAGATTAGTAGAGTTGTTTTAAACAGTGAATTTGCTCTACACACATGACTCTATAAAAATTCAACTGTTTAAGAAGAAGGTTTTAAAAATGCTACATCATTCTTGCTTCCACATCAAAAACCTGGCCAGACACACCGTGTTGGTTGTTTTCCTCTACATGAGGAAAAGAACAACAGTTTGGAGAGCTAAAACTTCTTCAGTAATGTTATAGTGAATATGATTTTGAATAATACACTAACTACAGTGTAATACAACAATGTTTACAGGTTTTATATGATTCTTCCACATACTGTTACATGCTCACTATATTTTATTATTATACCACAGTATCTAATTCTGGAGTGCTCTGTTCAACTGATTTTGAGATTAAGCAACATAGTACATTTCCTGCCAATTTTATTAGTTTATTTTCACTATTTTACCAACTCTTACAAATTATTCTCTGTTTATCCTACCCACAAACACAAAAACATCTCTTTAAATATACATTTTTATTATTACTCTCAATTGGGAGAATGTTGACCTTATGAATGTTTCTATAAATATCTCATTTCCTGTCTCTGTCTATCCACATAAGAATACACAGTACAGTCAAATACATTTGCATCTAACACATGCACACACAGGAAGTAAATGTAGGCTGAGGAAAGCAACTGTAACCCAGTTTTCACTTCTGCTTGGTCTCACAGCAACATCAAGCCCACCTTTTAACTTTCCTGTTTGAAGGTAGGATGATTTTATTATCTTCATTACTCCTCTTATAATATTGGCTTATATGGTTTCTTTGATATTTTAATAGTTAACATTTAAAAATCTCAAAGCCTCAGCAAACTATACTTGGTTCCCTTATATTATTAAATGAAAAAAGTGCACGTGAAATGTTGTAATGTCAAACCATCCGGAGACACAGAATAACACCGTCGTGTGATTGGATTTGATACGACGTTCTGCTTTCAAAGACGATTTGTGGCATTTTAAATGATCTGGACTTTTACACTTGGACCACCTCTTGCCATTTTCCAGAGCCATTAAAATAACTAATCTCTGAATCTTAGAATCTTTATTACGAAATCCTTCAAGCTGTCGCTACAATATCGCCTTACTGATATAAAAAACCTTCTTATGTCCTGAACAAATCTGTTTTTCATGATTTTACTACTCTAATTCTTAAAGGGTGAATAAAATGTGTTCTGCTTCATAAAAATGATCTAAAACAGCATTAAAGCAACCCTGATGTATATAATTTGTTGTTGTGTTTAATGTTGTTATTATACTATATATAGAATATGGTATGAGCATAGTCACATAATCAGTAGTTCAGCTGACATTCTTTAATAATTTCTTGTGCCGTTACCAAATAAATCAGCACACAATTATTTCTACAAGCCCAGATTATGCCACCTTGCATTTTCTGTACACAAAGCAACCCCTGCCAGACCTCAAAAATGCAATTTGTTTCACATAAAATCCTGCATGAGGTCTCGCTGAGGGTGCACCAGGAGAAAATAAAATGTCAGTTTCTCATTCAGAACTGCAAATCAAGGTCATGCAGCCAATTCTGCTCTTCTTATTACAAGGATTTCTATTATCATTCTGATCAGTGCTTATTCGAATTAGTGCATTAAACCTAAGAGTCACCTCCACGTCCTAGTTTCCCAGTAATCAGTTGGTACGCCGTTCCTTTGTCTGGTCATAATCCCATATAAAATGCGATATATTAAAAATCTCTTACAGTATACTTTATCTGTGAATTCTTTTAAAGAGAACATGGCCCCTCTCACAACCTCGATAGACGATTTCAGATTAGCAATCACCACCAAAACCTAGTTTCTTTCCTGCCAGTCACATGGTCGACTTCCTGGAACCATATTTATCCTGCGATCAGTTGTGGTTCCGAGTTAAGCTGTAAGTTTCTTGTTTACACAAACCATGCTCGGTTTTCGTTTTGTTTTTTCAGGTTTTAAAGGTTATGGTTATAGTGAAAGTAAGCAAAAACAGGGCAAGCTTTAAAGCAAAGAAGAGCAAGAGTCTTTTGCTCTCGCACTCTTTTCTCTGATAACATCTTCACAGCAAGACATATCGCAAATACACGAGGCTCAGATATCAGAGACAGCTTTCATGGTGGTGTGTTTGTGTGGTAAATGTGATAGAGGAGGTCTGTGATAAAGTACAAAGTCAGAATGTTATTCATGTTTTGCTGGAGGATCATTTGTATGTGTATTGCAATACGCAGTTTAAAATGATTTCTGAATGTTTGTTGTTCTGTTGCTCTAAATTATTTTCATATTTCTTGATTCTTTTGATAGATGATGACGGAAGATTGGTTGTGCAGTAGAGTGAAACTTTGTCAGCTGATCACTGGCACAAATGTTTGTTCATCTAATGTTCAGGTAACATAAAATTCAAGTAATAAGTATTATAGAATGCACAGAACATACAGTATATGGACAGAAGTATATGGACACCCGATCATCACGCCCACAGTCGTATAGATTGTCTCAGTATGCTTTAGATTTAAAATTTCAATTCACTGGAACTGAGAGGCTCAAACCTGACAGTGACATGACAGTGTCCCTGTGCCCAAATGAAGACACTGTTTTTAAGATTGGTGTGAAAAGCCCAGATCTTAACCCTACTGGAACTGGAAGTCTACACACACCATTTTAGGTGACACCAGTACTCAACCTTATTTGTGCTCTTGTGTCCATACTCAAAAATCTGTTATAGCATTAAATAAGGACCAAGTCCATGTTAAATCCTGCGGTTTTGAAAAGGCCTTTAAGAGCACAGATGGGTATGATAGTCAGGTTGACCTCTGTCAATCCTTTTTCTTGTAATGAATTATTATTTTATTCTAAACATTAAAAGTTCAGTCTGTTGGAAATTCATCTGACGTACATTAAGTCCTAATTACTTCATTATTTTAAGGGTGCCGAAAATGTCACACACAAAACTTGCATATGTGTATTATATGTTGCTTCTTTCTGAGGATATATTTATTTTAGAATTTAAAGTCTATTATAAAAGTCAGTTGTATCATATAAAAATGTTCTAACCAAAATATTTTGCATCAGTTTAACTGTGGACCATGAATGACCCTAGATTTAATATATTATCAGCAGTTGCTGAAGGTGCCCCTTTAAAAACAACCTTGTCTGAATAAAATTATTGTACTTTCTAGGATGCCATGGAAGTGGTGATTAACACCCAGTCATATCCTCACCCTTACCATAATCCATCCTCTCTCCTGCTGACATTGGAGGCTTTCAGTAATGCCTTCCGTGAATTACGATGCGGGAGTTCCGATGTGAAGATGACCTACATGGATCAGAATGCCTTTGGACCCAACCCAGTTCAGAGAGACGTTGTTCACCATTTTGCTGAGATGTTATCCAGAGACATTCTGCATGCAGCTGTGGGGAAACAAGAGACTCAGTTCACTAAAGATGTTGATCAAATATGTAACACCGCTCAGAGTGAGATGAGCAGGTGGACAGTGAGTGTTCCGATAAAACTAGCTAACAGGCTAGCAGCTGAGATTTATTGCAGTGCATTGGAAGATCTAGCTAAACATGGTTGCCCTTCTGGTGGGACATCTGACGATCTAGCTGATTTGGAAATGAATACCGAAATACACAGTGAGTCTGCATCATACCATTACCATCATTCAATGCATCACTGTGACCAAGAAGGACCTGCGATGGAAATAGATCATATTTATCACAGAAGATCTATCACAAATCCTACCACTCTGGATGATATGTCCCAGCAGGTCTCACTGGACTACCCTGATGCTCCTCCAAGCACACCGTTACTTCCAGAGATGATAAAAAGCCGTGCAAGCTTCACCAGGAAGCTAAAAGGTGGACTTGCTATGGAGTTCCTACCCTCAACCCCACCACCTACCCCTAAAGACCAACAATCTCACCTGGAAGACAAAATTACTGACAGCACCGAATACAAAACTGAGTTTATGGTTCGGCTGATGCGTTCACTCTCACTAGCGTGCTCTCTGCCTGGGGAAGAAGGGAATGGCACAGAAAACAAAATTAGGTTTCAGAGTGAGATTTCAGACTATGCGGCACAACTCTCAGCAGATATAATCCAATGCATCACTGCAGCCCAAGCAGACAGCAATAGAAATATAGAAACGCCCATCAGAGACATGCAGGTCCTGGCTGACCAACTGGCAGAGAAGATCATTATGACATCTATAGTCAAGAGCAAGAAAGAGGAGCGAACAAGCCAAGAAATCCCATCTCATTTTGAAAACACATCCAAATCTATGAATGATTCCTTATCATCAGATTCAATCATAAATCTTCCTCCTGTGGAGGCTCTGGGAGACATGGCTGGCAAATTAGTCACTAAAACACTCATCCAGGCATTCTCTGAACTGGGATGTGGTTCATTACAACATGCCACAAGCAAACAGATATCTGATCCAGCATCAGATCTAATGGCATGGGAACAAGGGAAAGATCAATCTTTAAACACAGACTGGCACATCACCAAAACCAATGGGTGCTCTACTGGGAAATCAGAGTCTATGACACTTGACTCCAGAACTGAGGCTGTAGAGCATTTTTTGCTGAGAACATTGTGCATGAAGTGCTCAAGAGCTCCATGAGAGAAGCTTCAAGCTATCATCTAAGATGCAAACAAAGTTCCATTCATTCAGATAGCTTGAAAACCTCAGCAGCATCGCAAACTGTCATCAGGGCCTTTATATCTGAAACACTGTGCCGGGATACACAGGAGATACAGTGTGTCCTGCTCTGGGTGGCAGCATCTCGAATGGGAACTTCAGTGTTACAGATTGACCAAACTGACAAGCACATTCAGCAACAGGTATGAAATATTGGGGTAATAATTATACACAGGCTGCAATCCACTGTAATACAAGTTGTGACGTTTGATATTGCATTTCTTTACAGAATTCTTTTAAAGGTTAAATATAAAGACTTTTGGTCTGGAAGGTTCTGCATGCAATAGAAGGTTCTCCTTTCAGAGAGCATTCTAATAAAAACATTGCAAGTGAAGAACCAAATAAATCACTAAAAAAAAATAGTACTGTATAGAGTGTAATACACTGGATATAATTATACTATATTACTTCTGAAGGAATGATAGTACAGGTTATATCTATAACAAAAATACATCTTTATTGAATAAGGAATAAAAGTCTTGGCAGTGTGCTGCTACAAGAAAATAATCAGTGACCAGGTGGTTTGATGCAACCCAACATGAAGCTGCTTCAAAAAATTTCTATTTCTATTTTATTTTCATATAACAGCACATCCCTAGGAGGTCTATTCCTTTAATACATTAACAACTTGGTGACATTTAGACTTTATTATTTATTAAAGAAGACACATCATAGATTTTTAATAGAAAATTTCAATTACATTTCAAGTCTGACAACAAGTTTTTCACTTTCGCAGTATAACAGCTAGAAACATTTGGTCCCTCAGCTTCTCTTGAAGTTAATCAAATGCAAATCCTCCATCCTTAAGACGTTCGGTTGGTGGAAAACATTAATTTGCTTCTTTAGCTGTAAATGTTACACTATAAACTTTTTGCAAGAATGGTAAATAATTGTCTCTTCTCAGAAAGTTTCACCATATTAATTATTATATTTTGAGTTTTTTTTTCTCCCATTAATACTAGTCTTTTGTGGCGCATCTGCCATAGTCCAATTGAACAGGTTGTAACTATAAAAACAAGCACATTAATACAAACCTGTAATTAAATTGCAGCCTGCATTACTGTTCTTTTTTGCATTACTGTCCTTTTTGCATTACTGTCCCTTTTTGCATTACTGTTCTTTTTGCATTACTGTCCCTTTTACATTACTGTCATTTTTGTATTACTGTCCTTTATGCATTACTGTCCTTTTTGCATTACTGTCCCTTTTACATTACTGTCCTTTTTGCATTACTGTCCTTTTTGCATTACTGTCCCTTTTTGCATTACTGTTCTTTTTTGCATTACTGTCATTTTTGCATTACTGTTCTTTATGCAATACTGTTCTTTTTGCATTACTGTTCTTTTTGCATTTTGCATTAATGTCCTTTTTGCCTTACTGTTGTTGTTTTTGTGTTTTTTTTTTTTTTTTTTTTTTTTTTTGCATTACTGTCTTTTTCGCACCCAAATCAGATGTAAGGATTCAACAGTGCATGTTACATGCAAATTTTATTTCTATCAGAAAAATAGATTTAATTATAGAGATTAAATTATACAGTTGTTTAAATTGTATAAATTGTAAATATCAGTATACGTGTTTTTTTCATACATATGTTAATGATGTGTTTGTTGCACTTCAGCTCTGCAGCGTCTCTCTGCAAGCTCAATTTCACGGCTGGACCGTGGGCCATCTGATGACATCGCTCCTTCAATACTGTGAAGACCTGCAGACTGCCAGTAGAGGGCACTCTGAGATTTCCACCTCTCTCCTGGGGCATCTGTTGCTCACACAGTCATGAGCAGTATGACTCTGGAGTAAAGCTTGAATCAATTAGGGTTGAACAGCGAATTTGAAGAAAAGATTCTCTGTTATTATGGATTATTATGATTGACAGTGTAATGTGAAATCTACATATGGGAGCATGGAAATGATTAGGAACTGAAATGTATCGAACTAGGAAAAAAGCTAGCTGGTCTAAAAAAAAATTGTGGTTCAATTTGGTACAAATCTAACACCGTACTAATTCCTGAAGTAAGACTTTTTAAGATTTAAAAAAAATGTGTTTTTAATTTTATACCTAAATCTGCAACAATATTTAAAGTTGACATCATTAGCTGATGATCGTGATAGGACATCACTCTATGGACAACGCTCAATAGGAGCAGTCTGCAGGGGAGAGCATGAATATGACCCAAACTGCATTACAACACCCGGCTGATCCAGAAAGATGTTCATCAACGTAGCGCAACATCCAGCTGGACACTCAGCTGGGAGGAAACAAGAGTCAAGGCCAACAGTGTTATGAACATCTGCTGAAATTGTGCTCGCCTACGTAACCATGACATTATGTTAATAAAGGCTGGACATCAGCTCAAGGATGAAATAATAAAACCCAGATGGCTGCTTAGTTTTAATCCATCTCATATTAGCACATTAAGATGTTCACCCTGACATATCTGCCCAGCTCCAAATGCGAATCCCACCCATGACAAGGTAACACTGAGCTTATCTCAGTGTCCAGTTGTAAACTTTGTCTATCAGTATTGAATTAGCAAATATCATTTAATGCATCAGTGATGTTCTAAATATATTGTATTGTTATGGAGAACAATAAAAATGCAACACTGAAGTGTGTAGTATGACGCCATGGCGTTCCCCTTTGTGATTCAAATGGCTGTTTGGAGCCTGTAAAAGCAGACTTTTACAGCATTCCATTAATACTCCCAGAGCAGAGATACCTAACATGGCAGGAATGTGCTTTAGTGAACTCTCGCCTCCCACTCGCTCCCACTTTTGGCGACCACTGCTTGAGTGTAACACAACCATACAAACACACACATACACACACGGGCTGCTGACACTGCAGCTGCGCTTCAGAGAAGACACAACGGGTCCACGCCTGTTACTGCATCTGGAGAAGTGTTTATTTCAGTTTCTTAGGGATTTCCACTGCCACAAAAAGAGTAAAAGGAGCAGGAGAGCAAGCAAGAAGGACTGGAACGAGACTGTGAAGGGAGATGAGGGAAGAAGGACAGGGTGATTACAAAAGAGCTAAGATGTATGAGGCTGACTGAATGACTGGAGCCTGGAAAATCTCCCAGCTCCGATCCCCACTTTTCCTGGGAGCTATATCACACAGATTTATTTTTCTCCACCGAGAGCCAAAAATATCTACGTAGGAGCTCTCTACACCAAAGCAGGCCTCACAGACGGCTGTAAATACACATTCACTTACGAAACATTTGTGTGTGTTACATCTGATGGAAAGTTGCCATATCATAATATAATATGATCATTTATCAATCATACAGGTAATGGGGTAAAAGTCCACAACTACAAATAAGTATTAACAAATGAAATAAAATGTATTTGTTAGTGAGAAAGACATTTTTGTGAGTTGTTTCCTATTTGGAAATGATCTGCAGAATCTTTTACAATAGAATGAACACAGACACAAAAACACGGTTAGATTTATAGTCTGAGGAACAGACACTAACATGGACGGTTGCCAGAGATGGTTTTACCACCCGTGTAGGTGATTTTTAATCAGAGAAAAAATGCCTGGGAGGGATTCTTTTGAACTTGTAGATATAATTTGGACTTTTGGTGTTTTTTATGGTCTTTCATTCACTTGGAAGGTTATGGACTGGAAACAGTTCGACTAATCTGGCAGCTCAGATGCCACACACGTTAACCAGTGAGCTCTCTGTTGTCCCGTTTGACCAAACATCTGTCTCCCATTTCCATCCGTTTAAGACAAAGGCTATGTCCCAAACCACATTTTGCTGTATTATTAAAGTGTGTTACCTCAAACATAGTCTTTGGTGATGCCAACTTCAAAAGGCAACAGATCGTTTTTACTAGAGCTCAGGAGCCATATGACTGGGAAGAACCTAATAAAAAAAAAAAAAAGACATTCTCAGTTACTAACACGAGCAGCATAATACTTGTTGGTTGGAAGAACACAACCATCCCAAATAAACTTGTTAACAAAATTTGCTTTTAAATATGCTGGCCATGCTAGATGCATGCTTCAAGCTAGAATGCATTACGCAGTTCATGGATGTCTAACACTTTGTTGCTGTTGTTGTTGTTTTCCCTTCGACTAGTCATTATTGATCAGCCAAACTAGGACCAGAAAAGCAGCATCTAGCATTAACTAGCTCAACCATCAGTAAACTCATTCTAGCCTAAGTTGTTTTTTTCTGGCAGGGTATTTACTGCAAGACAATACCGTTACTGGTGCCAATACCAACAGCATTTTATGTTCCTTTCACATGCAACATCAGCATATCAGCATCAGTATTCATTATAATAAAAACAGAAAAATGAGACAATATGCAACGTTATCCAAATTCCAATATGAACTGTATCATAAATGACAGAACAATTTGCCGGCAAAGTTATTAAATTATGGTAGGCCACGTGGTTCCATTTTCATCCTCAGTGTGTTTCTGCTTTGTGTCCCACAATGGTATCTGGTGCAACCCTGAAAAGGATATATTAGTCACTGATTAAATGAATAAATGACAATACAATCAATAAATAAGTTACAGGATTCAAACAGAGAATGAATTTAAGATTTAAAAAAGTTGAAAAAAATCTTAATGGCTTCAACATTTCCTGGTGTTGGATGGCCAGCTTTGACAAATCGGGGAAAAAACTTGAGTAACCAACAGAAAGCAATTTTAAGTTCAAATCTGATTTTCTTTTGTATTTTGTGTGTGTGCTATTCTTCGGTATAGGCTCCTATACTGTAATGTACTAATGTAGGCCAATGTTGTAATCATAGCTTTACTTAGGCCAATCTGGAGCTTCCTGCTATTGGAAGTTTTTTATTTTATTTCACATAGCCAGTTGTCATAGCCATGTCCAGTTGTCAAATTTGTTACGGAAACAGTGACGTCCAGATAATGCGATGGAAGAATGTAGACTATTTTGTGGGGGAACCAAACATTGATTCCAAGAGTGCACACTGACCACTGATGGCTGGTTCTCAAATGATCTCAGAACAGCTGCAGAAAACCTTTATGTTTGATTGTACACTTAATCATTAAGGCACTCTGAAGGCACTATGAGATGGTGTCTTGCTGATAGCTATACAACTTAAATATTTATTAGCTAACATTTGACAAAGCTATAATATAAATGTGTTTATGGGACAATTCCAGGTTTCAAGTCAAGTCAAGAAGCTTTTATTGTCATTTCAACCATATATAGGTGACGCAGTACACCGTAAAATGAGACAATGTTCCCCCAGAACCCTGATGCTACATTTAACAACATAAAGCTACATAACAGAAAACATAGAGCGAAGGACTAGTAAGTGTCCTCGCCACATTAAGTGCATCGTGTGCAACCTGGTGCAAACAGTGCAAGATAGACAGTGTAAGACAACACAATACAGTGTAAGACAACTCAAGACAGTGTAGGACAACACAAGACAGTGTAGGTCAACACAAGACAGTGTAGGACAACACAATACAGTGTAAGACAACACAAGACAGTGTAGGGCAACACAAGACATTGTAGGACAACACAAGACAGTGTAGGACAACACAAGACAGTGTAGGGCAACACAAGACAGTGTAGGACAACACAAGACAGTGTAGGACAACACAAGACAGTGTAGGCCAAATACACAAAATACAAAATAGGGCCACACAGTGCAGTGTGCGGAGAGAACTGAGTACAGGAGTGTACCTTTTAATTCACAAAATGTAAACAAAAATGCTTGTGCTAAACAGAAACAGCAGTAGTTAAAAAGATGTGAAAAACCAGCATGTAAACAGCATGTAAAACAGTTTGTAATAATGAGGTAATATAATAGGGGTGGTACTGAAGACATGGATGTGTGAAGTGAGTATGTGTTGAGTCCAGGTTGTACAGATCAGTCACACAGTTCAGTCACACAGTTGTGTGTGTGTGTGTGTGTGTGTGTGTGTGTGTGTGTGTGTGTGTGTGTGTGTGTGTGAGTTTCAGTTCAGTTCTGTGTTGAGAAGCCTGATGGCTTGAGGGAAGAAACTGTGACACAGTCTGGATGTGCTGGACCAAATACTTCGGAACCACTTTCCTGATGGCAGGAGGGTGAAGAGTGTGTGTGAGGGGTGTGTGGGATCGTCCACAATGTTAGCTTTGCGGATGCAGCATGTGGTGTAAATGTCTGAGACAAAGGGGAGAGAGACTCCGATGATCTTCTCAGCTGTTCTCATTATCCTCTGTAGGGTCTTGTGATCCAAGACGGTGCAGTTCCCAAACCAGGCAGTGATGCAGCTGCTCAGGATGCTCTCAATGGTCCCTCTGTAGAACGTGGTCAGGATGGGGGAGGAAGATGGGCTTTCCTCAGGAAGTAGAGACGCTGCTGAGCTTTCTTGGTGATGGAGCTGGTGTTGAGTGGCCAAGCGAAGTTCTCCGCCAGATGAACACCAAGGAATTTGGTGCTCTTGACGACCTGAAGTCAACAGCTATTTCTTTAGTTTTGTCAATGTTCAGAGACAGGTTGTTGGCTCACCACCAGGCTGTTAACTGGTGCACCTCCTCTCTGTATGCTGACTCATCGTTCTTGCTGATGAGACCATGTTCGTGTCATCAGCAAACTTGATGATGTGATTCGAGCTGTGCATTGCTACACAGTCGTGAGTCAGCAGAGTGAACAGCAGAGGACTGAGCACACAGCCCTGAGGTGCCCTAGTGCTCAGTGTGGTGGTGCTGGAGATGCTGTTTCTGATCTGGACAGACTGAGGTCTCCCAGTCAGGAAGTCCAGGCCCAGTAGGTTCAGCTTCTTAATCAGGTGCTTGTGTTGAATGCTAAGCTGAAGTCTATAAACAGCATTCATACATATGAGTCCTTATTGTCCAAGTGGGTGAGGGCCAGATAAAGGGTCGTGGAGATGGCATCGTCTGTGGAACGGTTTGGATGATATGCGAACTGCATGGGGTTCAGTGAGGGTGGAAGCTAGGTATGATGTTTGTAAAATGCAAAAGTAATTCTAGCTAAAAAAGCTTGAAAATTTAGTTTGCTATAACTTACATTTAATGTTAGATTTTAAGCTGTTGTATTATTATAAATATATATTTTTTAATGACATACTTTTTTTCTAAACCAAAATATTAAAGACAAAAGACTCCAGTCTAACTGGAGTAGAGCTGTTAACAGCAGGCATAATTAGTGACTGATGTACTACACTCTTCTTACTGTGGTATTTTAATTAAAAAATGAATGAATCAGTATGGACTTTACTCAAATTTGGATCATGATTACAATCCTATTTGCATTTATTTACTTAATGTATTTCAAACATGCTTTGTCTTTTGAGTATGTTTGTGTGAAAAGTTTCCTTTTTGATCTGTGCTAGTAAGTATTTATGTATCTTATGTGTGGGAGTAACTTTTGATTCAGGCCCCCATCAAGGTTTATAGCTCTGAGGCCAATCACAGTCTTAACACAGCTCTGGCACTGGTTCTGTTTTGGCAAGGTGGCTTTTGTTCACAGCTTTTAAAAGCACAGCGCATAAAACAGTCCAAACTAAATAATTGGACCTACACTAGGGACTGCAAAAGGGAAGTGCTTCCAAACCAAAGCAATTGTTTTCAAGGGCACTTCCAAATAGTCATTAACTGGACTGAGCAACGGCCAACTTACTCTCATAATAATTGCAAGTCATTCTCTAAATATTAACTTCAATTTAGATACAATTCATACATACTGCCATGTCACTGAGTTGATGTGAGTCCGGTCCTCTATACTGTTGAGTAATAATTGACATTTTAAATGAAGATCACCAAAGCAACACTAAACAGCTGAGACTGATGCCATGTATTTTGTATTCTAGTTAATTCAATGGTACCAACTATTAATGTTGTATTTCACTGTAGCTCACTTTGAATTTACTATTAACATAATGCGCAATGTGAGATGCCAAGCTCAATGCCATACATTTATAAGTTCATTTATACCCTAATATTTTTTATAGGAATGGTCATAAAAGTGGCTGCTATGTGTACTCTTTCTGTAAACTCATTTGCCTGACCTTCAGTTGTTGCACCACACCAATATCACGAACAGAAGGATGTCATTTGTACAATTTTCCATTTACCCCAATGCAAACACATGCTTTGTCTCCTTTGCTGAAGATAAACTAAATGCTGATTACGGTATTTAACTCTCTTACTCAAACCATTATCTATAACTTCTGCACTGTTTCTTGCATTCAGCATTATTTAACTACTAAACTTGAAATGGACTATTTGTAAAATAGTTGAGTAACTTATGCTTATTTTTAAATATAATGTCGAATGTTGCCATCCACTTAACTCTGGAATGTCGAGGTGTATTTTTATGTAATGCAATTACATAATTGTATTTGCATTACTTAATACCCCCCCACACCACACACACACACACACACACACACACACACACACACACACACACACACACACACACACACCTAATTATTTATTTAAAGTTAGCTTCTAGCCAAAATAAATCTAGGCACGCAGGTCTGTTTTCACCTGGCAAGTTGACGATATGACCACATCTGTTGATCCTTTCAAAGCCACTTCATTTCTGATGTATTGTGTTTCTACTCTGCCAACTTTTGGGTAATTAGCTCACTTTCCATGATTGAAGTTACAAAATATTTAGTGACAGTTCCATTCATGCATAATAAATGTAATATTTTGTACATGGACATTCTGCATGGGTGTCACGGCAGGAAGATTAGAGAAAATGGTTTTTTTAGAGCCCCTCTGAGAAGGAGACTAAAAATGTTGCATGTTAAATATATGGCAGGATGACCTTAGAGAAATCCAGATTCTTTAAATGCAATCATTTTTGAGAATGCAAGCATAATCTAGTCTTTACTCTAACTGGGAAATTTTTGATGCCGGCCATCAGTTGTGTTCTATTTTGACCTTTTGCTTAGTGCAGTTGCATATAGTTTGGTACTCTGCCCAAAACTTTCCCAACCCGCCTCACGATGCTCGTGTCCAGCTGTTTTCTCTCCAGCTCTGACAGGGATATGGAACAGACTGATATTTGCAGTGTGCGGACAAGACCGAGGAAGCGTCATGGTTCCTCCAACAGAGAGTTTATCTTAAATTAGGAAGAGTATCTACACGTTGTGAATTATAAACTTTAACCTTTATCTTTGTGGAGATAAAGGGTTTTTTTTTTTAGGTTAATGGAAGGGGGGAAAAAGATATCTGGTATTTTTACTTGTTTTTGTCTCTTGGCAACACAACCGGCTACCAAATGCATTATTCAATAAGCCATTTATTATAAAGTCCTCTGGGATATAACATGGTAAATTCATAGACTTCCTTTTCTTATTTCCTTTTTTCTCTTTTTTATCCATTGTTTTTATAGTGTAGATTTTTGTAGTGTCTGGATTGGGGCTATAGTTATTATTTAGTGATCATTTAGTAATTATAAGCTAATTGCTCACTGGAACTGAATGTTTTATTTCATGCGAATGTGTTTGCTCCATAAATCTGATTTCTGAAAGCACAATAACCTGAATGCAAGTACTGTATAGGTAGTGTTTGATTAAATCTACCTGCTATTGTATTAATACCTGTTACTTTCAAAATAAAACACAAATGAATCTAATTATTAGTGATGTGCACAATACAATGAATAGTCTGATTCTTATAAAATGATGTAATGATGAAAAGTTTTTGACATTTATAATAACGTAGTTTGCAAAAGTATTTACCCCCATCAACTTTTCCACATTTCTTTTCTACAGTTACAGTTAAGTTACAGAAAAGGTTGTAACAGTAAAGTTACAGTCTACAACTAAAATGGACCTAATTGTCAACATCAGGTTGGGGAGGTAATTTGAAAATGTGTGTGTGTGTGTGTGTGTGTGTGTGTGTGTGTGTGTGTGTAATAATAATTATATAGAATCCTCAGTCTATCTTTAAAACTGTGTGTTAATTATGTGTGCGTTCATGACACAAATTGTGTATAATTAATATGCAAAACAAAACAAGGTAATACATGAAAAGCTTGTGAAGCCTTTTTTAAAGAAAGAAGAAGAATTGATAGAAAGAATTCTTAATTCTAGAAAGAAAAAAAAGATCAGAGCAGATCTCAAACACATCATTAGAAGTTTGGAAGTTGAAGTTTAGCTTTTATCTCAAAATATCCATGTGTGAAGACTTTAGTGCACTCGGTTTCCAGCAATACCGCGTCTTTTGACGGCATCTACATTGTGAAGACGTGTGGGTGGATTGAGACACGTCCCGCGTTTCAGACTCGCCCTGCCTCCCTTTGGCTTTCCAAGAAAACCCGGAGAAGGTCTGAGACTGGCCCTCCTACATCACTCACACACACACACACACACACACATATATACAGAGCTCAATGAGCGCTGAGTTCCTCCGCACACGCGCCTAGTTTCGCCCTGTCCGTCACTCGAGCCCAGGAATGCCATGGCCACTCAGCCCAACCAGGACTACTTCCGCTCGGTCAGCAGCGAGTCCACTACCTACATGATGGTGCCGGCGAGCGGCCGCAGAGAGTCTCCGTCCAAGCTGTGGCTCGCCATGGTGGTGATTGTGGTGGTGGTGCTGCAGATCGCCTCCACCACTGGACTCTTCCTCTACCTGAACATGTCCCTGTCCCAGGTAAGCTTCCTGTCCTCCAGTCCTCTAGTCCTCATGCACTCACAAACTTTCTTCTTTTTTTACATTTTATCTTATTTGCAAGAAATTGCGTGTTTATCATCCAGTGATTTTGCCACGCAATGCAAGTTGACAGTGTGTGTGTGTGTGCGTGTGTGTGTGTCATCCAAACCAGTCCAAAGTTTAATTTCTACATTTTTGTACATTATGTATGTGTGTGTGTGTGTGTGTGTGTGTATATATATATATATATATATATATATATATATATATATATATATATATATATATATAGGAACCTTTAGTAAACTTTTACACCTTACCCTAAAAATGCCAATATAATCTACCTTTAAAAACTGGTAAAAGGTAAATAAGTACCATCATTCATTTATAACTGCACTAAATGTAAACATTTTCTATGTAAAATACAATATATACTGAATGTATAAACTGATGGTATAAGGCAAGCAACAAGGAAACAGAATTGTACCATGTTCCTGGGAGTGTAAGTAATAATAATATAATACTAAATATGATTAATGTGGTTTTGATTGCATGTCTTAAGACACTAAATTGCTTTAGGATCTTTTCCTGATTAGCAAGTTTAGACAAAAGGAGGTTGTTGTTGAGCTTATACACTGAAACCTGAGATATATATGACTATTAGTAATGCAGAGGTATTTTTTTTTTTCTTTTGTCCCCATGCATACTTTTCACATAGGCAAGCATCTGATAGAGCAGGACAGATACAAATGCTTCCTTATGCTTCCTTCTTTGTTGCCAAAAATAAGGACACAAATCCTTGAGGAACGCTATAAATCTTTGCACTGGATATTTTATTAGTGGAATCTCAGATCTTTTGTTAGAGCTGTAGTTTGTGATGTGAAGTGGGGGACTATACTGCTGTTTTGTTACATTCAGGCTTGTGATTGTGTTGTACTGTTTTTGATCGTTTGAGGGGATTTTCCCCAGCTTGCCAGGAGATAGCCATAATTCTTTTTCAAAAATAGACGCTGTGGTTTGAGAGCAAGCGGCTGTAAGCAACTGAGGCTACACCAAGGACAGTTTTGGTTTTGGTCACAGAGTGATGTGTAATGCATCTCTGTTTTCCTCATTGTCACATGGTGATAAGCAATATTCAGCTACATTGACCTACAAATTCTAGACATCCGATTCTTTGAAACTTCATATACAGGCGGTTTTGCATTTACAAGACATAAATAAAGATCCGAATCAGAAATGATAGATACTGTAAATAGATAGAATGATAGGATACATTTTTTTGGGCTCTGTGACGCTCAATGGAATGGAGTCGGAAAAAGGTTTTCCCCTTTCTGGTTAGACACAAAGACGGTAACCATTGGAAACTGACCAAAGGGAAAGACACTCACATAGGATTATAGAGTTAACATTGCATTGAACCAAAGGCTTACTTTTTCTGTCTACTTCCTGCTGTCCAGTGTGAAGGTACATGCCAGAATGGATTCAGACTGCTTTTGGGTCCGTCAAGGTGCTCTCCTGAACCCATGACTGGTGCGCCCACTTCCACATGTTGCTGGGGATTTTTTTTGCAAGTCAGCACCCTTTTGAAGTTTCTTCATGTCATCTGACTTCGCTCCAGGTGCTCTGGGAGAGAAACCTTCACTAACAATAACAAAAGTTGGTGTAAAATTCTATCCTACAAACAGCGTTTAGATTTTCCCAGCAACTCTGTCAAAACCTTTGTGTGACAGTTTCTGTTGCCAATATCCACAAAAAAATCTTACTCACGCTTTTGCTTTTCTCTGTCAGCCTGTACCTTTGGGGTTTATGCAGAACAGTCTTATGCAGCTAAATTAGGCTTTCTTTCTTTGTGGATTCGTGTTACGCCAAGCTAGATAGCCCCAAGCACGACTTGGATTATTTCCCAATGAGACACAAGATTGAAACTAAACTGTTTCGCAGAGTTTAAAATAAAGCACAACAATGTTACCCAAACAAAAGAACGGATATTTATAATGTTTTATACAGATTTTTTTTTATCTTTACCTCAGAGTACACAAAAGTGTGTTTTTTTTCCCCCCTTAAATTAACACAAGCCGCATCTGTGCAATTCCAATATTAAATACACTTTTAAATCTGGATCTTTTAATGAGGGCAATCCATTGATATATAATTAATGGTATTCCTACACAAAACTACAAAAAAGAATTTCACCCCAGTCACCACAAGGAAACCTTTGTACTATTTTAGGAATTTCTTTTGTTCCCCATGTTGACCAGCTGCAACCTAATGAAGGGTCTTTTAAAGCTAATGTAAATATCCCTCACTCACATTTAGCGGAGTGGCCGATTGGGCCAGCCGACCAGCATTGTTGTTCTAAACGCATGTAAACATCTCTGTTCAGGCTCACATTATCACAACCCATAAGAACAATATTAGCACGATAAAAAGGCGCAGTTGTTAACTGGACCTCCGGTTTACACCAACAGATAGATGCTATCTTTATATTAGGGCCCATTAGAGAGACAAAGTCATGCACAGCAGGTTCTTCTCGCCTCTCAAGGCCCTCACTTGTGCTGGAAATAAAACTTCAGGGAAGGCAGACAACATTTTACCGTCATACATTTTTTTCTCAAGTGTGCTCAGAGCCGAGAAAGGCAGAAAGGCTGGACAGGCTGCATTCTTCCAGACCCAATAAGCAACACATTAAGATTTAAATGTGTTTGCTACTTGGTCCAAGAGCGGCTTGTGTCTGGACTGATTTTTGAATAAATCAAAAATCTAGGGGAAAAACTACCTCTTCTATTCGCCCTATTGCCTTAATAGGAACTTTCTTGTGGTTCTGGCTGCAGGATATCGGGTTGATTCGACTGTCAGGCCTGTAGTTAGTATTCCCGCAAGCACTTTCTGCAACGAACCCGAACTGAAGACAAACAGAACAGAAAGAAGAACAGAATTGAGAGCCATTCGAATGACCACTATTTCTTTGAAAATGCCTTGTCTCAATGATGTCTCAAAGCCCCCGTCTGCACCGGTCATTTAAGAGATTTACGAGCCAATGAGTATAGGAAAAAGAAAGGAGATTATGCGGAAAAGGAGAGTTTCCTGTAGTAACATTTGACTTGATTTTTTTTTTTTTTTGACAATGGCTTTTTTGTCTTTGAGATTGCCTTTGTGCTTGTTCACTCAGGTGCGAGATCGGGCGTTTCGGAGACGTCGAGACGTACTAAAGCAAAACTTAAAATTTCACTACATCGCTGAGGCTTATCAGCAGGCACTCCATGTCATGCAGTGATTTCTGAGAAACACAGGGATGAGAGGAAACTCTCTACCCGGAAGGCTTTTCGGTTGTATTATACAGAAGCCCCACAACACAAGTTGTAAAACATGTTTAAGTGCTTTGTCAATATTATGATTTAATGTGTTGTGATTTCAGCTTAACTTATTTCTACATATTACTTCAACTGCAAACACTTACATTGATGGAATTCTGTAATAGTAATAGAGGATCTTTTGACAGTTTGAATTTGACACTATTATCACGTTTTAAAATGAATTCTCTATAGTAATATATTAGACGTATATATTGGATGTAGCTGTATTCCTTTTAAGCATCTGACTTGCTTACTGTCAGGGTTTTTAAGCTTGAAGTCAATAATACAGACTTATTGTTAGATTGTTTTATAGTGTCTAAGTAATCGTATTACATTTCGGAAAATCAAGTCGAGATAACGAGTTATAACACTGAAATGAAGACGTGGGACTGAAATGAAGTCGGAAAGTTAAGTAAGTTTTGCTGTTAGTAGAAGAAAAGGATTTAAATACTTCTTCCTCTTAAAGTATACATAACCGGGGTTATGAATAGTTAAATAATAATAATAATAAAGAAGATTGATTTCTGAGTGTATTTGTCCTGCCTGCTCAGACAACCTGCTCTCCCTCAGGCAGAGTTTCCCAATGCTGAGGCCAAGCAGACGAGCTGGAACAGAGAGCAGCACAAAAACCTTTCGCCATAAACCCTAATGACTCCTGCTGTTTCTTTCTGACATCACAAGAATAATAAAATAATAATAAAATAATTAGACAATTATTGACAGACACTGGGTGTGAATGAGACCTGAAGGATAACTAAGAGGGTAGAAAACAAACAGAGAAAGAGATTGAGGGAGAGAGAGCGAAAGCGAGAGATTTTGGCATGGCTTTAAGTTACATGACCGGTTTCTTGTTTTAATCCTTCCCCAAAAAAATAGCGATATGTTGAGTGAAGCATAAAGTTCAGCAGTGGCAGGTCCACTTCACTCTTCCCCCGGCTCCAGAAACCTGGAGTAACACTAGAGCATTGTTCCTCATTTCCTGCTACTCTCCCTGGGATAAGAAGTCCTCGCGCACCCTTTCTGGACCCCGCACTTGCATCCCTACAACTGGCATGTTACTGCTGCTGATTTTATAGCACCTTGCTGTATATTTTACTACCATATCCATGTTATACATTACATGCAGTTATGGAGCCTGCTGCACAGTTTCTGTAAGGAAGCATGGCTGGCTGTGTAGTTCTGATGTAACAGCTTGTTTTGTACAATCTTAAGGCATGGCCATGCCCTAGATTACAGGCACCCAATCATAAACCACACCTTGGACAATACTGTCTGATACAGAATTGCAAAACAATTGTTTTTGTCCTGGTACTACTTGTAGAATTTGTTCTTTTTTTTTTTTGTTTGTAAGCAAGCATAAACTTGTACAAGCTAGTACGTATTTGTCAAGTAGACAGTAAAATATTAAAGTGGCTCCAGCATTTTGGCATGAACCAGGCAGAACATTAACAGTCCTAACAAAAATCCACAAATCATAACCCTGCCCATTACAAGAAAACCACAAGCTGCACTTAGGTCATTTCTTTAATATGTCACTGACACAATTGACTATATAATTGACTACAATATAGACAAGAAACTGAACAACTGGTAGGAGGCATAAAACAGGAGATTTTCTGTAAAGCATTTCGGTTGCTTTGAACAGCACAACCCAAGCCAAATCCCAGCTTAAAAAATCATGAGCCATGAAAAAACTGGCCTCAGATCAGCCCATGCCTTACATGTTGTAAAGGTAAAGCCCCCTCATTCCCCCTCATTAGGTGCCTGATTCACACTGCCTGATTTGTGCAACATCACCGACTGAAAAAAAAGGACCCCTTCACCCTGCATGCCCTCTCCGTCATGCTCCGGAGGCAACTGCTAAAGAATCATTAAGAGCAAACGCCAACCATGACGCTAAGCAATTTCTGATTCTAGGCTTCAGATTGCATGCAGACCTCCTTCCTAGATCATTCGCAAAGATTTGTGAATGTGGATGAAGAAAAAACGAGTGAACTTGCTTCTGAGCAAGGGGATTTTAAATTCTCCCCTCCAGGATGTAACATCTCTTCTGCTGGCTCACAGTCATGGTGTCGGACATGTCCTGACTCGATTTGCCATAGCACATCCCTATGTACTTCTCAGTAAAGGTCAAGGATTGTGTTTAAACTGGCCACAGATCATGTCTCGGGTTTCACTCCGCTCCCTTGTTAGCCACCTCTTTTGTCTTGATCGGATTGTTCTTTAATTGCTAAACAGAATTTATTGGGTACGAGTCTGTGACAGCGGAGAACACGGCAATCCGAGCGGATTATAGTCTTCCTTTGCCAAGCACATATTGTGCGCTGGATTTCTCTCGGTGCATTTCCCTATGAATATAAATAAGATCATGGGTAGGGGATATGAAATGCATTAAAATGAATAGACAATAAAAGATAAAGATATTTATAGCAGTAGAGTGTGTGAGGTTAATAGGACTGATAATAAAAAACAGTGTCAGTAAGAAAAGCAGCTGATGTATGATCTCTGAGATTGGTGCATTGGAATTTAAAGAGCCAAGGGGTGAAATGTATGAAGGGAAAGAATTGGATGTCGGTGTGCTCGGCACATCACACGCACAATCCAGATTTTTTTTAATGATCCACATATAGAGTGAACTGAAACCTTGTATTAGCAGGAACGATGAGGATTTGACAAATTCAGCTTGATTAATGAAATCTTTCCTGCGATTGGCGTGTTAACAGGTGAAGAGCCAAGGAGTAACAGAAGAGCTGCGATGTCTGGGATTGCTCAATGCCCTGGATAAAAACCGGGATATTCCCGAGGACCTGGCTCAGCTCTTAGGAGAATCCTGCATCAAACTGGCTGAAGGCATCAAGGCCTACATCTCTAAGGTGAGTGCACATCTGGAACGGGTTAAGAAGCACAAGAGCTCCATTACGCAAGCGGCAAAGCCGACGTGGGCTGTCGCCAGGCCTGTTTATCGACAGGCGGTTCATTTTCGCTGACTCCGACAATGTTCGGATCGGCGCTATTTAAATAATACATTTAGCTCGAGTGTTTGGGCTCGGTGGCGAAACCAGTAGGCGGTTTCTAGTTAACCTCTTCATCACTTTTAATATAAATGTGTCAAAGCAAGTCAGTCATTTCTGACTGCATAAAATGTGGATGCGTGACTCATTAATTGCTTTAAGGCATTTCATGATTGTGACCGAATTTCGCAGCCATATGCCAAGTGAGTCACCAGCATGCCCTATTCATGAACCACTTCACTCTAAGTCTCAGCTCAAAGGGACCTACTTGGATTTCCCCTGGAACATCTGGATAATCCTGTGTTCATGTTTTCATGTTCTAGCATGTATAAGTTATTTTTTTTTATGTTTAGTATCTTGGAGGACCACACATCTAACTTCTGTGTGTGTGTATTGCGTTTATACATTTCAGGCACCAAATATATATGATTCTAATCAATTTCTTTTGTTTACTCTAGCCCTGCACCTCACTTACAGACTTTATGACGCATGTCACCCCCTCCCGCTCTGTCAAATCTTTTGCTACTAATTGACTGAGGCTGCAAACAATTTATTGGTGCTGGGAGACTGAGGCATTTGGCACTTAATTCAAAACACATGTGCCATTTTCAGAGAGATGTGGACGCAATTATGGCTCCCGAAAGAATACCCACATCGACTTAGAGGTCAGCCACTGGAAAAAAAAAGAACCTCATGAGGACATGTATATGTCCTTGAAGCAAGATAAAAAAAAAAAAAAAACGTTATGTAGTATTGTTATACACATTATTGTGTTTATGCGTTTGCTCATGTGCCTACATGATTTAACAAGTGAGATTTGGACTTCGATAGAGGAAGAAAGAAACAGGTCCAGCAAGCAGTAGGAATGAGAAGGAGAGGGAGGAGAATGAAACCGAGAAAAGAAACAAAACAACTGAACAGGAGAGAAAACAAGCGAGGCAGTGAAAAAGAGAGAAGAATGTTTATTAAGTATATGCCTTCAGAATGTTGAGAATGCCAGCACACGTGGTAGTTATTACTAATGGATTGAAACCGGGGGGCAGGAGTCCCAGTCTCACTCGTACATATTACATATAACAGATTGTGAGTTCGATATAACGCCCCTTGGACGCATGCATGCACAACGTCAGCCGGGTCTTTGTTACTGCTGCAATTATTGTACTGTAACTTTGATTTAAAGCTGAAACAAATATTTATTGCTCATCTCCAATACAAAGAGAGTTTTTATTTATATTTAATCCTGCGAACTGAGATGCACACATTCATGAACAAGTATTTTCAAGTAGAAACCAGCAGTTGTAAACACATCAGAATGCACCAGTGCGAGACTTGTGATGATATCTGATTTCCTGTGTTTGTTAATATCATTAACACTGACTCTACCTGAGTAAATAGGAGGGGAGGTGCTAAGAAAGCCTTCTGAAAATCCCCAAATCCAGGCTTCATTTAACTTGGCCTTATGTCCATCTTTGATTCAGTCTATGAATTATTAAATTATAGGGAAAGTACTTCTAGAGAAAATGATTAGAAATCCCATTCTGTCTATAAGCAATGTTCAAAAGCAGCAGCATAGTGTAAGTAAAATATACAAATATTTATTAATATACTAATACAAACTGAATTTCCCCTGATTTTTTTTTTCTCCATAGAAATGCATTGTGAAATACCACAGGCTATTAAAATCAAGTTGTCTCCCTTCAGTACATTCCATTGTTATACTCTTAAATCTGATTGGTTTGAAGGTCATGATTAATATTTGATTTCAGCAGCTTAATCTACAACACGAGATACAATTCTAAATCGAGAATAAATATTTCAAGCCCTTCTGTGATAAAGAAAATGTATGCAGTTGTCCACTAATTGAATAAAACACTTTGAAACTGCCATTATTGAAAAATAATCAATTTTGAGTTGATTCCAGGACCTTAAAGGACAAGTGCTTTTAATATTGAGATCACCCTTAATTTAATAACAGGTTAAAAGAATCTTAGAAGTGAATTGTGGCGGGTGCAAGATTGAACATTTGGCAATATAAATAGAAATGTGCTCATAAAAGGAGCAGAAAAAGGATGAGGCAAAGAAAGATGGGGTGCAAACTTACTTACTACTGACATCTTAATGTACGCTATTCAACCATTTCAGCTATTTGTGATCATCTGTAAAACACAACACACTGTACGTTTCTTAGGTTAAAGAGGTTAATGTATCCTAAGGGTATACAAACTTTTGCACTCAGCTCTAGACGTCATTTTCGAACCGTCTTTTTTTTTCCGGAGAATGTAAAACAGACGTGTTCGAGGTGAAGAATGCGCATAGGGACTGAGAGCAAGAGACATTTGGGAACAAGAAGGGACAGAAGAAGTTGGAAAGAAATGCAAAAAGCCAGGAAAGGGAAAAAAAAGAGAAGTTAATAAGGTGATGGAGCCGGGGCCGGCTGGCGCTCTCGTGTTGCTCTGCTGTGGTGTACGCGAAGACTCGTCTCCTGCCAAAAATGTTCTTGAAGCGCACGAAGCTGGTTCTACTTAGAGTCAGATTTCACTAACCCGCTACGGCGACCTTCTGAGGAAGAGAGGCAGAGCGAGGCAGCAAGGGAGAGCGAGATTTTAAAGGCATCTTTAAAATGTTTGGAGGCTGCCAGGGCTGAAGGCAAACTGTCAGGTCTTTAACACCCACATTAAGTTTTAGAAAGTCAAGTGAAGACGACGGTGCGTGCAGGGAAGGAACAAGTGCAGACGAGACGAGAGGGTGCCTTTTAAACAGGATTGAGAATCAGTGCAACAACGAGGTCTCTGCTTGAGTGCAGCGGTGCGGGACATCGTTTTGGGTCAGCTTCAACATGCAACCATGAATAGAAAACTGCACCGAGTGAAAAACAACGCGGGAATGCACAGCAAATAAACACGCAGATACGTGTGCATGGGAAAGAGGAATTTCAGTTTGATATGTTTTCATTCGTCTAATTGATACTGTTATCAATCGCAAATCTGCCGCTGCATTTCACAGTGCAAAGTCTGGCAATTTGAGATTTATGGTTAACTAAGTCTCTTCCTGAAGCACAGCCACTGTTACTTATTAATGCCTCTCCTTAAGAAAGCACAGTGGAGAAACATTTTATCGAGAAAATAAAATTTTCTCCAAACCCCAATCTCATGCTGTTATTAAGAAGTAAGATTATCTGCTGAGCTCAGGCGGAGAAGAGGCTAAATTCTTTTCGGTGTGTGTGTGTGTGTTTGTGTATGTGTTTGGAGAACTACTCCCCAGCACCTCTGTCCTTCGCTCTCACTTTGTGGTCAAAGGTTTCACGCCGAGTTTGTTTATTGTTATCGTTGAGGCGCATTTGTAGTTCCTGTTCCTGACCTCATCCAGCAGCATCTTGCAGTTTACAAAACAGCTGTTTTCTCTGAACACCAATTATGTTTCCTGTCTAACTTCATGCAAGTTTTAATGCGTATAAACTCAGGCATTACATATTTCAAAGGCTTTACAGATTCCCAGCATCCGACATAATTAACGTTCTTTTATGGACAGAATAATTAACTATGTTATGTAACAGGTGAGGGATCACCTACAGGCAGGTGGTGATGATCACAAAAATGAACCGTGGTGGAAGTTTTGTTTTGCCCTGGAGAAGTTAATTTTGTTTGCATTAACCCACTTATTACATGGCTAATTACCAACAAAGTCAATCATTTGACACAATATTTACTAATGAATATTTTTTTTTATTATTAATCAGCACTACAGTACATAGCCATGTAGCCGAATTGCCTATTTGGGGTTTTCCTTTTATGGAAAAGTAATTAAAAAAATGTACTGAAATTCCTTTGAGATATTGACCATAATAGACTTGAGTGACTTGAGAGACATCAGAGTACTCAGACTGCCAAGTAAAAACAGAATGAAGTATATTCCCACAGAGCTATAACGATATGAATTTGAAACTAGAAGTAACAAAACACTGACTTAAATTTGCAACCCCCATTTACACCCTGAAATAAGAGATATAATGCTCTAATCAGCCACACAGAATTAAGATTTTGAGATGTTCATGGTTAATATGAAAGGAATTTGATTTCACCTTGTTTTACATTATCTATAATTCTAGGTTCGACTCAGACACTAATATAAGATTACACTGTGGGGCCAAAAGTTTGTGGACACCCGCCCATCACGTTCACTTTTGGATCTTTCCCAAACGGCTGCCACAAAGATCTAAGCACACAATTGCATAGGATGTGTTTGTGTACCATTGCAATTTCCCTTCATTGTAAAGACAGGGTCCAAACCCGTTCCTGCATGATAGGGATCCTGAATGCCATGTAAAGAGCCTTGACCTCAACCCCAGTGAACATCTTTGATATGAATTGGAATGTAGACAGCATCCCAGGGTTCTTCGCCCAACATCAACACCTGACTTCAACAATTCTGTTGTGGCAGAACGTTCATAAATCCCAACAAATACACTCCAGAATTGAGTGGACAGTCTTCATCAAAGCACATAAAGAGACTAAATCTGGAAATGGATGTTAAAAAATCTTATGAGTGTGATGGTCAGGTGTGAAATTTTGGCCTGGTCGGCGATGAATTTCTGTTTTTTACTTGGGACTCGGGACTTGTACTCTGACTTGGTTTTATATGTTTTTACGCTTGTTTGGGGTTTGTTTAATGTCAGACTTGGACTCACTATTATATTATTCCAAAACTTGAGACTCAGCGTAGGCGTCCTCATCTGTTACTTCATGACTTGGACTCATAAATAAGACCTGAATGTTAGTTTCACTTTTGTAAGACATGAAACTCTACTCACACTCACTTATCTAAGATTTGCGGTTTAGTACTGACTCACTTATCTATGACTTGAGACACGCATTCCCAATGCCTCATTCAGAACTGGCGTTTTACTCAAACTCACTTACACAACATCTTAAGACTCAGGTTCCGACTCTCTTATCAACTACTGGAGGCTCGGTTCTGACTCCTTTATCTCTGACCAGAGATTTATATTGGACTCATTTATTAACGACTTAAGCTGTTTAACTATGATTGGTAAATATTTGTTTCTTTAACAGTCAATAGCTTTGCCCCATGTACATTGCTGCAGTCTACTTCAGTTTATTATTTCCATCCCTGAAGTTTCATTCTGGACTTGATTTTGATGTGAGTAACATCCTGGGGATTTTGAGCTTGACTGGGATGTAATGGTGAGATCACTTAGACTCAACATAGACAAGGGTAAGCAACTTGATTGCAACACGAACAGCACAAACGCCCTCTGTGTGTGTGTTCAACTCAACAGTTACAATACATTTGCAGTATATTACAATTTTAAATATCTTTAATCAATGTCATGTGGGAAATGTCAGCGGTTTTTGTGTCAAGTCGACGGAGAGGATCTCCAGAGGCGAGCGTACTTTAAGTCCACCGTCTCTCATGCTGTCACGGGGAGATTATGTCATTTTAGCGTGTGCGTAGGCGCTTCAGTGTCTGATGAATAGCGAGACAGCTTTGTGCCAACATCAACAGAGTCTCCACAGTGCACTCGCACAGCGTGCTGAAGGCTAGACGGGGAAAAGGAAGAAAGGACTGAGTGAGTGGGGGGAGTTCTGCATCTGCAGGAGAGAACAGAAACAGACCATAAATAGAGTCTGATAATAAACTTTAGTTAAGGCAAAAAAAAAAAATGATTGCTTTGCATTTTAGCAAACATGCGCCTGTTAGAAATAAACCAAAATCTTGTCCATTTCTGCCAAAAACTAGTCACAGTCATGTTTTTTTTTGTTGTTTTTTCCACTGTACCCACTTTATACACTGTGTAGAAGAACAAAGACCAGCATGAAGGAGTTGCTTCACTGAGTCCCAACATGCTACTTAGTAATTTTTGGAAATCTGATACATCCAGAAGACATTCTTGGGCATTTGAGTGTTGTTTTTTGCTTTTCCAGTCTTCCCACCATTGTGTGCTGAGACTTGATACCAATATGAAGATTGATGTGTGTTTCGTAGGCATATGCCTCTCACAGCATTATGCTTGGCATTACGGTCAAAGTCTTCCTTCATCCAAGCTTTTACTTTCAGACACCTGCAAGACATTAAATGCACGTGCCTTTTTTTGAATTCTCTTACAGTTGTGCTTATGAGTGAAAGTGGCCATTATTAGGGATAATGTGAACAATTGTATTTAGCTACGCACTCAGAAAGTCATTAAGCATTTGATTAGTTTAATCGGATGTTTCCATGTGGAGTTAAAACAAAATGAGATCATAGGTTGGGACTGGCCTCCAGGCATTAGAACACAAGCCCATTATACTGAAAGTTGCTGGTTCAAATCGTGGTCAGCTTGACAGGGACAAATGAACTGAATACTGAAGGGTGACTGGTATAAAATATGACTGTCACAGGTTACTGCAAATTTCAACCCCTGAGCAAGACAAGGCCCCCTCAAAATCACCCCACAAAAAAAATAAATAAATAATTCCAGCCATCATGAACTACCTCAGGCCCCAATTTCTCCTGCCCAGCTGGCCAGTACCCCTTAAAAGCAACGTTCTTTAAGTGTGTACGTGTAGTTGCATAAAAGGATTTAATTTCTATTGTATAATAAACTCTATAAAATACAGCTGTAATGTTGGCAAGCTTGAGATAAACCAAAACTGCACAGAGAAACAGGGAATGCGTGAGAGACATAAGACAGAAGGTCTGTTTGGGGGCTCAAACTGAAACATACTGTGTTAGGTTGCATAGAGCTGCCTGTCAGGACAGAGACACAAAGAAAACAGATAAAATATCCTCAAGATGTATAAGATGGTCAGGAATGTTGATGAGTCACCGCATGTTCTTGGAGCTTTCTGCGCTAACAGGATACGTCTTGTCTCTTTTGCAGGTAACAGAGAATATCATTTCCAGGCAGGCATTACAAGGTGAGCATCAAATTATTGTATGTATTCATGTTCATTCAGTCGTGTATAACTGATTACCGATTAACTTCCGACTTCCCTTTGGGCTTCGGTTTACATTGTCAATACTGCACTGATTTTACATTTTTCCTACTTCAGAAGCAAGAACTATACCACATAGCTACAACAGTACAGGGGCAAAGTTTGTGACACAGAGACCTTCAGCCCACCTTACACTCAGCAGCATACCAGGTGAGCCATGTATGATTTTGTAAAGAATTTATTAGCATTATAAATGGGCCAATTATCAGGGTTGGTAAAGGTAATTGACCTAATTAACCTACTTTCCCTCTGTGATGGAGTGTAACTCAAATCTAAACGCATACATTAACAGGAGTTGATTTACATTTGTAACTACTACTTCACCTATCTCAGCCCGGAGAGATATCAGATGACCAAAATAGGGAAAAGTTGGGGTTTCTTTAACATAGAGATGCTTTACTTTAACATATAGCAACCTTCATGGTTTCAGGTACATCAAATATATTTTTACAGTTTCACAGTTCCTTCTTGCTTCTATTCTTTAATAGGTTTTATCCTGAATTATTCCACTATTCAGTCTTTCTATCTTATATACATTTGCTTCTGTTCAAGTGTCTCTAAAAGGCTTTCTCAGTCAAAAAAGAAAATGTGTCATCAAATTTTTATCTTATGTACATTGCACTCTGGTTTGCACAGAACCGTAACTGGAAACAAGGATTCATTATTGAGAATTTGTGGGTAAGGGCTATGAAGCAAATTGAGTTCTTATCACAAGATCTGTACACAGTATTCAGCCTGCAGCAACTGAAATTTGATAGATAAAGGTAAACAGCTGATTTTTTTTTTTTCCCCCTCAGACATTTTATATTTTGCATGAGGACAGAATGAAATGTTTTTGCTAGTCAAATATTTTTCAATCACATCCAGATTTTCAGGAATTGGAAAGTTTTATTTCGAAATCTTCTCAGACACACTCCCATCATGTGATCCAGATGGAGGAAAAGGTTTTACACTTCTCTCTGGTCAAAGATTAGAAAGTTGTGCCAAAATCCTGCTTAAGTGCTGAGATATTTTCTGAGTTGTGTGACTAATGTCCAAAATAAATGGGAAACATGTTTGTTCAAAATTGTTTAAAAACGGTTTAAAGGCTAAAACAAACACATTCGATATTTATTCAGAAGTTTAAAAAGGTCACGTAAGAAACAAAAAACATGGAATTTACGAATTCGTCGTTTAAACGATTTCCATTGTGTCTGTATTTTTACGTTTCGAAATATTTTCTGTTACTTCGTATATCAGTGCAAGAAGAATAGTCCTCAACTGATTTTATGTGAACCAGCTGATCTTTGTTAGCCAGCAGCGCTACACACTTGTGCTAGGCTAGGCAAAACACGGCTGTGTTTCCACACCGTGAGTCACAAGCACAATAATTAAACTGCAAAAGCTGGAGTTTCACTTCCTCAAGTGTTTTCCTGTTTGATCGCAAAGATATGCACTGATTTCACTCGGAAAAAAAATAATTTCGACAGGCAGGAAAAGATTATTATACTGTATAGCATATATCTTCGTAATCTCACTTACAGGCATGTATTAAATTCAAAACACTAAAAATGCCACAACTCTGCAAATGTTTATATCACAGAGCTGGCGATGAAAGCAAACCGCTAATGTAGACATCTGCTGCTCATCTGCGGAGTTTTTTTTTTTTCCTGTCTGAAGCAGCTTGACGTTAGGAAACTTTTGAATCTTGGAATATGTCATGGACTTGGTCTTGTGTGATCTATTGATCGTTATTGAGGAATGCTGCTTGTTTTGTTTGGATTACCTCCCACTGTGTCTCGCATACACACACACACACACACACACACACTCCTCCTCTCAGTCCATTCTCCTCACTCCTCACTCGTCCTGAATATTCTTCCTCTTTTTTTTTTCTTCTGCTTTCTCTCAACTTCTGATCCATACCTTCCTCTCAGCACTAATCCTGTATATACATCACTCTGCATTTCTCAGCTCTATCCTGTCCTCCTTACATCCCAGTGCTCGTTTCCTTCGTCTCTCCCTGTTACGCTAAGAAAATGAGGAAGAAATCTGTAATAGCTTCATCATTATTGTTGAGCTGCCAGATTGTTAGAAACATGGTGTAAAAAGCTTCTTGAACAATCGGTCAGATTTCTGCATTCGAATCACATTTTGACATTTCGGAGAAGTCCATTTTAACCGAACGTACAATGCACTAGTTAAGATGTAACTGCTGATATGGTGAAGTCTTTTGTGAAGAGATGTTTATGTAGCATGTTGTGGAAGGAGTTACCAGTGTCAGCACTTTCTAACAGACAGTGGTAAAGCAGTCTGTTAGTTTTCTGAAACACGGTATAGTTTTCAGGAAGGTAAAAGTGTTACAGTTTTCTGTAACCAGAGAAGCAGCTTTTTTTATTTATTAACTTCCAGAGAACGAAAAAAGAGAAGAGGGTATAACTATTGGAGCATTTATGTATGTATATGTATACCGGCCTATCAGTATTAGATTCATTAGAAATAGTTGTCAATATTTTTTTTCTTCCTCAGGTTCTGCAGTTATATTTATAAATATTTTTTAAACCCTGTTAATGTAAAATTGACAATGTGTATGCATATTGATATTTCAGCCAGTTGCTCCGTTTCTGCATTCTACACTGGAGTTTTTACCTGCACTTTTCCATCTCTTCCAGGTGCCACCCCTCAGTATCCGAGTCCGCAGGCGGACCTGCACCAGTCATGCCGCCACCCTGTGCGCTCCTGGGCCAATCAGAGCTTTGGCGCCCACCTGCACAACATGACACTGGCCAACGGGCGTCTCCGCGTGCCTCAGGACGGACGCTACTACCTGTACGCACAGGTCTACTTCCGTTACCCGTCACCCAGCGAGGGCGAGCAGAAGGGCACCAGTCACCAACTGGTTCAGTGCATCTACAAGAAAACATCATACCTGCGACCCATCCAGTTGCTGAAGGGTGTAGGCACCAAGTGCTGGGCACCCGACGCAGAATACGCCCTGCACTCGGTCTACCAGGGAGGTCTGTTCGAGCTGCGGGCTGGCGACGAGGTGTTCGTGTCCGTCTCCTCCCCTTCGATGGTGCACGCCGAGGACTCTTCCAGCTACTTCGGAGCTTTCCGGCTCGACCTGTGAGGGCGGATCAGAGACACTGCACCGAGGTTACATTACCCAAGAGGCACTGGGAGTTTTTTTCGTTTGTCTTTGTGTGGTCCCAAGCGACAGCTCAGACATCGCATTGTTTTATTTTCCTTTAATAGATTGAGATTTTTTTATATATGTGAAGGAAGTGGTTCAGACACTTGGACCCCCTTTTTCTTTAAGGCGGAAGAATGTATGTATATTTTTAAAAGCACATCAAAGATGTGGATCTTGGAAACGGTAGCAAAATGGACGGTAGGATCGGCAGAACTTTTGCGAAGGCTTTATCTGTGCCAGTTCTGTGCATGTCTAATGTACGAGGAGGAAAACTGTGCTTTCACCTTTGGGCCACTGGGCATCGCATATAATGCATTTTTCAAATACACTGAGATGCAGGAAGAGAAGAGCATGCCAGGGGAAAGAGGAGAGGTGTATGCCATGCAGATGCAGAAATTCTCTGTGGCCAGTTCAACCAGTGGAGCAGCATGCAATCACAGATAGAGACAGATACCACCACCTTCTCTCTCTCTCTCTCTCTCTCTCTCTCTCTCTCTCTCGCTTAACTCACTCACACACACTCACACATACAAAGACAATGCAGAATGCATTCACTCAAAGCAGTAAGCCAGAGATGCGAGTGCACGAGATTTGTTGCTCTTTTCATTAAGTAATCCGACTCAATAAATCAAAGGCACAGACGTGTTTACTTTTAAATTCACATAACTCAAATACTCCCACTTTAGTCCTGCTTTGTAAAAGCAGACACGCCTCACTCACCCAAACACAAACACGCCCTCCTTCCACAAGAACACAGTCCACTCAACTTGGACATCTGAGATTTAAAAACAGAGTGTATAAAAGGTTAAGCAAACAGGGTGCCTTAGAGTTTAAATGTCACACCCATGGCCTTTCACTGCTTTGTTTTCTCCAAAGCAGCGTTCACATGATCACAAACATTTTCAGTGGAATGACATGTATGTAACCTTTATCCCTCCTTTCTCTTTCTCATCTCAGTTTTATGTCTGTGTGTATATATAGTACATGGTGGCTATTTCAGCTTTCAGCATGCCTCATATAGCTGAAACTCCAACCTACTGAGGTTCTGAACAAGCATGACTGCAAATGAGAAGAAAAATCAGCAGGCCAACATCTCTGCCAATACATATCATTTGATGAACAGCAGAGTAAGCGTGAGGCAATCGTGTTATATAACTGGCCGGACTTTTGATAAAGGGCCAAGTTGGACTTCAGTGTAAAATGTCTTTTTTTTTTACTTCTTCTTCTTAATGACTGGACTCCAGCTTGAAATTTGTCTGATAATGCCACTATTCTCAAGGCCTTAAAAAAGAAACTGCTGCCAATATACAATACACACAGGAGCGCAATGCACAGCCCAAGCACTTTCTGCTTCCTTTCTCAAGGACTTGGCTGTGAGCCACAAAAAAAGACGTTATAAATCATCATCTCCATCTGGGACGACATCTTGGAAGGAGTAAATGCATCAAGGAGACGTATTGTGCAACAGGCATAATCGATTTGGGCGAGCGTGAACGCGCAATATCGGTCATCGCGGACGTAAACGCCGAAGTGCCTTTCAGTGCTGCATTGATTTGAATGTGTTAGCGTGCGAGGCTATTGGACTTGGTCTGCACAATCAGTAAAACAGAGGTTATGGCAGGGTGCTTCAAATGATTTGGCCGAGTCTGAGCAACAAAACAAAAGGACTGCACAGAATCAAATGTGTGTTACGTTTCATATTACTAGCTCAAGCATCGGTTTTAGGCTAGGATTTATGATTATGTTGCTTTAAACAACAACTCGTCTCCAACATCTCATTTATTTAGCACAGCAGCACATAAGGTTTAGAGCTTCGTGTAAAGTTTCAAAGCTGGGCACAACATTCAAGAAGTACTAGCAATAACACGGTTAATTGTTAAGCACCTCCTGATGCTATATGTAGTGCATTCAAAAACAAACAAAACTAGAGCTGAAAACATGTACCGGCATTCATGTCTGTTCCTCTCCATACCAACAGGTGGCAGTAATCTGTCTTTATAATCAAAGCCTGTAGCTTGGTCTCAGATCTCATACTACTGCAGTAAAAAGTACATAATTGTCATACTTCAGCTGCTTAGTAGGAATCTCAGCTATCTACATGAGCGTACACTTCAGTACAGTAGTATAGAGAAGAGTAGATTTGCCTTCAAATTTACGACATTTGACTCCCTGCTACAACAAAACACGATACATCAGAACTGTTTATTTAGTCTGAGCAAACACAAATAAAATACATGCAGCAGAAAAAGCCAGTTCACCGAAGGGGAAAAGACCCCCGGACATGACAGACGCGATTTGCTGGATGAAATTTGACCAGTGAATACACAAACTGGTTTTGTGTGGCCAATAGAAAGCAAAAGGGTGGAGCTTTGCTCTCTGTAGGTGAAAAGTGCAGGGTGCTGTTTATTATTTATTCTGTTAGCATGGAGCCAATTCTTCAATCAGCATATGCTAAATTGTCTAAAGTCTATAGACACATGACCATCACATCAATCTGTGTTCCTTCCCCGAAACGTGCAAACACGTGCATTCTGAGTGTCTAGACTTAATTTGTGTACTGCAGTATTGCAAATTCCCTTATATGGAACTACAATGACCAGTATCTTCTGCACAAATTGAGCTCTATGAAGACTCGATTTGCCGAGTTTGGTGTGTCCTGCACACAACCTTGACCTCAGCCCCATTAAACACCTTTGGGATGAGTTGGAATGCTAATCGCACCTTCAGGCTCAACACCAGGGCCTGACTGTTCTAATGTTCTTGAGGCTGAATGAACTCCCCATAGCCGTACCCCAAAATCTAGAAAATCTGGAATCCAGAAGGGTGGACAGCAAATGGGGCTAGGGGGGGCTCCATATCAAATTTCACACGGTTTTGGAAAGTGATGTTGAGCAAAAGGTTTGCGATGGTCGGGTGTCCACATACTTTTGACAACACAGTGTATGCAAAAAAAAATTTACCCGCTAAGAATTTCTTTCTTGGTGTGTGCCTGAGCCTAGCTGGACCTTTTTTTGTGCATGTATTGTTTTATGATAGTGGTTTGCTGGTTCTTTCTCTTCCCTTTTCATAGAATACTTTCTACATGCTACCGGTTCAACGGTTATTGATGAGAAGCAACAGTACGGAACAAGCGCCAGAAACACTATGATAGCCATTTACACATGATGCCCTCAAACTACAGACAGTCAGCCTGATGTTTCAGGGTCCTTAGCAAAAACATTTATCTCTGGTTGCACAGAAGCCCATCAGGGCCACATGTTTGGCCAAGAGTAACCCCACACCAATCTAAAGCACATGGAACTGTGTGAGGTTGAGCAAATTCGAATTTCACTGTGGAACACTGGCTAAACACACAAGCTCCACTACAAACAAGCAAACACTACCCTCTTACCCTGTGATCGAGTGTTAGTGTGTGGCAGGTAACAGGTTTCCACGGACCGGGTAAAAGTGATCTTTCAACAGATTCCAGCCAGGATCATCTTCTCGACAGACAGTGAGGAACCAAATGTGAAAACGGTGGAAGAAATGTGTCATAAACTGTGTGTTTGTGTGTGTGTGTGTGTGTGTGTGTGTGTGTGTGATTGGAAAAGATTTTACACAATAGTGGATGCAGTTCATCAAATGCCCAGATTTTAAACATAAATGAACTGTTGGAGTTTTATTCGAGACCAGAATGTGTTGCGGTGACATATTTTATAAAAACAAAACAAATGAATGTAGTCCGAACCCCGTGAGCAAAACGGAACAAAGAGGCTTTTGTTTTTTTCTTCTTTTTTTTCTGCCCAGGGCTGTTTTTTTTTCCCTCTTTGTGAATTGTTCATAATCTTTAAATCACCAATATGTGGGTCTTGTTTCTCCTTTGATAAAAGATAACATGCACTGTTTACCACTGTTGTTTCCTCTCTATAAGAATGTACAAATGTTTAACGGTTGACTTTTTTCTGTAAAAAAAAAAAAAGATAGAAAGAAAGAAAAGAAATCCTTTGATGTTTTTTTGTGATCTGTGATTTTGAGGGACGTGTGTCATTTCTAACAATTAAAGTGCTTGTTTTCCAGGAGACAGTTACTCATGAGTATGCTTTAAAGTCTAGACAGGTTCATAATTTTTTTTTACTCATCTGGTTGCCATACATTATGTTCTCTCAGGGCGTAAAACTTTTCCTCTCTCTCTCACACATTCTCCCACACACTCTCAGACTTAATGCTGAGTTTAAGATCACGCCCCCGTCCATCTGCCTCCCCCACATCTCTCATAACTCTCTGAGACAAGCCAAACGTGAGTCACCATCAGTCTCATTCTTGCTGGGGGTCCTGACCCAACCCCCTTGTCCTCCCTCCTGCAATCTCGTCCACACAAACACACACACACACTTGGTCATTTACACAAAGACGGACCACACACATCTGAGCAATTCACATACCCCCCTATTTAACCTATTCAGCTGTGACCACACACCTACTTATTCTTTGTCCATCAGACAAACACATGTATGTACACCTTGTCATTGAGCAACCCGACCTCACATACACACTCACCCCACACAAATGTCACGCCCACTGCACACATGCACGTGTGTCATCTCAGTCGATGTCCCTCACCGAGACTGCCAGACATTCCTTCATATAACTGTCCTATTCTGTTCTGCAATTCCGCCGGAATGCCATCAGATACCGCACACAGGAACAAGCGCCGTCCAAAAGCACTCAGACTCTCAACATCGTCTTTCTCTGACAAAAAGTAAACACAAAACAAACAGATGAAACCAGCTGGCAGTACAATAATGGCTCCAGAACTTTTAGTTCCCTCGAGAACGCATACAGACGTCCCCTGAGAAACTATACGAGTGTGAAAACGTATAAAAAAAAAGCCTTTAGTGAAAATATTCAGTATTTGATTGGAGTCTGAGATAATTATTCGTATCCATTATGCCTTTCGGGAGGAAACACAAGTAAAAGCAAGTTATTCAAATTTATAGCATAAAATTAGACGTTAAAATTCTGAACCATCATGGTGTTCCAAAAGCCTGTTCCAGATCTTAATTATACATCTTATTTCTGAATTATATTTATACCACAAGGCTGTTCCCAGTTAAAGGTGGTATAACAGCAGCTCTGACTGATCATCATCTTTAACACAATGAGTATTCATGATGTCTTTGGATATGTTCAGTGGTGGATGAAGAACACAAACCATGTACTTGAGTAAAAGTAGAGATATCATTGCTAGGTCAAATATGACTCCAGTAAAAGTAAAAGTGCTCCCTTTAAACTTTCACTTAAGTAAAAGTACAAAAAGTATTTGCCTTCAAATGTCCAAAATACTTTTATTCATTATGGCTATAATGTTCCTATTATCATTTTTGTCACAAGACTCTAATCAACACAGTTTATGTAAAAAGACTCCAATGTTACTTATAGCAGAAGGATCTATTAATAGAATAATTTGTTTTTAATTTTTTTAAATAAATTCTTTTCAACTACTTGAAAAAAATCACGAATAAAGCCACTAACATCATTCATTTCACTCAAAATGTTCTGCTGCCTATTGAACTGATGCTAAACTGTATGTTGGTGATAAGTAGACAAGTTCGATTGTGCGCTCTACACTGATTGGTGGCTCGATGCAACTTGACCAGTTACGTTTTAATTCGCTCAAAAAATTTTAAAGGAACAACTGATTTTAAACATTGTAGTAAAAGGTAAGAAATTTGACTTTGAAATGTAGTGAAATTAAAGTAAAAGTCTCCCCAAACTGAAATACTTCAGTAAAGTACAAAAACATGAAAAAATAAAATTTACTATTGATTCTATAGTAACACAGACATGTATGGTGAATATGCTTCATAAACAGATTGTATAATTGTTATTGTTATATTGCCTTCTGGAAAGACAGACGGAGTCTCCGGTGTCACTCAGCAGTAAGGCTATAAAATTAGGTTTTCCCCACATTGACAAGGATGGAGGACTTGTCTGATTTCTCTGTAACCTGACCGCCAACAAACCAACATTTTGCTTCGTCTAGATACAAGTCTTAAAATTTCTTCAGCATTAAGTATCATATTCTTTTCAACCCAGTCCACATAAACGGGAAAAAAATTGCCAAGAATTGTTCCAAGCAGACAGATTTCATGAAAGAGAAATGTTTAGGACAGCAATAACAGGTAGAAATAGCATAAGCCTTGTGATTAAACACACAGTGTACACTATATTGCTAAACCTTTGTAGACACCTGACCGATTAAACCTGTACATGTGCTTGGAATTCTTTTCCATTTTTATATTAAGTTCCACTCTCCAGGAAAGGCTTTCCACTAGATTTCCGGTCAAGGGGATTTGTGCTGATTAGTGAGGTCAGGCAGAGTTCATTCCAAACGTGTTCAGTGGGATTGAGGTCAGGGTGCTTTTCAGACCACAACTGCATGTTCATGGAGCTCACTTTGTACACAGGCGCATTGTCATGCTGGAACAGAATCGGGCCTGAGGAATTAAAATCTCAATTTACAGCATTTAAATACATTCTAGAGAACTGTGTTCTTTCAAAAGAAATCTATCGGTGTGAAGATCATGTCTCCACAACCTTTTAACATATAGTGTACATCATACTTTGGGAAAAGGACCACACCTGAATCTTTCTTAATTACCCTCTTTAAAATTCTCATCTCTTTCTCTCTCTAGTGATTTTCCACACCCACCACTTCCCCATGTCCTCCCTATTCAACAACTCCTACTCAGGAGTCTTTAAGCACACAGAACTCCAGCCCAAGTTCTTCCACCTGTTAACAATTTCACAATCGCTCTTCAGGTCATTTAGTTAAGGGTGCTGTCAGCCCTTATACAGTGCGATTTCTGTGAGAAACAGCTAGTCTTTTATTATTTTTGAGAGACATATGCATGTTCATTTTGTTTATATGCAACAAACTAGGTCATTTAACGCAGTGAAGATCAAACAAATATATACATGTACAGATTCTAAACTTTCTTTTCAATGAAAAATCCTACCTCAGCATAAAAAACAGCTTTACACACACTTGGCATCTGTACAGTTCATTTCTCCAAACATTCTGATGAAATACTTTGCCATGAGTCTTAGTAAAACTTGCCCAAGTTGTTCTTCACTTGGATATTTCTTTCTGGCCTTGTGATCCAGTTTATCCCAGAGCAGTTCAGTAGGATTTAATTGCAGTGACTGGGCAGATCATTCCAGTAATAGATAACACCGTAAACCGACCGTCTGCTTTCTAAACAACACTCACAGAACTTGGATGTAGACATTGAGTCATTGTATTGTTGTATGGTGAAGTTGGTCCAGCAGTACAGATTAAATTGATGGTGTTGAAATATGGAATGCTGGACATGTTGGTTCAGTTTTCCTTTAACCCAGAATAAGTCTCCAACATTTCCTTCTCCTAAACAATCCCAAACCATTAAGCTTTCACCTCAGTGTTTGACTCTAGGTGTGAGGCAGTCTGCTAACATCATCTCTCCTGTTCTCCGTCTTACATAAGTTCTTCTGTTAAAGCCCAAATATGTCCAATTTGGACTCATCTGTCCACAGAACATTCTTTCAGTCACTCACTGTCCAATTCTTGTGTTTTGCCTTTTAACTAGTTTACAGTATAGAAACAAAAGGAACATGCACGCGCCTAAAACCTATAAAAAGTCTTTCTAAACTTTCGACAGGCACTTTAGTTATGAAGATATTTCTCAAAAACACTGCCGAAAAAAAACTCCTATTACATCATGATGCCTCTGTGGGTTCCAAGTGTTGAAACTAGTCTGTGATAAAAGTAAGCAATGATAAAGAACTGTGTGCTGTGAGGAATTTCAGTTATATAAAACACCTCTTGATATGATTGTCAGTAAGTGAATTCTAAAAGATCCTTTAAATACAAACCCAAGCCACGTTGAGGTGAAACCCTGGAATGGTGAGAATCAGACAGAATGAGGGATTTAGCCTTTAGGCCAGTACATCTCGCACTGCTACTAAAGCCACATGAAGAGAAGAGCTGCACCTGAACAGAGAGAATGTGGGTTGACAGTGGGTTCGATTTATGGGTTAAAATAGCCTCTGTGTGTGTGTGTGTGTGTGTGTGTGTGTGTGTGTGTGTGTGTGTGTGTGTGTGTGTGTGTGGTTTATCATGTTTGTGAATTTCCCCCTGGGAATCATAACTCAACTCTTTCAAAGAGGACACCTTTATCACGTGATGACAAAAGCACCGCGCTACTTTATGAACAAGTGAAAATAATAGATCGATGTCTCATAAAAGAAAAAAAGAAAAGACATTTCTGGACTGTAGCCAGAATTTGGATCTGTCATTCAAGGTGCTCTGCAGTTTTATTTAAATAATGCAGATTTTGCACATGACTTGCACAAGACTTGCACATGGGGCCAATTTGTGATTGGCCAGAAGTGAACTGGTTTGGGGGGGATTTTTTGTTTTGTTTTTGGAACAAAGACATGATTTCATTTCTTAAACAAGCTTTTGATTGACTGAAACAAAACCCCAACTATACCTGATTCCTCACATACCAGAAAGAACACAGCCCCGAATCAAAATGCTTCACCTTTATTAAAAAAAAAATTCTGCAAAAAAAAAAAAAAAAACTAAACAAAACCCCCACAACAGACTATACTTCTGATTACAATTTCCACAGTGTTGAGTCAGCATTTTACAAAAGAAATAGTCACAGGTCCTAAAGAATGCATTATATTGACCTTCAAGGCCATTTTGGTCCAATTTCCCCAGAATGATCCTACTTGTTCTCACTGCTTTAAACTGAAACAGTATTTGCACTTCGATGGGAAGCAGGTTGTGTTAAACCGTATACAGGGATAAAACAAACCAACTGATGGTCCAGTAACTCTGAGAGGTGTATCCATCAGCAGGGTGGAGTCACGCCTTTTTGCTCCAGATTCTGCATCTTCAGCGTTTTGGATGAAACACAGTAAAAAATTTAGTTTTGTGCTTGCTACAACAATTTGTTCGCCAAAACCTCCACCTGTCACTGCTGCTCTCTGACCAAAAACAGTAGTGTTTCAGAACAAACACCTCGCAAATAACAACCAGCTCAATGTTGTTTTTTTCCCCCTTGTTTGTCTTCCTGGGTTTGAATGGCACATTTGTTATACAAAAGCTCTTTTTTGGCAGGTGGTTAATAACCACAGCTGGATAAAGCACTAACTCGAACATTCTTTCACAGGGTGGTGTGCGGCTTTTCTGCAGATAAGGAACACAGAGAAGGAGAGAATGAAAGGGGAGGGGATCGAGCTGCTTGGGGGGGTTTGGTCTGTGGCATGTCCTGCTCTAGATGACATTTCATTCAGCCCTGGACTGAGCCCTTAAAGCCAATCAAGGGTTGGATTACAAGAGAGCTGGGACACACAGTAACCCAGCAGCACTGAGCAAGCCTCAAAGCCAAATCTCATTCTCTCCCTCTCTCTCTCGCTCACTCTCTCTCGGTCTCTCTCTCTCTCTCCTCATAACTCCAATGCCACAAAAAGGGACCTTTGTGAATGTGACCTGGCCATGCTGTTTAATTAACCTCTCCTTCAGCCTCTCCCAGCAGCACTCGCCTTGTTTTCTCACGAGGTTCGAGAAGAAAGGATTAATCCCTCGTTCCTGCGCACCTTGCATGCACACACGCAAAAAAAAAAAAAAACGTTCGCTTTCAATCAGCGGAGGTGGAGATCGTGTTCATTCCTCGCCTCCATTATATTACAATAACGCCGCATTGGCTGTTGTTGTACGGAAATTGGCTCTCTAAGAGTGGAAGAGGGCCGGGCAGCAGGGAAACGCCGTCGGGGAACATCCTGGCGACCGCTAGCCCAGACAAGCATGAGCATGAACAATAGCTCCCCCGACCTCCGCGCCCTCGCTCCTGCTCGCGGGAATATTAGGGAAAGAAAGCGAGTGCAATGGAGAGAGAGAAAGAGAGAGAGAGAGAGAGAATAGAACTGGCCTCAGACTTTAAAAAGGACTGACATGCTTTTAACATTGTGCTAATGTAGATAAACAGGCACGGACAATAGAAGTTAAGCGAGCGTGCCAAGGATGGGGAGTAAATAAATGTCAGGGAGCTCTCCAGCACTCCGCCTGTGCTTCCCTTTAGGTTAGGAGGAGCCCCGTTCTTGTGTCATTATTGGATTGTCACATCCCCTAAAACAAAAGGAGGGAAGGCAAAGACATGATGCTCAGCCCAGGTTGTCCAGGGTCATAACGCATGCAAGAATGATAAAACAGAGGAGCCGGGATAAGCCCTAGATTAGACGATCGCGCTCGGGGCGTTTAACAGGAAGACAAGCGGAGCAGAAGGGACGAACTTCAACTCCCTTTAACTTCAGTTCTCTGGAGTAAATCGGTGACATTGACTCCCTGATACAAGGGCATCTGAGAATCCATGGAAGAGAAGCAGAGTTGGCCAAAAAACTAAGTAATCACAGTGTGAGATATTGAGAGAGATAGTGACCTCTACTGGCCTGTGCTGGAACAGCACATAGGTCCAACCAGTGTCTAAACTGGTGCTCCTTCAGGTCAAAAAACACTTTGAGGAAATTCTGTGGCTACTTATTTGGAATACATTCTTCAGTATATTTTAATGCAAAATGGTTCGGAATTCCTAACTTGACTCCGGAGGGAAAAACCCAACGTAAATGCATTTTAGGCAATGTGACCTACTATGGAAAGTGATGGCTGGTAAGAGTGTCTCCTCAAGAGATATTGATCAATAATGTAAGCATATAAGTTAGTGGATTAAACATTCCCTTTAACATTCTGACCCACTCAAATTAAAGTCACGTTAGCATTCAAACGGCGAAACTTTACATTAACACTTTAATTATACAAAGCTCAAACACAACACTGTCTTTGGCTTTTATCTGTGCAAGGAGTCTGACAAGCTGGCTGAGTGTGAGCAAGACTGAGTGTGTGTGACTTTTTAACATGATACACTCCCGTCTCATCTCTCATCCTCTTCCCACAGTGATTGTCTAACCCGGGCATGTTCAGGCATGTTCCCCAGCGAGATTCCCTAAATGTCCTTCACATGCCATGGGTTCCCTCAAAGCGAATCCAAGAATGACATATGCAGGATAAAAAAAAAAAAACAGTGCTCACAGGAATGTTTTTGTGACAGTCTTCCAAAGATGATGTGGATCAGTGGTGCATGTGTGTGGTGGTGGGTGTGGGTGTGCAGTAGTCATCAGTGGAGTGTGTGACGGCTTCGGGGGAATCTGTAAAGTCAGATCATCTAGGAGATAGAACTTCCTGTCCAGGCATGTCGCCCAAATCCGTTCCTCCAACTATGCCAAAGCCTCAGGTCATTCCAAGACATACACAAAAAAAATCTCCCACATACATATAGTACACACATACTTCCCAGCAGGTAATTGGGATAATCTAGTCTGGGAAGTGTGTCAATGTGGAATGGGATTAAATTTCTCTCCTGTCGAGTGATGGAGAAGGGATTCTCAGTTGAAAAGGATGGACTCTGGGTCTCTGTTTGTCATCTGGGCCATGTGCTTCAGAATGTCCTTCTTAGTGATAATCCCCAACAAACGCCTATAAAGAAAGAAGAAAGGACCAAAAAAACAAAAAGATTCAATAAAAGTTATTTGATCATAATGTAGCGGAAAGTTAAATCTGACAGCTCTATGGACATCATGGAAAACAAGTATAAGAGGTCCTCGTTAGGGCATGACATAATGTGTTTGTATACATGACCATATTATATGAATATGCAATCCACATGCATGTGTGTACGTGTGTGTACGTGTGTGTGTGTGTGTGTATACGTGTGTGTGTGTGTGTGTGTGTGTGTGTGTGTGTGTGTGTGTGTGTGTGGAGCATTAAACAGTTAGTCAACCCTCAATCGCTCACAGATGTCATTTCCATTTGCTGGCGAGAAGTTTGACTCCAGGGAGGGAGAGAAAGATAAACAGACTGCTCATCTTTCATTTTTGCGCGTGTGCACACACACACACACACACACGCATACAATTGTGACAGTCTATAGCATAGATTGTATACGAGAAAACCACAGAGGCGGCTTTATTTTACTCCTAATAAAAGATTGCACAACTCATTATAACTTGGATATCATATTTCCCTTATATACATTATATGAACATTTAATCACAAGGTTCTTCAGTCTTTTAAGTGCTAGATGTGACTGTGGTGGCTTTTATATATAGATTTGCCACTGGATATAAAATTTGGAAAGTTGATTCTCCCAGGCATTGCACACTCTATACAGAAGAGTATTTAATAAATGTGGACTGTGTGCACTCTTCTTGACGACCCCAATAACTCTGAGAGCCAAGTCATTACACAGTCAAAGAGGATTGAAGGCTGGGTTCCAAACACCATACTTTACTATGAAGGGTTGCTCCTCTTTAATCTCATAGCATGGGGTCTTGAGGACAGACTGCTGCGCAGGCTGAACGTATGGTTTTCCCTCCAGGACAGAGAGAGTAACAAGGCCAAGTGAGATATCGAGCTGAAATGTGGTGTGGAGAAAACAATCCGATTCGGATGGTGAAATACCATATACACATTCTAAATGAAATGTACTAGAGTTAAAGGTACAAAATACACAGCGCACAAAATTCAGTTATTACTCTCTTGCCAGCTACTGGTCTCTCTTCAGCTAAACTAATTTTACAATTACATAATGATTTACAATTACAAAATTCTTTAACAAGGACCAAAGAAATTCTAACAAATTTTATTAAAAAATATATAAATCCATTCCCTTGATTGATAATGTTGGACTCCCATACTTGCTTACACACTCTCTCCTGATTGGCTACTGGTTCTTGTCTGTTATTGTGCGATCAGACTTCTTGTTTTGACCCAATTTTCTCCTAAATTCTTGGTCTCCCTAAATGGGAAGTGTAAAAGACAATCACGTGCTTCCTTTGAGATATATGAATCCAGTCATATGCATCTGCATATGCAGCCACGGATGGCTGTGGATTTTTAGTCTAAATAACAGGGTGAGCACTTTCCTGTTACGTCGCTTTGATTCGATTTGGGTGATGTGATGACGCTTGTTATAGCTGAGATAATGTTTCCATTCTTCTCTCATGTCAAATGTGTACAAATTTCTCACTAATTTAGCCACAATGACACATGGCTGACTGCGAAAAAACCAATACAGGAATGTCATGGTAATTCACTTAATCAATAGCTGAAGGAATACTGTATTAAAAGAGTAACCAACACACACACACACACACACACACACACACACACACACACACACACACACCCGTTCTGTGTGACGAGGCACTGGCGTAGGCCGAGCTTGCGAAAGATGTCCACGGTGATGTCCATGGGTGTTTGGTCAGTGATAGCTAGTGGACTGAGATCCATGATGCTGCGTAGATTGAGGGAAGGAGGTCCACCATGAGGCTGAGTTAAAGTAGGCTCAGTGAAAAGGACCTGCGATGCTCCCACGATACCCTCCTGGCAGAGGCGTGCGCTATCTGGTTACGAGAAAGCAGAAATTGGAGAACCAGATAAGTTTGAAGGAAACCCTGCACAGTCTTGATGATGAAGCTACTATACAGAGATTTTTTTTTTGTAAAAGTACATAGTAATAAGAATATTTCTATAGCACCTTTCTCCTAAAGGAACACACAAGCAAATCTGCAGCTTCAACAACTATATAACAATATATTCGCATGTCAGTTGTATTTGAAGATCCACTGACACACACATACACTTTCACCCATCTCACCTATTGATATAACCAGGTCCCTCCTTAGCACAAACCCCACCAGCCTTGGAGACTCCTGGGAAACAACTACGGGGAATCCACTGTATGATGTGTCAGCTATCACAGCCTCCACCTGCTCCACACTCATGCCACTTTGCGTGAGGACAGAGAGTGAAGGATCAGAGCGCCGTGGACGCATCACATCCATGGCCAGGGTCTTGTGCTCAAACTCATCCTTGGGCTCAAGGAAAGGGTAGCCGTTCAGCCGGATGTGTGCCTCGTAGATGCCCTCTCTGCCCAGAGCATCTGCCACCCACTTACTGGTCATAGTGGCTGCCATGAGGGGCACAATGTACTCCAGTCCTCCAGTCAGCTCGAACATGATGACCACAAGAGACACGGTCATCCGAGTTACACCACCTGCACGGGGAAACGGAAAGAGAGCGAGGATGAGTAAGAAATGAGGGAAGATTAAAGAGAATATGAATCATCAAGGCAAAGAAAAGCAATACAGAAAAATGTAGATCGTACGATTAATCGTTTTAGCCGACTACCAGCAAAAATCCATACCGATAGTTTTTCCGGCTTCCGGCCTGCTGTCATTATGAGGGCGGCCTCTAGAGGCAAATTACTGACACCATGTGCTGTTTGTTTTTAAACATTGGACTGTGCGCTGCACGGAGAGCGTTATATTATGTTTATTATTTATTATATAATTATTAGTGAATATATTTATATTTCTTTTAGCACATTTTCATGATTCAATGCTGTTTGTTTTTGTAATAAAGTTCAGTAATATTTTACATAGAGTGTGCGTTCTCAGTAATCACAGTGACTTTACCCATGGCCTGGTTGTCGGTGCCATATGATGCCAATTTCAGAAATTGATTGAACTCACATAACCACTCTCTGCAACCATGGTAAGTAGAAAAATTCAGAATGGGCAAAACTTGAAACTCTGAAGTCGATGCTCTTCAAAAGCATAAGATAGCATCCAAGTTTGAACATGTCATTATCAGGAATTTAAATCTGAGTGCAGGCTCACCAAAAATAGCTTATTTTGATTTGAATGACTAAATGAATCATAACATTATATAAAGTTGTATGATTACCAAAGCTTCACCAAAGCTGTTGGTTTTACACATATCATTTCTGAACATCTCTTTATAAACAGGTTTAGTGACCAAAATTTTATATTCATATTGCCTGAGAGAAAAAGATGAATGGGTGCAAAAACTGCTGTAAATCTACGTGAAGTAATATAGCATGGCAGCATTTTTGTCCTTTTTTTAAACGACCGGATCTGAAGTCCCACGGTGAAGTATGTAATGTTTGTTCCTGCGCTGTCACGGAAGATCAGCGCTGAAAATGAAGTTTGGGCTGCGCATCAAAGAGCTACAGTTACACCATAACTACAACAGACCATTTTATAAAGCCAAACAGCCAAGCAGGCATTTTCCTCATCAGATGGGCTTTCATACTTCAATGACCTCCATTTAACGTCTGTCACGCAGCCGGGTCTCCGGCATGGCTTACAAGTTAAATGTGCCTGCTAGCGTGAAGGTTTATGAGCTATGAAACTTGTACTCTGGACTTATTTGATTACAACTGGGCAGCAATGAGCAACCAGCAAGGATGAAAACGAGCACTTGTAATTAAATGCATGAGCGGGCGCATTCCCGTTAGTGGAAAGCAGATGAAATGGGGTGAATCTGTGATCCGCTGTTGGGCATACCCAGACACGCTGCAGCCCCGAGCATGGCGTACAGGCCTGGCGTAATGCATTTGGTGCTGGATGAACAACCCTTGAAGATCGGCCAGTCGTGGTGGTAGAATGCCAGCTGCTCCATACCGATGCCCAGCAGCCTGCCTGCTATCGCCCCTACAGCCATGCTGGGAATAAACAAACCAGAGGGCACCTATGACAGAAAAGGGTAAAGGAAATCGAAAATGTAACTTCAGCTGAGTCATTTATTGATTTCGTCATTTAATTCTATAGTGTTGATGACATACTGCTATCTATCATACGTATATCTACAGTATCATATGCACAATAATCAATACGTGGGGATACATCACTAAAATGCTTTCTAACCTTGCTTATGCTTTTAGTAAAAAATTTAAGTTAAGAAGAAAAAGATGCAGTGAAAGAAACGTGGCTATGAAAACATTCGGCCCAATACCAAATACCTTCATGCCAAACGTAACCACGGTGATCAGCGTCTTGAAGAGGAGCGCTAGCGCCAGCTGCCAGATAGCCGTGTAGACTCCAGGCCCGGCTGCTCGGTCATACAGGCTGCTGCTGTAATTCGCACCGTGACTTAAGTTATTATTAATTGCTCCACCCTTCACTTGGGAGGTGTAGTCACACAGCTGGGAGGAGTCCAGCAGACTGCAGTCGTTAAACAACTCGGAGATGAGATGGCTCCCACTCATGCGCGTGAAGTCGTTCGGAAAGGCCAACAGCGCCGTAGCCAGAGTTACCAGCACTACCTCCAACACGGGGTAGTGGCCCAGACGCGTGTTCTTCCGACGTCTACACCAGGCCATGTTGGCACGGATGAAAAACGCCCCCCACAGGCCGCCAAAAATACCAAGCAAAACAAAAGGGAAGAGCTCCATCAGGTGCCATGGGGTGTGGAATTCCACGTAGAACAGGACGAGTTGGCTGTTGCCAAAGGGATTGATGGAGCGTAGGGTGAAGGCGGCGACCAGGGCTGCGAAGAATGAACGCCACAGTGTCTTTAAGGGGAAGTAGTAGCTGACCTGGGGGACAGAAATATAGCAGGAAACAGTAAGAACATGCTTGCAATAAGATGTAAATATTGAGTCAGGGTATTCTGCAGTCCAGAATTAGTCACACCCTAATGGTGAAGATGATGGAGACTCATCGAGACTGTGCGGTTATTTTATAGCTTGTGTGTCGACAGATTTTATGTAGACAGATGAGATTCTGCCAGGATAGTTCAGCCCAAAACCTGGTTGTCTTTGCCAACAAAATAATGATCCCATTCATGCGTCAATAGCGGCGCAAAAAAAGTTTGCAGAACGAAGAAAAAAAAAAAAAAAAGTGTTGTGTAATGGTCATCTGAATTTCTGTAGTTTTTTTATTATGGATCAAATGCAAAACTTACTGGAACTTTCTACTACAACATTAGTGAATAGCTACAAAAAGACGATTCTGTATTTCTCTTTATTACTTTAAAAAATATTCGTTGTGTTAATATTCAGACCTCTTCCAAGCTGAACAGCACTCCTCCTATAGGAGCTCCAAACGCCACAGACACGCCCACAGCGGAGGCTGCTGACAAGACCTGAGGAAATCCGACAGAAACATTTTGAACGTGCACACAAACGTACACATTGGCATTCGTAAGCACATACAAAAACAGATAATTACCCCTGATGTATCATCGCACCTACAGGTCAATTAACATTTTTAAAAATTAGAACACGGACGTTCAAAAAAATGATGATTTCTCACTCCACATTCCAGTGTAAATGGAGCTAATTTCTGCAGCAGAGCATAGCTCTCTGCCTGCTCACTAATCTGTCTAGATCCATTAACATTGTGCCCCCGTGTTCTCCTACCGCCGTGTCTGGAGCAAATCTCTTTATATTATATTACTGTTTCTTGGCTTGAGACACAAAGAGTCCTCCTAATCCATTCCCCAGTCTCTCCCCATCCACTTTCTCCTTATCTTGTTGTCTGTTACTTCAATCTCCCACACTTTCTTCCTTATCTTTCCATCACTCCTCTTCGTTTTCCTCTCCCCGGTCTCCCCGTGTCTCCTACCTCCCTCCTCTTGGCCTCGTTCTTGCGGTACTTGGTGAAAAGATGGCAGAAGATGTTTCCGCAGCAGCAGGCCACATGCACCAGAGGACCTTCTTTCCCCAGGCTGAGGCCTGAAGACACTGCCAGCACCAGAGTGATCGTCTTTATCACTAGAGTCCACTTTCCTAAGTAGCCCCGGATTATAAAGCCACTTAGGATGGTCTTTATCTGAAAGTGAGAGAGAAGGGTTTAACACCAAGCTGTTTTTCCACTCCGACAGAGAAACACTCGACACCGCAGAGAATAATGAATAAGTGTCTTGGGAAATGTATGATCATCAACAACCTCTAATACATTAATCCACTCAGGATGAACTCTAACTTGGAGGACCTAGATTTTTTGGATCATCATTCGCGTGACAGCATCGTGCTCTTGGCCCGAACAAAGCGCTGAAAAATCCTTTTGAGGAAACGGGTCACTCTGAGCTTTCCAATTTCAACTAAGGAGGAGAGATTCCATAAATCTTAAAGACGTCTGGTTTGTTTTATCACTTTTTTTGCTCATGACGTGACAGTTTGGGACTTTGATACACAAAATGATTTTTTCCCCCGTGTGTGTCTTTAACGTCTGTAAACGGTTTGCCTGTTTTCTTAATGTAAAGATTTGGAGGAAATAAAAAAAATTATTATGAAAAAGCCACGCACTAGAGATGTTTCTTTTCATACTGCTGAAACAAGTCACAGCTGTTTGACACAATGGGTGGAGCTCTTTTTAACAACATACAGACACACACACAGAGCATTTAACCGTTTTGAGGGCATTAGGGCTAATTAAGCATTAATAATAATAATAATAATGGCAAATACAGAGATAGAAAAAAAATAAAAAGAGAGAGAGAGAGAGAGAGAGAGAGAGAGAGAGAGAGAGAGAGAGAGAGAGAGAGAGAGAGAGAGAAGAGCAGAAAGCATCGGAGAGCGAGACAATCAGACACATAGGCATCTTACCTCAGGGATTCCCGAGCCGCAGGCATACGGGGCGAAGGCCCTGACGAGAACCACAGCAAGGTAGGCGAAGAGCAGAGCCCAGGTCACATACAGTAGATAATTCACAACATAGGCACTCGCCCCCTAGTGTGCACACACGGAACAGCACCATCTCTTACTTGTTGCTATATGCACAATCATAGAAACCCTTCAAAACATTCAGGCAATTCCAATATATTATTGGATAAAGCAAACAATGTACAAAAACATTTAATATACAAAAGAATTTACATATATGACTATTTTTAATAACACTTAAATGATGGATTATATCCAGCCATTGGATCATCAGATATGTTAATCCATAGTGCAGTATGAGTTCAAGAGCTAATGTACAAGACAAGCATGTAAAACACTGCTTTCACTTCTCTAGTTTCATTTGTTTCCTGCTGTGGTTTTGAACTTTACACCACTAGAGGGAGTGACGACCACCACGCTTCTAAAATGAACAAAGCGAAACCAGAGTGTGTGTGTGTGTGTGTGTGTGTGTGTGTGTGTGTGTGTGTGTGTGTGTGTGTGTGTGTGTGTGAATGAAATCAGCACCCACCTCGTTGACTCCCACCGTGAGCTCGGCCCAGCTCTTCCAGTTTGGACATTTGTCTCTCTCTTGGAAAGTGGTCTCTTTAGAGTTCCAGCAGCAGTGTTCGTGGTTGAACCAGAAGCCGTTCAGACACACACCCTCTTTTAGGTCTGTTAGCCAGTGAGCTGCAATGTCTATACCTCCAGCTAATGCCCCTGCAGAGAAAAAGTAAGAGAGAAAGAGATGAAAGATGAGCAAGCGAAGAATTAGTAGCATAATCAGTGAAGTATTGCAATAAGCAGATATGACTAGGCCACTTAGCTGTAAATAAAACTCCACTAATGACCATCAAAAAATTCAATATACTTAAAAAACAACTGATTCGACATTTTCTGTCATGTAAACTGCAATAAATCTCCTTGCTGTAATGTAAATATTATACCAACGACTGCTATCCTGATCAATCATGAGGTAAAAATGATGTAATTCATTATGAAATTCATTTATCTGATAGTGTATTATTATCATTGCCAACACTGGCTTTAAAATCAGTTTAGTATCAGATCAGATTTGATTGTATTTTCTGAAAACAGAGGAAATGTTAACTGGCATGACATGAATCTCGTAAACACACGACACAAATTATTATAGCACTATTTATTATGTGGACATCAGCACACGATCATCTGTTACTGGCTACTACTGTCCAGCACTGAGATCTTAAACATACTAAAACCAAATATATGAAAAACAAAAAAGCATATATCTACTTGTGGCTGTTTTGTAAAGCATATTTATATCCGTGTTCTGTTTTTCAAATTCATTTTGTGTCTCTTCAATCATTTTTTACCTGAAATTCATCGCCGAACATTATTTTAACGTCTTGTTTATTAGATCTTTTTGTTAATATGTATAACAAACTTCTTCTTGTCTTCATATCCACTAATCAACATCACTTTTATTATTTTCCCCTCTTTTGAATTTGATTGACATCTGTATATTTTCAGTACTTGTGTAGGAGCGAGTAGACTGAAGTAACTGAGTGGTGAAAAATACTGAAACAGAGGATATCAGGATTTTATATAAATAGTATCAGCCACACGAGCATATTCTATTTAGACCAACTAAAACAAGTAACCACTAGACCACTAACCAGACATGAGGCCGATAAGGAGCATAAGCAGCCAGCCAGAAAAAGCATCACTCAAACTCAAGAGAAGATCAAGTACTGACTGCCTCTTCTTATTGTTGATCTGAGACAAGAAACGGAGAGAGAAACAGAGGGTTTGTTATGGACCACTTGAATACTTTGCAACTCCGCTTGTTCAGGTTGTGTCCTGCAGCTTCACCTCTCTGTGACGGTCTCGGTCCTTGGATTTCTCCCTCACCCAGTCGATTGTGTTAAAGTCATCATAGGTCCCCACCCTGTGCAACCCGTCGTCTAACAGATCCAGCAGCTTAGCCGTGCCGTTCTGTCCTCGGCCTCCAGGAGAAAACAGTGATGCTTCTGCTTAATACACAATGTTTATGAAAATGTTACAGTACTGCAGCACGACAATTGACTACTGAAGACGGTCATAACACTGTTGTCATAACAATGGAAACAAAATCAAGACTGAATAGAAAAGATCATCAGCTTGAACACACAGTTGTCAGAAAGTCATGGCTTAAAAACCGATCAGGCTTTCAAGGTTGCAATCTTATTCGTCATCACATAATACACTGAAACAAATAAAGCACACGTGGTCTTGAAGAATTAAACAAAAGGTACAGACAAGCTTTATGACTAAAGGCTTTAAAACCTTCAGTCAAACAAGTAGAACAGGCTCTGTAAGGGACAGGCGAATGACTACATGGCTGTGAAAGCGATATGTTAAATAACCCAGGCTAAAAATATTCATCCTGATAATCACCTGCACTTCAATATCTGTATAAATCTCCAGCATAGACTCATTCTGAATGCCTTTTAACATTATTTCAGTTCCCGAAGACATTTCATTAAAAAAAAAAGTCATACAACACAAACCAACATGCATTTGGACAATTTTGACACCTAACCAGAAAATTCATCTGTGCTTTTTGAACATCCTCTTTTCACAATGATGTGCCCATCTGCAGTTCCAATAACCTCCACTCTTCTGGGAAGATGTTCTACTATATTGTAGTGGGTAGTTGTGGTCAGGTAATCAAGTCAGAGATGATGAAGGGTGAGGAGGTCTGAGGTGCAATCAGACAGAGCTTTATAGCAGGTCATTCAAGATCTTCCACTCCAACTTGTGTAAAGCATATCTTCATGGAGTTTGCTTTGTGCACAGGGGCATTGTTGTGCTGGAGCAGGTTTGGGTCTCCTAATTCAAGTAAAGTGAAATGACACTTGATCCAAAGACACAAGTGTGTGGCTTCAACTTTGTGACTTTAACAGATAGGGGAAGAAGGACGTAAGTGTTGCAATACTTTTTGTGTATATAATGTACTCTTTATTAAGAAGGCCATTTAAAAACTATTTTAATCACAGAAGCCATTTAAATATAGGTTTATGAAAAGCCTGGGTTCAGTATCAAATTTATTATGTTACATTTTGTCTAAAAATGCATTCATAATAATTTAATTCAAATATTTAAATGTATTAAAACTATTGAAATTAATACGGTTTTACACAAGTGCTGTGCTTAAAATATGAAACGTAGCAGTTAATTGTGATCCTTTTACATTACAGTGTTACATTAAGACTTTTCAGCAAATATTTACAAAATGGCAACTCAAAGTGACAGCAAATAATATACTACTATCAGGAAGAGTTTAAGGCCCAGTGCTTTCTGTGTGAAGCACTAGATTACAGATTATTAACTGAAGCACCATATTGCAAATTATTAACTGAAGCAGTAGATTACAGATTATTAACTGAAGCACTAGATTACAGATTATTATCTGAAGCACTAGATTACAGATTATTAACTGAAGCACTAGATTACAGATTATTAACTGAAGCACTATATTGCAGATTATTAACTGAAGCACTAGATTACAGATTATTAACTGAAGCACTAGATACAGATTATTGCACTATTATCGCAACTGAAGCACTAGATACAGATTATTAACTTTAAGCACTAGATTACAGATTATCAACTGAAGCACTAGATTACAGATTGTTAACTGAAGCACTAGATTACAGATTATTAACTGAAGCACTAGATACAGATTATTGCACTATTATCGCAACTGAAGCACTAGATACAGATTATTAACTTTAAGCACTAGATTACAGATTATCAACTGAAGCACTAGATTACAGATTATCAATTGAAGCACTAGATTACAGATTGTTAACTGAAGCACTAGATACAGATTATTAACTGAAGCACTAGATACAGATTATTGCACTATTATCGCAACTGAAGCACTAGATACAGATTATTAACATTAAGCACTAGATTACAGATTATCAACTGAAGCACTAGATTACAGATTATCAATTGAAGCATTAGATTACAGATTGTTAACTGTAGCACTAGATACAGATTATTAACTGAAACACTAGATACAGATTATTAACTGAAACACTAGATACAGATTATTAACTGAAACAGTAGATACAGATTATTAACTGTAGCACTGGATACAGATAATTATTATTAGATTATTAGATACTGATTATCAACTGAAACACTAGATACAGATAATTAACTGAAACACTGAATACAGCTAATTATTATTAGATTATTATTAGATTATTAGATACTGATTATTAACTGAAACACTAGATACAGAACTGTGTCCAGAATAAGAATATTTTTTTTGTATTTAAAGGATCAGTAGATCTTCACACAATCACTCTTGTAATTCTAGATGTTCCTGTTCTGCATGTATGCCCTCTGAGGAATGCAGAGCTTAATACCACATCTTTGTAAAAGAAAAAACCCAGCTTGCTTGAAATGGCTGTGCAATTATTTATAATGGATTCTACTTTAATCTTGGCCCTTTGCAATCAAGTTAATTGTGAGAGCCTGAAGTTAATTCACAGTATGCACATCTGTAGTACTGTTTAGTGTAATGCAGTTTTAACGTCTGAAGTAGGCTAGTAGGATTTTCACATATATTACCCTCATCATACACTTCACTGAGTATCCTCAGGTGGTGGACATTTTATTTGTATTCAAATCACTAGATCACTATCTTGATTAATTTCTCATTATAATGGGATTTCATGCCAGCATTAACATAACCCTTGTCTAAAACTACAATGTTCCACTTATTCATTATAACCAATGACCATAGATGTATCACATGTCCGCAGGTGCACGAATGAAGCACAGCGGATTTACAAAAGAGAAGGGGAAAAACAACGCCAGAGATTTTGGAAGGAACATGCAAAGGAATACGAATGATTAAATGCTTTAATATTATGAACTAAACATTAAATTGCCAAAACAAATGATGACTAAATGTATAAAATGAATGAATGAATCATGCTGAACAAACAATTTTCTCACCTAAGTGGATTAGTGTCATTTAGCTATCGCTGGTTTCTAATTAATCTTAAAACACGCACTGCACATGATTGCAGTTTTACTGATTAATGCAGTTTACTGATTAATGCAGTTTTACTGATTAATGTGAATACTAATTAGTATTTACATTCTTCTTTCGGCTTCTCCCGTTAGGGGGAGCCACAGCGGATCTTCTGTCTCAATACCCCTTTGTTATCTACATCTCCCTCTTTCAACCCAACTACCTGCATGTCTTCCATCACCACATCCATAAACCCCCTCCTTGGTCTTACTCTTTTCCTCCTTCCTCAGCATTCTCCTACCAATATACCCCATGTCTCTCCTCTGCACATGTCTAAACCATCTAATTAGTATTTTCATTAGACACCATTATTATCAAAAAGCTGCTAAGACAATGCAGATTCCATGTTCTGCTACAGTAATGCATTCATTTAATAACAAAAACTGCTTAGGGAAATAAATGAGAATTGTGATCTGATACTGAAAAAGAAATCATGAGTACAATTTTATTAAGAATCTTGAGACCCTACCAGGTAAGCATTCGAATGTCATTTGAGTGCAAAATCAGAGCCTGAAAAATTATCAGGTGTATTTTCGAAATCTTATGCTTTACAGTAAAATATACAGTTATTCCTATTCAACACTTTGGAAAGTGAGCTTGTGAATTTGAATACAGTATTAAAATCTATTTAAATGTTTTTCCACCTTCTGATGAGAAAAAGGTACAGAGTTTGTCAACTATAGTAAGACCAGACTGGCCACAAGCCACATGCACAAGTGGGAAAGGTAGCGGTCACTACACAACCACAAAGGCCTATAAAGTACAAATACACTATAACAAGATTTTAACTCTTAAATTAACAATTGTTTTAATTTCCCTCCTTCCCCTCATTATAAACTGCGGATTTTATAAATTTTTCATAAAAATATCAATTTATTACGCCATAATATTATGATATGGAATATGTTTTGTTGTGAATCTCAGCAAAAGATTAAAGATTGGCATCAGCACTATGATAACAACCCAGATTTTGGCCAAAGCCTTTATTTTGGAGTAAACATTACACCAAGTGTGGAGTTTAGCAACAAGCAAAGACATTTATACATGTCTGCCAAAGAAGTTGGCTAAAGAATAAAGAGTTGACCACAAAACATAAACTGTTGCAGACAGTTGAGTTGTGTAGACAAGATGGTCAGAAAACAACTGTACACTAACAGACAGAGCGCTTAGAAAAGCACATTCACTGTGAACATGCTGACTCGGTCATCTGCTTCCTCTAGGGCTAGGGTTCTTGTGTAATCTCCCAAAATACCCAGACAACTCGAGGAGCATGGGAAACCTCTCGGAATGGTTAACAGCTTCCCTACTGAGACTACATCAGAAACCGCATCAGTGAACTTTGACCTCGACTGGCCTGTGATGCTGATGGGATCAGTCTTTTGGGGACCAGGAATGGTGGGAGAAAACAGTGTATATGAAACTCCCTGCATGAACCCTTGTAAGTGCTGTGTTGCAACCGGAATACAAGTCAGACTGTTTTTCCTGGAACTCAAAGTACTGAAGGAAGGAAACATTCCTGATCGCTGGAGTGCAGCATGTTTAACTACCTCGATATTGTCACATGTCATATTAGGCAATATGTGAATGTCAGAGCACACTAAGGATACAGTGAGTATAATATCTTGTGTATTGATTTTCGAATCCGGGAGAAAATAAAACAAGGTTTAATCACACATTAGGAAATCGAAGTCAGTGTTGTGTCAGGGGTTTCTGCTCAGAACTGGCGAGATATTCGAGAGAGAGAGAGAGAGAGAGAGAGAGAGAGAGAGAGAGAGAGAGAGAAAGAAAGCAAGCACAAGAGAGAGAGAGAGAAAGCGAAAAATGAGAGAGAGCACAAGAGAGAGAGAGAGAGAGAGAGAGAGAGAGAGAGAGAGAGAGAGAGAGAAAGAAAGCAAACACTACATACTAGTCTACATACTAAAACACTGAGAGAACCCAAATACAGAAATCGAAACACACACATATGAAGTGACCAGAGATAATCGTTATGTTTCATTGCTGTATTACAGCTAGTGGGTTAATGAATAGAATCATATACACCAGCACCCTGTGAGATTGTGTTAGAGACCTTTGTTCTTTGCTTCATTCGCATAATTGCCATAATCACACTGAGAAAACTGGAAACATCAACAGACAATCATATCCTCATTGTTTTGACTTCAGATTTCTAAACCGCTATCGAGTAGTAATGCAGCCACAATTTTCAAGGCTATTCTTCCACTTAGCCAATCCTACACCCTTTATGCAAATTATAAGGTCTTCATTTTGTAATGTGTCATTTGTTAAGAAAATCTGTGGGCTCTGATCCTGAGAGTGGAAGACACAGAATATGGACGTTTTGGCAAAACTCTAATTCAGAAAAAAACATTTCTTTTGTATGCTTTATTAAATATTAATGCGATTTGACTGCATCATATTCAATCTCTACCTACTTTAAGTAAAAACAAGCCAATGATGTGGCAAGTGGTTCAATGCATAAATATCATTCAGACACTGGTCAAGAGCTTCAGCCATTGTTCACATCAAACACCAGATACCACCTCGTCACCTCCAGTAAAAAAGCACAACCTCAAATGGAAAAAAACCTTCATCCGTCCCATTGCTTATTTTCTCCTTCTTTATCTAGACATAAAAGAAAAAAACAATAGCTGAGTTCATTTCTCCTGATTGAGCAAGAACGAGGTCACAGTGATCTGAGCTCAGCCAAGACACTTTGCCTTAATGTCTTTAAGTGCTTCTGGGCAAAATATCCAAATACAGGTTCTCATCTGAAACACTGCAGTGACCTAAAAGAGGAGTAGGAAGTGAGTGTCAGAAACAGAAAGAAGAGAAATGAGGAAGAAAAACTGTGCCTGGCTTCATGCAGGCAGAAGAAATGAGACTTCCGTATCCTCGAATGAAATGGGTTTCGACATCATCGAAACGTCACCAGTATCTAAGAAGCAGCACTGTGGAGAGAGAACGTACGGTCTACACTGGATATCAGTGATATCTTATGGATTTAAAGATGCGATGAGATGACCATGGAGTATACGCGCATTTATTATAAGAATGATAATACATAGCTATGTATTTAGCTCTATGTATGTTATCATTGGTGTAAATGTACAAAGGGGTTTATATATCAAGTGCACCACTAACATGTGCTTATTAACTTTTTTCTTTCAATTCCAAAATGTACATAATGTAAGTTCTTAAAGATGGAAACCCGTGCAAATGCTGAATCAGCAACTACATGAGAAAGAATATCAAGTTTGAAAATCCATACGCTACAATAAAAGTAACATCTAAACAACGTCTATACAACGTTACAATTCACCTAGTTTTTAGATGCGGAAACTGGAATTTACATTCATCATGTATGAGAATTACAAATGACCACATTTTAAACACAAGGATTGCTGAAATAATCTGAATTGTTTTACTATTGGCACTCTAAAGTGAGCAAACGCCATTTATTTATTTAATTCGGTTTTATTTTACATTCAATCTTTCCTTTTCCAACCTCCATTGTCCAAAAAAAGCACATTTCTGGGTGTATGTGTAGAATAAAAAGCAGAAGACCCGAAAAAGACCAACTCGGACAATTCCATTTCCATTCAGCGATCCCGTACCGATCCTGATGATACCCGAGTCACTGAAGAGTCAGATAACATTTTTCTACGTTTATATATTCAGAATATAGCAAAAAAACACCACCACCACATTACTATCGTCAGAGTTGCTGCTGCATACCTTGGCTGTGGTCCTGCTCGTCATAAGACAGATCTTCAAGGAGATCCTGAGCGTTGGCGCTGAGGTCGACCAGGTCATCATCACTGCTTCCACTGCTGTAGTTGTCATTGTAAAAGCCACTGGTTTCCATCTTTTCTTCTTACACACCAAAAACAAACATGATTAACCACATAAACACTGTGTAACCTAAAACAGTGTGTTCCAAAGTCCAGAGCGTTGGAGAATTTGGTGATTCCGAGATCTAAATGACCACCGGAAATGAAATGTGCTCAATCTACATTATATAAACCAAGGAAACAAGCAAAAGCCCATGTTATTTGTTATATACATTTCTACAAAACGTACATAGACGTGAACAAAAAACGTGAGGTAGGAGTTTATATTATATAGCAATGCACTAAAACACGTGATAAAGTCATGCACTTTTAGTTCCACCATTACAAGCAGTCCTGAATATACTTTTTTTTTTCCCCAGCCTCGTACACACACTGAACTGACTCACACACCCAAAAAAATTATTCTGTTGCATAAAAAAAACTTTTTGGAATTAACAGATGTGTGGTCCTCTGTAAAACAGTCCATAATAAATAAATAAATAAATAAATAAATAAAACACAAGTCATATCATTGCATTAACTCGAAAATCCAGCAAACAGTGGACTGGAGGTGCTTAAAGCTTGATGCTTGTTGTGAAAGTAAATGACTAAAGCGCTGCTGCATCACGATCAGTAGAGATGAAACATGAACTCCATGCAGCAGGCAGTTAAACGACTTTGTGCGTAATTCAGGAATCTGAACAATCTAATCTGCTGATGACCAAAAAAAAGAAAGCCATGCGTGGATTTACAGACATGCAGTTCAGAGTGGATGTTACTTCTTGGAAGAGTTGAACAGAGGTTTATTATAGTAGACGCTTCTACCTGGAGGCAGATTATTACACGTTTAAAGGGCATGAGGATGAAGTTACGTTGGGCAGTGAAACAGAGGAACCATCATGACTTCAGAGAATAAACGTTGTACAATAAGAAGCTGGAGTTTCTATTAGAAAGAGGGTTTTTTTGTACATACCTTCTTTTTGGAGAAGTCACACAATCACTGAGACAGACATAAAAATGTAAAAAAAAAAAAAATAGTCCTGTGATACGGATCTGTGGTGTGTGTGTGTGTGTGTGTGTGTGAGTGCGCGCGCGCTGATGAGCCACTAATCCTCTTCCCTGTTGACAGTTCCTCCCCTAGCGCACTGAAAACATATGGAAGTGTCTCATTTTCATCTCTGCTGCTTCCTTCACTTCAGCAGGCAAGCGGAAGCAGCAGTACCGCTGCCCCACGTGTTATCCAGCCCCACTGCAGGTAACACACACACACACACACACACACACACATAGACACACACTAACTAGGACTAAGTAGCACCGCACTAAAACTTCCTTCCTGACAGCTTCAGCAGTCTGGCCGCGTCCCAAAATCATCTTCTGTCCAAAACAGAGTGCACTTCATAGTAGAGTACAGAAGCCCGATGTAGTGCACACAGGGAAGCCATTTGGATTTCAGTTGGTGTTCCGTCCCAATCCGCATACTAGCTGTCTACAAAAAGTGTAGACTACACGGTAAAATAGTGTAAGATAACTGCACAAGTGAGCACCCTAGAGTGAGATTTGAAACGCGTCCTGTGTTAAAGAGCTGATTTTTTTTTTTTTTTTGATGGATTCTTTTAATCCAGTTAATCTAAATTAACTAGGATGTAAACTATAATTGTGTATAAGATTAAAATGTAGTTATTTGGCCGTAAATCAATGATCAAATAAACGCATCAATCAATAATCAATAAAAAAGTCAAAATTTTCTTTATCTTTACTTTCCTATTTGTTTACTAAATCTGTTAAAGTAGCATTATTATTATATTTTTTATAATTTTATATACCAATGATAGTGTTTGTGTGCGTTTTATACATTATTTGCATACATCTCTGCTGCAGAAAAGTTTCCCAGGCCTTCTTTGTTGAAGTCTATTGACATGTGAATGCTCAAACCAACATCACCATGTTTACTGGAAAACAACACAACCTATAATTTAACTTTTAACACAAAGCTGGTGATTTCTGCATTTGATTCCTCAGTGGGTTTGAATAGAAATCACACACTTCAAGGTGTGAAACGTACAGTGGTGTGAAAAAGTGTTGTCCTGATTTCTTATTTTTTGCATTTTTGTCACACTTTAATGTTTCAGATCATTAAACTAAATTAAATATTAGTAAAAGATAACACAAGTGAACACAACATGCAGTTCTTAAATGAAGGTTTTTATTATTGAGGGAAAACAAATTCCAATGTGGCTGAATTACAAGCTAAGGGTGGTCCAACCCGTTATTAGGCTTAGGGGCAAACACTTTTTCACACAGGGCCATGTAGTTTTAGATTGTGTTTTCCCTCAATAATTAAAACCTTCATTAAAAACATGTGTTCACTTGTGTTATCTTTCACTAATATTTAAATTAGTTTGATGAACTGAAACATCAAAGTGTGACAAACAGGAAGGGGGCAAACACTTTTTCACACCCCCTTAAAAAAAAATCCCAGGTTTGAAATCATGATGAAGTACCCCTGAGCACTGACTGAGAGGCAGGAGGCATGTGTTGTGTGGTTTACTTTATTTCATGATCATTTTCCGTTTTTTGTGACAGATGTTGGCCCCGTGCTGTACAGAGGTAAAACATTCAGAGTACATTACAGAGGCACAGTACCATTAGCTTACAATCATGTACATATATCTCTTTATTGACTATTATTAACAATATAGTTATCGGTTTAGTATTTTCCACACTCCAGTGAGAACACCTTGTTTACAGACACTCCTAAATCTGATATACTGTATATATAATATTAAGCATATATCAAAAATCTAACTTTAATTAAAGTGGCTTACTCACTAGTCTCTAAGGCTGAGGACTAGTACAGATAGGAGGAAGTTGCATCATCTAAAGGCTCTCATACACACTAGCATACATGGTCTCTCACACACACACACACACACACACACACACACACACACACACAGACACGCAAACTAAGGCAGCTTTCTTAGCGTGCTGTGAAGCAGATAAAAGTCCAGGGGCAAAAGACAGGATAATGTGATGATATACAGAGGTGCCACACTCCTATGCCTTTTTTGTGAGATTTACATGTATATTATGAACAACAACCGAGCTTCAATGAGAGAATGCAAGTCGATGTGTTGTGAATAATGAACAGCCTCTATTAATATGAAAAAAACATGTTAAAACACTTCAGACACAACACAACAAATCATGCAGGGATATCTGAATGAGTCCAAGCAAGTAACAGTCATCCATGTGGCTGAATGTGAAACACAGAAAGACAGACCTTCAGTTTGACCTGCTCTATACAGTACGTCACAGTGGGTCCACGTGAATTCTCCTTCACTGGGTTGTTCTTTGGTTAACGTGAAGGAGACAAACTAGACGGACCACAATGATGCTTTCTAACTATTGAATGTTTAGCGTTCTGTTCCCGGACGGATTGTAGTTTTCAGCTAACATGAATAAAATGGTCCTTTCTTGTGTCGTTAAACACCGCACAGTAAGCAGGAAGTTATCTTCTGAGGCCAGGGGACCAGATTTCAAAGGACAGGAAGACATCTGTTATACAATCAAACAATGATAGAATCACGTAGACACATCTCCACAACCACAATGCAGAAATCAACTAAATGTGAGAACAACTCCAGTGAAAAGAGATTCTGAATGCCGAGTAGCTGCCTAGCGAGGGTCATCTGGAGCGGGGATCTTCTCCAAACTCGGCTCCACACCCCAAATCTCACGAGCGTACTGAGAAATGGTCCTGTCACTGGAGAACTTGCCACAGCCGGCAATGTTGTGGATCACCATCTTGGTCCATTCCTTAGTGTTCTGTTCAGAGTGTACAATTAGATCAGCTTTAAATGTATACTGATATTTATATATAAACCCAGACAAGCCTAGACACTGACAGAAAGACAACAGACCGCATACCACAAGTATGTAAGATAATCTCCCTCGATTCTGGATATAAAATGTAATATGTTTTGCACAGACAAATATTATATTTCAGGTTGTTAAGTACATACATGGAATCAATCACTGTTCTAAATTTCAAGGTGCATTTGATACACTGGAGACATGGTTCCTCCATGTGGTATTATTTCTAAAAGTGTATTCCATTTCTATCTGCTTGTATTTAGAGCAGTGGTTAATTGGTTTTTTTTATTAATGCTGTGCACGTACCTTGTACAGAGCATTAACTTGCTCCTGGCATTTAATGTATTCCTCATAGTCAGCGAATACTTTGAACCTGCAAAATGGAAGCGCAGGGAACACAGACAACCCTGTTATGGCCATTCAACAAATCATTTTCATGTGACAAGAACAGGGAGAAGAAGTTTGAAAATTGATAATGATGATCATAAATGAATGAACATGCCAGGGCTTGCGTCTAAAATACAGTATCGTGTTAGTCACTCACAGTCATAAGCATACAACATGATTATTCGAAGCCTCTTCTCGTGTAACAACGGTGTCTTGTTTCTGGCTGAGGAGTAGGAATTTCTTACCTGTCATTATTCATGAGCATGTTGACGATGTCTTTAAAGAGGTCTGGCTGACTGGGGCTGAAGAATCCTCCGGAAATTTGATCAATGGCTTGCTTGAGCTCTGGGATGCGGTTGTAATACTCAGCAGCATTGTACCTGGAAACACAATTGTATTGGAAAATTCTGGAATGAATATTGCATTCAGGGCAAATTCTGCTGTATTTATAAATATCTTTTATCTATGAGTCACGTTTCTATTAGAACATTTTTTGCAAAATGGGATAAAACCAGAATGGGAACATCTCTTCACGACAATGTGATGTTCAGGCTAATGCACAGAATTTACAGTTTGAATAATTGATCACAGTTAGGAAATGTAGAGTATCACTGCTTGTGCACACTGTTTAATAAACTGATTTAAAGCAAAGGCCATCTTCACTAAGACTGAGGAGTATAGAGAGAACTTTTAGTTTAGTGAGATTGACAAGTACATAGGCTATGACTCCTTTACTGAGAGACACATGTACAGAGGCCACATTCCCTTCACTGAGAGTTACTATTACAGAGACCATGCTTTCTTCACTGACAAGTTGTGTCAGACTTTAGTAAAGCAGAAACGCCTGTATACACCCAATCATGCTTTCCTCCTATGCACTGTGACTTGTTTGAGTATGTCTTACTCATGAAGGGGTTGGCATTAACTTCCCAGACTTATAAACCACATTTTACCCTTTTTTATCCATGGCTTCGACATCGTCTACTCTCATGCCAAAGATGAAAAGGTTTTCCTCTCCAGCCTCCTCTGCCATCTCCACATTGGCTCCATCCATAGTGCCAATGGTTAGAGCGCCGTTCAACATGAACTTCATATTTCCTGTTCCAGAAGCTTCTGTTCCAGCAGTGGAGATTTGCTCAGACAGGTCAGCTGCTGGGATGGCTAGACAGAGGAAGTACAGAAGCAAAAGACAAGGCAAGAAGAAAGGAGTGGTAAATTAACTGTGGGACAATTGAAACGTAAACATTCTGAAGTTATAGTAAAACCCACACCTTTCTCAGCCAACGTAACCCTGTAGTTCTCTAAGAAGATGACTTTAAGGCGGTCTCCCACCACAGGGTCATTATTCACCACCTCACCAATGGATGTGATGAGCTTAATGATCATCTTGGCCATGTGGTAGCCAGGAGCAGCCTGGTGTAAAATGCAGAATACATTATTTATTAACATGGAACCTCTGACTATTTAATTCAATCCACTATTGAGAGAAAAAAATGTTAATCTAATTGAGCCACATACACAACAACAAAAAAATAAACCAAGCAAAATACTCTTACCTTTCCTCCAATCATAATTGTCCTGGGTGTCCAGGCCTTGTTGGGTTCCTTCCTGATGCCTGCATAGTGACACATTAGTGTTATTTAAGCTCTGAAACAAGGTTTAGTTGATTAAAATGTTTAGTGGTGTGAAATGCAGGCAAAACTAATTTATCTCAATGAATATACCCACTATTAGGCTTGTTTAATATATATATATATATATTTTTTTTTTAAATGGGGAGAAAAATATACAAATATGGAGTAAAATATAATATATTTTATATAATGTTCCTGACAGTCTGGTGGAAAATATGTATGCATACCTCACATACAAAATTAAATACAGTAATCCCCCGTTTATCCCCCACACGTTCCAAAACCACCCGCGATAAACTGCCATAAACCGACGCCACCCCAAAAATTGTATATTTTTATAGTTTAAACCGTAAATCATCCTCCCACACACTTTGAACACACACAAAAAACATTTGCAAGAACATTGCGAGATGAATTTTGTGTACATTCGTAGAAGTTCAGTTCACTGTATCACATTTATAGTGAGTACATGTACTGTACAGTGTTAACATTTTACTTCATTTTATAATTAATAATTCTATTTGTATTAATACATTTTATTTTTGCAACATGAAACTCCAGTTTTTTGGTCTATGGTGCTATCTGTGAGAGACGGGGAAAATCAGCGAAACAAAATAGTTATGTGGCAAAAGCAATTCCGCGATAAACCGGGGGGATCGAGATTCGCAGTAAAGCGAGGGATTACTGTATAAAGCAGGAAAGAACTCTGAATACAGACAGAGCAGATAAACCAGAGTGAGAGAAAGATTTTGCTTTTTGTTGAACAGATAAGACACGTTTTTTCTATAATTTGGTTGGAAGCTGATCAATAATCAACATTCACTTTATATAACTTGTGAAGATGTTGAGACTGATGAGAGGTTTTTTTATACATTTTTATATTTCATAACTGTCTTCCATTTGCTAGATTTGTTGTCAAATGGCATAGAGGGGCAGATCTACTTTGTACTTATATAACATAGGACTGTGGATTAATTGACATCTGCATTTTTTCATAAATGGCCTTTAGATTGACACTCAAGACATATAAGGTGTTAAAGTATTGGTTACAGTAGAGAAGGTAAGGTTACAAATATAAGGTTACACACATATATACATATTAGTTTACATACATTGGTCATTTGAATAATGAATGCTTATACTTGCTTAAACTTTAAATTAAATTGCTTAATATTTTTATATATTGCAAACATTATTCACAAATTTTCTTCCGGAATATTGTCATGTCACAGTGAGGTAAGTCTACACATATTGTGTATTATTTTACAATGTGTTGTATGAAATGGTGTAATTACGGTTGTAGTAAGTGATGATGTGCAGGCAGTTCATCAGCTGCCTCTTGTACTCGTGGATCCTCTTCACTTGAATATCAAACATAGAGTTTGGGTTGATTTTCACCTTATAATAGTCTTCAAGATATGCAGCAAATTTCATTTTGTTCTCCTGCAAAATTAAGAAGGCCAATAATTAAAACAGTGCTATGTGAGGTAAAAGTTCCTCAGAAAAGCAACTTAATGACTATATTTTGCTAATATATTTAAGCTATATTTTAATAAGAATGCTGTGGGTTTTCTACTAGAAGTATAAATTCCCAATTTTACTATACCTATACATTTATATAGGCCAATAGTGGCTCAACAGAGGGTCTGTGCTAGGTCATTCCACCACTGCTGGGCTCTTAAACAAGGCACGTAACCCTATCTGCCTCAAGAATGCCATATCATGGAAGTCCGACCCATCTTTCCAACAAGTTTAAATATGCAAAAAATACTCTGTGCTCTAACTTGTATGTGATAATTAAATTTTGTTCTTGTACCAGACTAGTCTGATACAGGAACCTGATTTAAAGAAAAATAGTGTCATCAAAATTCGAAGGATCCAGCACGTACACAAAAAATACTATTCAAAATTTGCTGATAGGCAATGTTTTCCACATCTTCTGTGTCTCAGTACAGACTATACAGAGGGTGAGCCTGAGTCGTCTCCTCACCTGTTTGATCTTGGCAACGTCTCGGATGAAGGAGTCATCATCCACAAACTCCAGGAGTTTCTTCAGCTGATCCAGATCACGAATGTAGTCCTCACCGATGCGCTAAAGTGTTGTACAAGCATTTATCTCCTGATTCCAGTTACAAGATACTGTAGATACTGATCTAATAATCTTGTGAAACACTATACAAAAAATGGGAACACTCTTTACATGGTGAAATGTTCTGCTTTAACCATGGAAATACGTTTAAATATGTTTTAGACTATTTACAGTACCAACAGAGGTGAGGGGGAAAAATCACATTTCACTTCTCCTATTTTGACTGTGGTACAGACAATTTGAAATCTCATATCTTAAATAATTTAGTATCTAATTACAAACTGAATGAATTAAACCAAACAGGATGTCTGTTTTGCTCCATGTATGCAAAGGCTTGTGGACACCTGACTAAAAGTTTCATATGTGATTTTTGAACATCCCATTCAATTTGTATTCTCCCTCTGCTGTTATATTATCCTTAACTCCTAAGGGAAGATGTTCCACTAGATTTTAGAGTGGGCTTGTGGAGATTTGTGCTCATTCAGCCATAAAGGCATTAATAAAGTCAGGTGAGGTTTCAACCCAAAAGTGTTCAATATTGTTGAGGTTAGAGCACTGTAGCAGGAAGATCATCCACTCCAACAGATGTAAACTATATCGTCATGAATCTGGCTTTGTGAACAGGGGCATTGTCATGCTGGAACAAATTTGGGTCTCCTAGTTCAAGTGAAGGTAAAAAATCGAATGCTAGTGCACCGAAAGGCAACATAATTGTGTGCCTGTGACTGTTCAACATTGTGGTAACAGTTTGGGGAAGAACCACATATGGCTGGAAGAGTCAGATGCCCCAGTACTTTTGTCAATATCATGTAGAAACCAACTGCAATTAGCTAACAAGGTTTTCGACATCTTTAAGCAGACTATCTGTTTTTAACCACTATATTGGTAAACTGCCCCCTTGCAAGAAGATAGCCAGAAATTCCATGTCATCTGCATGAATGTTTCTTTTTTGTTTCTTCTTTTTTTATGGACAGAAATGGGCAGAAACTCAACCTAGAATTTAGCCGATGGATTTTCCCAGACCGCTTTATCCTCTTATAAAAGCACTGTGCTGAAAGTAGGGCAGAGTTTTCTTCTTGTAATCCTCTGCAGTATCATCTGTCACACACTCATTATGTAGATCATTCATGTGTTTATTTTTGGCACCTCTTACCTCAGCAATGACTTCCGCCAGCCCAGGGTTGCACATGACCAACCAGCGGCGAGGAGTAATGCCGTTGGTCTTGTTTTGGAACTTCTGTGGGTCCAGTTCATAAAAGTCTTTGAACCTGGATACAAAACGCTGTTTTTAAGGACTGGATACTTAACTAGATATACTTTATAACAAATATTCCAGCATACTGTAGAGGCAAATTAAGGTCTTTATTAATTTCAGCTTCATATTTAAGTATTTCAGGATTCCTGCATGCTCCTTAGTAAGTCATTACCAATTTAAAATCTTTTTAACACATGTACAGCTGCTAAATCCAATCCTGCATGTAGTGTTTAACACTTACACTGTGTTTTTGATGATTTCCGAGTGGATTCGAGCCACGCCGTTCACAGCATGAGCGCCAACGATGCACAGATGAGCCATGTTGATCTTCTTCAGGCCTCCTTCTTCAATCAGAGACATGCGCCTCAGACGGTCGCTATCTCCAGGGAAGATAGTGGCGATTCTCTACAATGAGAGAGAGAGAGAGACCAGTTAAAGCGATAGATATACTGATTTACTGCTCAAATCAGTGGGATTACAAGAATAATTTAAAGGACAACCTTCAGCATCAGCTAGAAGTTAATCCTAAACACACATTCACATTCTGAATAAGGAAACTTAGAAACTTAGAAAAGTTTATTAGAGGGACAGCACATGTAGGACGTTTTGGAGACAAGGTGAGGGAGGTGAGATTGAGATAGTTTGGACATGTGCAGAGGAGGGACATGGGATATATCGGTAGGAGAATGCTGAGGATGGAGCTGCCAGGAAGGAGGAAAAGAGGAAGACCAAGGAGGAGGTTTATGGATGTGGTGAGGGAAGACATGCAGGTAGTTGGTTTAAAAGAGAACTGGCGGGTACGGAGATGGATGATCCGCTGTTGCGACCCGTAATGGGAGACGCCGAAAGAAGATCAACCTTAAACAATTTTTCGATACCAAAACTCTACCCTGAAAATTATGTGCAATTTATAGACTATATCTACTGACTGCTTTCATTCAGTGCATACTTTACATACACAATATGGACAAAAGTCCATAAGATTCCATAAGACTCATATGTGTTTCCTGAACATCCCATTCCACATTTAGTCCCCATTTTCTGTGGCAATTATCTCCATTCTTCAGGGGAGATGATACACTAGATCTTAGAGTAGTTATGGAGATTTGTGCTCATTCAGCCACAAGGACATTAGTAAAGTCAGGCACAGATGCAGGGTGAGGAGCCCCAGGGGCAGTCAGAGCTCTAATTCCAGTCGAACCCATATATACCACAGCTTTATGAAGGAAAAATTAAATGCTACTGCATCCAAAGACATCCTATAAAACTGTGATTAAAACTTAGTGGTAACAGTTTGGGGAAAACACATATATGGCTTAAATATTCAGGTGTCCCAATACTTTTGTCTATATAGTGTATTTTATGCCAATATTTCCATGATTTACCGTAAAAATGGAAAAAAATCAAACTGAATAATATTTCACTGGCAAACAAACTCCTTATGAATAAACATGATTTTAATAATCACATTATATGATCAAACTCAAGTTACACTTTCGATGTTGACAAGCATGACCTGTGTTCATTTCGTCTTATCAATGCCTATAGAGGAAAAAAGACCCTATTCCCTATTGCTCCATATGTTTTGAATATCAGGACTATATCCAGCTATGGGGGTTTTCAGATGCACATGGAAATGCAAAACGCACCATGTGATGTGGAATGACACACAAAATTGATGTTACTGATGTGTAAATACAGATATCTCTGCAAACCACACACTAGACAAGCAAAAAGACTGCCAATACATCGTCATACCATTCATTGTCCATCTGAGTTTTAAAAAAATAATTACGCCATAGAAATGATTTGATGCAGAAAAAATTATTGTGCATAAACAATATAAATACAAGACCCCTCATCAATACATTTGCAGAACCATGTCCTAGAGTTACATTTTATAGTCTCTTGTTAAGGTATGCTCTCTAATCTCCTGTGGTGTTCCAGGAACAGGTGTCCCCTTCACTTATTTGCATACAGGTGAAACCATTTGACTAATCATGTGACTTCTGATGGCAGTCAAACGCTTCTTTGGGGGTTACAAATAATTTTGTGAAGAATGTAACTATACTGATTTTCCTCTCACTTTAATATTACGGGGTATTTTGTGTATATTGAAGACATGTACAGTTGGGTCCAAAATCTGAAACTGTACTAAAAACTTGTGCTACTCAAATTTAACCAAAAACTTTTAGAACATCAACTTTCCATACATTCAAAGTTTAACATTCATATTAAAAAGATCTTGCACTGTTTCTGGGTCTCTATTTAAATGTTATTAACTGATATTGAGCATGTGAACTGCTTTATTCACACATTGTATACTAACTAATACCATGGATTTCTATCTGTTTGTGACAGGGTTTGTTCACATCAGCGAGGCTAGGGTTTCTGTCCATCTGCATAATCTAAACAGCATACAGCACATTTGTATAAATGTGGCATACAAATCTAAAACCACAAAACCATAGAAATACCAGGTGTAAACAGGCCCCAAATGTACCTATGATTCTGATAATACTTATTTACAGTAGTATAGAATTTAATATAATAAACAGGATTTCTCAACTGACCTCCAGGTGGCGCTGGTTGATCTCGTAGATAATATCCAGGTGGCGAGGCAGGAGGTTCTGGAACAGGTCGACAGGCCAACGCTCCAGAGCTTCTGGAAGGACTGTGTGGTTAGTGTAGGCACAGGTACGCACAGTGATGTCCCATGCCTGCAAGAAAAGGAAATGAGAAGAAAAAAAATATGCAGTATTGTATTAAGTTGGGTATAAAACATGACAGGGGTTTGCTGTTATAAATAGAATTAACAATAAAGTATTGCATTTAGGCTAGCATTTGAACAAAATGTCATACTTTTTATCCATTTATAGCTATGTTTATTGGTGTGGAATCTCCACGACCCAAGTTTTTTTCTTTGTGTAAAACCAGGGCTAGATGAAGTGGAGTCCATGTGAATTACTATAGAAATGTATTAGATTCGTAAACTTATTTATAACCTCAATCAGATTTGATATAAAATAATCAATATATAGATCTGAAAAATAATTAAGAGACCACTCCAAATTTTTCTTAAATCAGCATCTTGACATGTATGGCAGATATTCCAACACAGACACAACTCATTCTGCTAGAGTACTATCGAAGGTGATCACTTAAACCAAATCTTATTTAACACAGAAAAGTATAAACCCACTGCTGTGGTCATGACTATCCTCCGGCAGTAGAAGCAGCTGGATGGCAAAAACAGTGCTAGTTGTACCTCAAAAGTAACTGGAATCAAATAATGACTACTGACATGCCAAAAGAGCTGAAAAGAAACATTTTGAGTGAAGAAAAGAAGGATTCAATTCTGGTTTTACTGGCAAAAGAATACAGAGAGCATCAGGTTGCTTTCATCTCTACAATTTTAACAAGAGCGTTTTCATAAAAACAAGGTCAAGCCGCAGACATTTGGGACAACAAAGCTACAAATCGCCACTGACCGGGATCAACGCCAACTCATTCGAATGTCACTCAACAACAAGTGACCTTCAAAAAGAATGGCAAATGGCAGCTGGGGTGAGGTGCACGGCAAGGACGGTTCGAAACAGGCTCCTAGGGGCAGGGCTGAAGTCTTGAAAAGCTAGAAAAAAAGCCCTTCATTAATGAGAAGCAAGAAGGAGCCAGGCTGAGGTTTGCAAAAGACCATATGGATTGGACCTTAGTAGAGGATTGTAGTAGGGTCATCTTCTCTGATAAGTACAACTTTGCCCAACATCTCAATGTCTAGTGGTTAGACAGAGACCTGAAGAGACCTACAAGCCAAAATGGCTTGAACCCATTGTGAAATTTGGTTTAAGATCGATGATGACCTGGGGGTCCTTCAGCAAGGCTGGAATCAGGCACATTTGTCTTTGCAAAGAGCACATAAATCAAGCAACATTCACGGTTCACAGAAGAACACTTGCTTTCTTCTGCTCTGACAATGTTACCCAACTCTGCAGATTGGATTTTGCAGCAGGAAAATGCACCATGCCACACAGCCAGATCAATCAAGGTGTGGATGGAGAACCACCACATCAAGGCCCTGTCATGAACTGCCCAATCTCCCAACCTTAACCCCATTGAAAACCTATGGAATGTGAGCATGAGGAAGATGAATGGTCACAAGCCATCAAACAAAGCCGGGTTGCGTGAACCTATCCATTAAAGATTGGTGGAGAGCATGCCAAGATGCATGGAAGCTGTGCTTGAACATCAATATTGATTTTTAACTCTTGAAAAGTTAAAACATTACTGTTGTATTGTTTAAATATAAATATCAACTTGATCTCTTTGCATTATTTGAGGTCTGAAAACTGCAGCTCAGTCATTTTCTGCAAATAAATGCTCTAAATGCCAATATGTTTATTTGGAATATACCTATTTACCTATAAATAGTAAACCCAGAGAAACTGATTATTTGGTAGTGGTCTCTTAATTTTTTCCAGAGCTGTAAACTTGTAAGAGTTCCCTGGAAAACCAATTTTAATTGTATTTAATATATTAAGAAAACAGTGTACTAGACATCAGCATACTATATCCCAGGACACTTTCTCCTCATCCAGCAGGATCCTCATCAGCTCAGGGATGGCGAGAGCTGGGTGTGTGTCATTCAGCTGGATGGCCACCTAAACAGCAAAACAAAGAATGACAGAATATCTCAACAAAGGAAAATCCCATAGAAATATACTGCTTTATTACACTGAACTGAATTACGAGGACGCCTTACACTCAATGTGTTATTAAAATGTTCTGTTCTTTCTATTTTTTAATGCCATTATCAATCATAACACATTCACACATGATTAGTCATTAGGTGTTGATATCCTGTTTGTTTTCTTATTAGTATATATTGAAAATTTTTAACACGCTGTATGAGCATTTCTGATTACGCCTCAATGACTTCAAGGGGAAAAAACCAATGGAAATAGAAATCTAATAGTATTTATTGTCATTTTCGGAAAAAACGCTTACATCCATAAATGTGAAAAACACTTTTATCCAGGGCAAAATACAATTACTACATTTATACAACTGAGGGATAGAGGCAACAATGGCAGCTTGGTGGTGTTGGGATTGGAACTCACAACTTTCCAGTCAGAAAAACAATTCAATTCAATTTATTATTAAATGACGTGTATTAATCCCCCATGAGCAAGCCTGGGATGACTGAATCGAGGAAAAACTCTGAGATGGTATGAGGAAGAAACCTTTAAGAGGAACCAGACTCAAGGTAGAACTTGTCCTCATTTGGGTGACACCACGAGTGTGATTATAAATCATTAAAACAACACAAATACTGGAGAGTGAGAAATATCATGATTGTGTGATTATGAGTAATGACCTTTCTAAAATCTTACACAATCAGTTTTAGTGTAACCAGGTGCTCCTGAACAACTCATCAATTAGCTCAACATCTGAGATCATTATGGATTTAACACCATCATTTAGATTATCCAACTTCTCTATGCCAGAGCCTTTAAATGTTCAATGATGGCAGAAACAGCAGATGTAGAAAGTTATTTTCAATTTAATATCAACTAAACATCATTACAGTCTCTTTGCTATTTGTCAGGATTTTGGACTATGACCACATCAGCCCCCTCCATGTCACATGTCCTTCACACATTACTAATCACCAAAACCTATTCTGTGTTATCACTAATTCACACTCCTACTTCTGCTTTTTTAATGTCTTTGTCAAGCTTATCTCGTTTGTCCTGTGTATGTGTCTTGTTCCACAGCCTTGCATGTTTTTTGCCTGTTTTATATTCAGTGTTTATAGTTATGTTTCTTGCTTTACGGTTTTGGTTGATGCTTTGTTACTTGTTTTCTCATTTCTGCAGTTGTATCCGCCATCTTCTGTATTATGTGACATCGTATTTTTGGTGCACTTTTGGTTTTTTTTCAAACTGCTGCTATCTTACATATCGTGTTGACATCCAGAGCATTTGGTGAATCCTTACCTTTTCAGGTAACTTGGTCAGATCTGTGCGCACCAACTCTGTCGAGCCGAACTTAGACGCCTTGAAACGGCGGATGATGTCCTGGAGAGTAGCAGCTACCACAAAGTACTCCTGTTTAAGACGGAGCTCCTTCCCCTCAAAGAACTGCCAAACACACACACACACACACACACACACACACACACACACACACACAAAGGAAACAAAAGCAAAGCCACCATTTACTAACATTCGCATGAACTTCAGTGAATATATATTACTTTATATTCATGTTTATTGTTTTTTTTTATGAATTGAATTGCTAAATTAAAACATTGAACTTACATTGTCATTAGGGTAGAGCACACGGGAAATATTCTCCGCCAGATTCCTGTCTAAAACAGCCTGGATGTAGCCGCCAACATTAACTGTTAAACACGGAGTGTATTATTGTGTTAAAAATATATAACCTTCAGATTCTATTATCCAAACTAGAATGTGTATATCATGATTAAAAATATACTTATGAATAAAAGCATCTAAATGAAGTGTTGATATTTAATAAATGGACAATATATTTAGTGGTTTATGATGAAGGACTCACAGTCCTTGAGGTTAAATTCGCAGGGAGCTTTTGCTGACCAGAGTCTCATGGTGTTAACAATGTTGTTTCTGTATCCAGGGACTGGAGTGTCATATGGCAGGGCCAGAACCACCTGTTCAAACAAACCGTCTATTGTTTAAAAGCAGATTCTTGCAGAACAAACACCAGTCGATTAATCCAAGATGATGATTATGGCACTTCAAAACACGTACAAATTTGTGAAAAGAGGTCGAATAAAAATTCTAGTAGCTTTCCATAAACATCACAGGTATAATAAACTATCAATATATTCAAATAATGTTGTAGTACATTCAGAAATTATACATGAAAAATATATGATATAAATTTATTTATATATATATATATATATATATATATATATATATATATATATATATATATATATATATATATAATTTTTTTTTATATATATTAATTTATGAATTATATATAAACATGCATTACACTTTGTCTTTATTGTTGTTATTAGCTTACAGTGCATTCTGCTAGAAATGCCTTATAAACATGCTATAAACTGTCTTTTATTGTATAATTGCATATAATTACAATGTAAATACATATAAATATCTGTATTTAATGCAACATTTGTGCATGAGAACAGGCTTTGAATGTAATTAGTTATAAAATACTTTATTTTGCATAACACTAGTTTGTATAGGGAGTCCAAACATCAAACGTCTGTCAGGTGGCACCGTATATACTGTATATATTCCACAAATTAGATACAGTGCTGCTACATTTGCATTTATGACATTTCACAGCTTGGTGGTGCTGGGATTCATAACCTTCTGAGCAGAAGTCCAACATCTAAAACACTGAGTTCTTGCCTACCTGGGCTACATAATATTGCAGAGCAGCAAAAAATGTAAAGCCCTGAAGTGCTTTATTAGCATCTTAATCTTAAAGTTAGCTGTGTTAAAGGTGAACCTACGTGTGCTGGTTTTGTTAGTTCAAATAGATAGAACTTTATTTTTATTTTATAGCACAGGTACTCAGCATCGAAATGCAGGTTCACATCTACCAGAAGTGTAAATAGTAGCACTGTGCAAACTGACAAGTGCAGATAAATATGTACATATATGTACAACAAATAAATATAAATACTACGATGTAAAACAAATGTACAGAAGCTGTACAGTAAAATATATATATATATGTATATTTATTTATTTATTTATTTATTTTGCTTGTTTTTTTATTTTTATTTAAATAATTTATAGTTTAATATCCTATGATCAACATGTGTGTAAGACACGTGGAGAAGTATGAGATACATTTACAATATATGTACATTGTATGTACAATGGTACAAAAATTATACACTGATTAAACAAATGGCATACAGATATGCAAATCTAGGATATGCTGAGTTAATAATTATATACAGTTATAATTATACAGGGAAGATACAGAATGTACATGTTGGAGCAGAACTTCATAATGATTACTGGCAGTAAAACTAAAGCATTAGTAAGCCATCAGCGTCCTAACGGTGTAGTGTGGAGTTCAGAGAGTTGAGTGTAAACACTTGTGTACACGGTCTGAAAGAATTCGGTCAGTTCTTCAGAGTTGATGACATTCATTTTATCACTAAAGCATCATTACTAAACATGAGTGTTTATTCACCTAACAATACTAATACTTATTTAAATATGTGTCTTAAAGACTATGAGTTTAAATGTAGTTTCAACATGAAATGCTTGTTTTTATAACAGAGTTTTCATATTTAAATAGTTATATATCTATTTAAGAGTGTGGAGTTAATTATGTGGAAGGGGGAAAGATTGTGAATGGTTTTACTGAGGTTATAGCATGAGACACGTTTTAAGCAAACAGAAATATTTGATGATCAGAACAGGACAAGTATTGATTATGTTGCTACCTGTGTGTCCACCCATTTGACTCCATCAGGGTGATGCTCCACTCGGCCGTAAAAGTGCACAGGGCGCATGTACTCGGGGCGGGCTTTCTCCCATGGGTTACCATAACGCAGCCAATCATCTGCCTCTTCAACCTGTCAGACATCAAATAAAGAATGTGAAACTGCTAAATCAGAGGTCTAATAACCTTTGACAGTATATTACTGTTTATTCCCGCTCTTCCTGTCTCTCTCACACAGTCACTGACCTGCCAACCACTGGCAATTTTCTGGTTGAAAATGCCAAACTCGTAACGGATTCCATAACCATAAGCCGCCAAGCCCAGAGATGCCATAGAGTCAAGGAAGCAAGCTATTGAGGATATACAGAAAAGAGAAGACAATTTTTTTTTCGTGCAGTTTCATGACAAACTGAATAATACTGCTCCTGATAATATTATTTAATAATATTGAAATCCAACCTGCCAAACGACCCAGGCCTCCATTACCCAGACCTGCATCCTCCTCGATGTCCTGCAGCTCCTCCATATCCAGCCCCAACTACAGGGAGGATAAATTTAAAGAAGCATAATCAGTTACATCAAAGATACCATCCTTCCTGAATTCCATTATTTCTCATTTTTCGAAAGGGCACACCCTTTACACATCATTTGGTTAAGCCTGCATCACAGTGCTCTCCAGTAGCGAAAAACTATTAGTTTATGTTGCAGATCTCACCTGATACATGGCCTCGTCGCAGGCGCCCTCCAGGGCCAAATTTACCATGGTGTTCTGCAGGGTGCGGCCCATGTAGAACTCCAGAGAGAGGTAGTAGACACGCTGAAGACAAGACAGACGGACAGTGTATATTTAGTATGAATGTATTTAGTATTATATACAAGAGAGGCCGTTTTAAAGATGAAAGAGGCACAATTGAGATGGTTCGGTTATGTACAGGGTAGGGATGTGGAGTGTATGGGTAGAAGAATGCTAAGGATGGAGCCACCAGGCAGAAGAAACAAAGAGGAAGGCCAAGAAGCAGGTTTTTGGATGTGATGACGAAAGACATGCAGGTGGTTGATTTTAACCTCCTAAGACCTGAGCTTTGATTTGGCTTGCATTTTAGATCCTTCCAGTTATTTGGGGTTAGGAAGAACCAATAATTATAATAACCATATATTTTCTTTGAACATGAAGCTCTTCTTGGAAAAAAAATTATGTCACTTATGTGGACACTCGGTCTGTATCTACAGAAAACAATAAAGACACCATTGTGCACAATGTCCACGTATGTGGACACCCAGGTCGTAGGAGGTTAAAGAGACAGATGTAGAGAACTGAGTGATATTGGGACAGATGATCTGCTATGGAGATTTTTTTTTTTATCAATTTCCCATTTTTTTTGCCATTTACATTTATGGCATTTGGCAGACGCCCTTATCCAGAGCTTCTTACAACTGAGGTTAAGGGCCTTGCTCAAGGGCCCAGCTTGATGATGGTGGTCCAATGCCTTAACCACTGAGTTCCCACCTCTCCCTAATGGTAAAAGAGTAAACATCTGGGTGTCATAAACATCTTGGTCTGTTTTCACTTTGGCTAACAGTATCCTAAATAAGCCACCATTTTCACTCTTATTTTTTACAAAAGAATTCAACAAGCAATTGGAAAACGGTTTGTGTTCACTTCAGACAGCTTTCAAAACGCTTAGGTTGCCAGTAAGATCAGGCCTGCGAGGGTTAACTGCTCTGCTGCCGCACAGAGGTGTGTGTGATGAGTGCACAGTGTAGGTCAGTCGGGCCTGTGCGCTTCACAGTCCTTCACTGCAATCTGTCAGCAGGGGTTTTTTTCCTCTGTATCACCTCAGATTACACTCATGCGCTGTTACTGTCAGGAATGAAGTAGTGAGAACAACTGTGTGTGTGTGTGTGTGTGTGTGTGTGTGTGTGTGTGTGTGTGTGTGTGTGTGTGTGAAGGGGAGACCTGGCATTTGTGCTTGTGTATAAATAACTCCATTGGTGAGCCTCTGTAAAAGGTCTTACTGTCTTTGTGAAGAGGCCAGACATTCATCGTGAACAGTCCCACGCCTATACACACACCATAGTGAACACCATTACATGGCAGAGACTTCAGATGGTATTTTTTTACCAAAGTGGACACCATTTCTTTAATATGCAAAAAATAGTCAGACGTTTTAGGATGCGAGCCACACCACAGCCATCCAGCTTAGGTTCTATTGTGAGAGATGCATTTCTTTGATTCTCTCTCAGGCCTTCCTTTCAGTCCATTACTGCAAAGCATCAATCCTCATAATGTACTTATGTAACCGGTTGCCAGATTGGCTTTTTTCCCCCAAGCATCTCCATCCCATTTATACTCCATAACCAATCTACCTTTTCCAGAAGAATTCCTTTATAAATAATGTAAAAAAAATATATATTCTTTTTTAATTCAGGGTAAATAAAATTTTACATTTGAGTTGAAGTTTTTGCTCTGCTGAACACGGGATTTCAATCTGGCAACACAGGGACAGCCGATATTTAATGAAAATGTAGTCGGAAGGGTATTAAATAAATGCTTTTTTTTTCCCGACATTAAATACAACACACACACACACACACACACACACACACACACAATCAAAAGTCTTGCTATCCTTGAAATATGCTTCTACTAACATCCTGATGGTGTTGAATCGTGTTATAATTCATATATATTAGGTTTATAGATTAAAAATAGAAGCCTAATGTTTAATGTTTTTTCTGTATGGGATCTATGAAGATCCTATCTAAATGTCACGACAAGGTCAAAGCTGTGTACGCTTATTTGGTCGCCACTAAGCTCTAAATGTACGGGAGACACACACACACACACACACACACACACACACACACGTAAATATATATATATAATATGTCCTCAAACAGACACTGCGCAAAATGGCTACGTGCCGACCAGCACACTTGCATACTAAGGAGTAGGGACCAGTGGGAGTAATATGCGCGTTGCCATGGCAACCATGGCGCGTACTACGCAGTATGCGAGTGCGCGTTTCGGGATCGAAGGCGGAGGATCCGTGCGCTTACTTTCGGGTCGGTCTCGTAGTAGTGCTGCTGCGTCCTGATCCACCTGCCCACCAGGTGATCCCGAACGGTGTTGGCCAGCGCCAGGTAGTAATCCCTTTTGGTGGCCACATTGCGGTCCTTGACCAGAGTAAAATGCAGGTGCCGGTTGAAGTTGGTCTTCAGGTCGGCGACGTTTTCCACCCCAGCCAAGCCGCGCACCGAGATCTGCTTCCTCCTGTCCTGGTCGCTCAGAGGCTTAGGCATGTTGACAACGCGATGAGAGACTAGATTACAGAGAAGACACCGAGCTGCAAGGACACGACGCTTTTATTCTCTCTCTCTCTCTCTCTCTCTCTCTCTCGGCTGCTGCTGCAGAAGCATTCGGCTCCCTGAACCGACTCTTTTAAGAGAACCGACTCCCCCCACATTGTATGTAATGTAATGTGTCGAATAATAATATTTTTTTTTTTTTTTTTTTTAATAAAGCAAACAAATGATTGGCAGGATTTTTACACATTCAGAAGCACCCTTGCAAAATTGACAATTGTTTTATTTTTTTTTTTTACATGGATTTTATGCAACCTAATGCAAATGAAAGCTAGTCTTTCGTTTAGAACAGACACAGTAAGATTTCTGAGAAATAACAACACAACAAAAACAAGCACAGGGAAAAAATAGCCTAAACGATTTCTTTTCCGCTTTAGAAAGGAAATTGGTCATTTGGGGAGATAAAAATCATCTGTCTGCTCCCATTGAGTCAAAATGGTGATCCGAGTCACTGGAAAAGATCCAGAATTGACATCGCTCTATGCAGTGCGGGTCCGTTAGGTTATTGCACTGCGGGGGGGGGGGAGGGGGTTGCCAGATTGGGCGACTTTCCCCTTTAATACGTGACCTTGTGCTGGTATTTATTTCGCTCACAGGAAGTGTATGATGTCCGCCATATAGAACCACCCTGTAGGAAGAGTGCAATAACCACCAGAATAAATACCTTTTCGTTTTTTCATTTATTTTTTATTTTATTGACTTTCGCGGTCTGCATGGTGATATATATATATATATATATATATAGACTAATTACTGTACTTGTTTTAGTCTTTATTTTTTCTAGAAATAGATAAATGAAGCTCACACTGATTCTGCATTATAGTGATCTACATTGTTATGAAATATGTAATTAAATGAATAATAAATCACATCATATGTATAAAAGTAATATACCTGACAGGGGTAATAATAATGAACTGTAGGCCATTTGTTTCTACAGGCAGTCTCTCAGCCTCCCAGACACCTAAAAATTGGCCCAAAAATGATTAATATTGTCTGTTGTTTACTGCACCTACTGGTTTGTTGTGATGTATAAACACACACCATGTTATTTTGTAAATTATGTCCACTACATTTTGTCGTATTTATAATATACAGGAATACCTATGAACCAACAACAATAATACATGCAAGTAAAATCTGGCCAATGAAACCTGATCTCATGGTCATTTACAGTTTAGAGATGGTTTATAGTAAACTGAGGTTGTTTTTGTCCTTGTGATTATCCTGGAATCAGTGGACCAATCCTGGCAGAAAGCTTTAAAAAGATTTGACATCATCAAAAATAACCATAAATTGTCAGATAACAGAAATGAAATCACATACTGTTTAATCACCTTTAAAATGATTCACTTTAATATCCAAACACTTAATATAAAAGTATGCATATTTCCATACAGAAGTACATATGAGAAGTGGAAGCTGAATGGTTAAGGCTGTGTGTTACTGATCAAAAAGATTGAGGGTTCAAGCCCCAGTGCTGCCAAGCTGCCACTTCTGTTTCAGGGATGCTGCATCATGGCTCGGACCCAAACTTCCTAACAAGCTGGTATATGCAGAAAGAATAAACTGTACTGTAATGTAATGTGACAAGTAAATGCCTCTTTCTTTTTCTTTCATTACTCCAAAGTGATTTTTCCAGAACAGTGCATGCAGTATACCTGTTTATTTCTCTTACACTACAGCAATTTCCCAAATTTAAGTTTAAATTAATAACTCTTTAAGCTTTGTTCCACCTTGTCTAATGTTTTGGAACAACATTCCCACACCAGATTTTCTTTTCTACTGAAATAAATGATTTCAGAGTGTCATGTTACTGATAACCTGTAAAAAATACTTCACAAATCTTTACTAAAGACTCTCCTGGGACAGTAATCTAACCTTTAGAAAGCACAGACGCCCTCCACGCAACAGCTACCTGGAAGGAGGAGAGAAAAATCTCATCCTTAATTAAAGCATTTCTCTTTGCAAGACAAAACGTTTTCTTTCCTAATACATTAAATTGTTAGCTTTAATTACTACTGGATTACGCAGACTGTCAGACTGGCTCAGTTGTTACCATAGAAACAACCTTAGAATAAAAACACTTGTATAATATAAACCTAGTTTATAAAATTAAACATCACAGACAGATTGGAGAAATCAACAGCACAGAGGTCTAAACAGTTTGCAAATGTGTCTAAGCACATGAGCTATTGGAGCGCTTTATATAGTAGCGCTACCATTAAAGGAGCATTCCTGCTCAGATCAGTGACAAAAAGCAGGACCCTGGAGATTACCGAAGACTCGTGTATCACCGATCTCATATTTACAATACAATAATACCCTCTTAACCTTCAAAAAGAAAGATCTCCTTTTTTTTATAGAAATGTATAATCCCCTTTATTTTTTTTTTTAGTGTACAGGAACGGAACATATATTCACTTTGTCCATTTTGTACTGTACATACATTAAAAAATTCTTGAGCACTTCAGGACTTGACAGTTGTACACACAAAGCAAATAAAGCCTGGGGAGAGGGGGGACAAAAATAGGTTTAGACAACTGGATCAGAAGACCTCAAACAAACCAATGGACAAGGTTCACACATCTGTTAGTCAAATAAATCACTGTTTCAATACCACGGTTTTGCAGGAGAAACCCACTGTGAAGGTGCAATTTCATACAAAAACCCATACACCAGTTATATCTCATCATTTCTTTATCTAGGCAAATTTGCTGACTGACTTCCAATTTTTCAACTGAGTCGATCCTCACCAAAAGGACACTACACTAAGAAAAGTGGGGCACAAGAGTTGGATCGTTTCCTTGTGGAAGCAGTCAGGAATACAAATGTAGTTAAGCTCCTGATGAACATCAAATACTCTGCAGTATGCTAAAGGCATTCTAAAATAAATCCTAAAACTAAAAACAACCCAACCTGAAACTGCAAAAGCACAACAATCAAATAATTTGCCCATCTGTACTTATTAACTATGTAAATGTGAGGCCATTTCAACTTTTATTTAGCTGAAGTCAGCATTACAAAAATACTCAGACAACACATGAATAAACAAAAGAAAGCTTTTGGATGCAAAACATTCTTGATTCATTAGAGATGAAACCATCTGATTTTTGAATGAATAATAATAAAAAAAGATGCTTATTTTAACTGTTCAATTACTGTGGTCTGGAATGTCATTTAGCACTAAAATTTGGGCCAACCAATGAAATGAAGGCCCTGAAAACACAAACCATTCCCCTGCACAAAACCAAAACAAAACTCTACTGAGCAAACATTACAAATTTAAAATCTGAAACAAATTAAGTTAAGCAAATGTACACATTTCAACCACATCAGCTTTTTTTCCTCTTGCATTAACATACATCCAGTAGAACCAAGTCATGTTGTCCTCCAGCTTTTATCATGTGGTTGACATGGGGGTATTTAATTTTGGGGTGGTGGGGGAGGTGGAGCAGGTGGCATCCCGAATGGAGGCATTCCTGGGATTCCCATCATGGTAACAAAGTTGGGGTCCATGGGTGGAGGAGGTGGAGGGGGTGCATACATCATGCCCGCTGAGCCTGGGGGTGGGGGAGGGGGAGGAGGTGGCGCACCAGGTGGCAGCGGGGGCTGAACTCCAGGAGGAGGGGGCACCATGGAGGGGTTTCCCATTGGAGGAGGGGGCTGAGCAGCAGAGCTTGCTACTGGCTGAGGTTGCTGCCATGGTGGCAGGTTGCCTGTAGAGGGGGTGGAAGTGGTAGTGGTATCTGAAAGCAAAAACAATTAAACAGATGTAAACATAGGAGTTTAAGAAGACTGGGTTAGGAAAAAAAAAAAACCCAAACCAAAAACACTAAAATAGCCTATGGAAAACACGTACTCTGCTGCCATGGCAGTGGGGCACTGGTTGCCATGCTGCTGGTGGGTGGAGGGGGTGGAGCCTGCTGTTGCCATGGTGGAAGAGGCCCAGATGGTGGTGGAGGTGGCTGATTGTTTGGTGGAGGTGGAGGAGGCGGCATCATGCCCATAGGTGGAGGCAACAAACCTGGAACATAAAAAAAGAAACATGACTCAATACATTCAACTGTAATAAACGAGAGCTTGCATATCTAAATCTCACTTGTGGATTATGTTAAACAAAATATCCATCATCATCTATTGTTCCTTCTTGTTTGCTTTGTATATTTTTTACTGATTTGCAACTCACCCATTGGGTGTCCATGAGGAGATGGGCCCTGGCCCATGGGTGGAGGGGGTGGCTGCATCCAAGGTGGGGGCATGCCATTAGGGTTAGGAGGCATGGGTGGTCCACCCATGTTGGGCATGGGAGGGGGAAAGTTGTGGGGACCTCCATGACCACCAGGACCACCATGCATGGCATGGTAGTTCCTGTTATCTGAATGGCCCGAGTTCATCCAGGGAGGACGGTTCTGGATAAGAGATAGGAAAGAGTAAGGGATGGAATGATTGAAGTAGAAGCAGATTTGCTCATTGAGGTTTACTACCCTTTAGAGCCAAAATCCAACAAATCAAACATACCCTGATTACATAAAAATGGAAAATGCAGCAGCAGAACCCTGGTCTACTTACTGGAGGTGGCTGGTTGGTATTCGGCCCGGATCCTCTGGGGCCACTGGGCTGGTTATGTCCACCACCAGATGCTGAAACGGGTGCCTCTCCCAGCTCAGCCATCAGAGACAAATACTCTTTATCCATACGGGCCTTATCCTGAGCTGACTGGGGTGGATCACCTTGCCTCGGGGTATAAGTACTACAGCAGGATGAGATTCTCAGTTGAATACGCAACATTCTCAAAAGTGGACACAAACTAATTCTTCAAGAAAAAGTCAAGCACAGGTTTTTACCTAGTGAACTTGCAGTCAGAGGCAATATGTCCAGCTCCTCCACATTTTGTGCACAGGGTAGTGTTGGTAATACTACGAGGCTCAGAATTTTGCCACGGCCGCAGAATCCTTGAGAAGGAAGCATAGGTTATGATGATGCAGACATTTATTCTTTGGTCAAAGCATAAGATTTTATGACCAGATTAAAATGTTATTCATCTGCCATTCACCCCCCATTTAAAATCATTTTAAAGTAGACTAAACCTCATTCTGTATAAATGCCATATGGTTTTATACATACACTTTTAAGAGAAATGCATTTAAAGAATGTGATATTGTGCTTGGCAATACAGAGCTGTTTTGTATTGAGCTTAAGTGCCGTTACCTGTTGTCGTCCTCTCTCAGAGTGCCGTTCAGTCGGGCCAGCTCCCGCAGCTGCATCTTCCTTAGGTCATTCTGATCCTCTGGAGTCTCAATACCCTGCTTTAGGATATTACGTATCTAGCGAGAAACAAAGAATAAAAAAAAAAATACTAAAAATCAGCCATTAGCTTCATAGACAGTTCAAAAGGTCACTGTAGGGGATCCTACAAAAGAAATAAGGAGTCATACAGTCATAACCAACCTGCTCTACAGCCTTCTTGACGTTCTCCATTGTGTTGGCAGTGACAAGGGCATGTAAAGGCTCATCCTCTCCTGGGAGCATCTGTCCATCCTTGCGGCCCACTTTGCCCTCCTTAACAGAACCCTTTCCACGGATCATAATCTTAGCACAGCACTCTTTCTCAATGTTCTTCAGCGTGTTGCCACTGTGTACCATAGATGAGCATAAAAAAAATAAAACAAAAACAGTTAGTTTAATCGACATGCATCCTGAGACTTTCAGATTTCAAAAATAAATAAATAAATAAATAGATTAAACCCAAAAACTTAATTTCACACAAACACTCAACCGTCAATTGGACACTAATTTATAGACGAAGCATACCGTGGTCCAATGAGAAGTCCAACAAAGTTGATTTCTGGATACTCGTCCTGTGGGATCATCACTTTATCACTGACTCTGGTGGCTGGAGGCCTGAAACAAAGATGGACTACTATTGGTACCAATTTATTAATAAGTAAAATAATTAATTAGTACTGGTTAACATAAAAATTCCCTAAACGCTAAGACCGGTAGAACTGCTTGATTCCTATTACCAACAATGATAAAAATAAATAAATAAAACAACAAAAACACAACTTACTTATAGTCAGCAGGGGGCTTAAATTCAGGGTTCAGCCCAACCATCTCAGTGATGAGTGAATGTCTCTCTTCTTCCAGTTTTTTGCGAGTGCGGTACTCACGTGTGTTCAACCTCTTTCCCTCGCTGTTATAGATCGGCTCAGGAGAAGGGGATCTGTTGGGGGAAATCAAGAATATACACAAAATAGTTTTACATACAATTTAGAAATAAGAATTCAAAAGGGATGGCAAAAAACACACTTCCCTATACCTAACAAAACCTATTTTTAAGGTCACTTTAAAAGGATGCCCCGAATTCATCACAGCAGATCATAGTGATGAGGGAAAAAAGACTGTAAACCTTGACTCAGAGAAGGGAGAAAGCTGGATATTTTTTTTATTGGGAAATATAAGGTATACACTGATGCTCTAAGCTTTTGCAGCATATGAAGCGTGTCTACAATAACCAAACTTCAAGACAGGTCTCCAGTTTATTTAATGTATCTACAACAGGGGCAGAAAATTCAATCAGTGTCCACTTTGGACAAACTTTGGGGCAATCAACACAATTTCGGACCCGTGTCTCTCTGTAGAAGTGGAACTACCCCTTCACATTGGAGCAGGTTGCACTCTGGGACAGGAAGTCTTTGGATGCTTGTAGCAGACTTCACACTCCTGAAAAGAGCATTCTACCTTCGGCTCCATTCGTTACCTTACCCTTGGATGCTGCTGAAAACCTGTTATGCTGCGTTACGAAGCTCTGTGTTTGAAAAAGGTTACGAGAGGGGAATTTGGGTTAGAGAAAATGAATTATGATTAGACAGTCAACCTTTTCGAGAGGTCTCAAAAAAAGAGAGACGACGTTAATAGGTTCATGAGAGACAGCGCAAAAAAGAAGAGTGAATCAACAAAAAATAAAAATAATAAAAAAATTAAAGTCTCTCCCTTTTTGCTTGCAAACTCCAGCGCTGGCAACCTGAAAGACCCTCAATTATTTTTTTCATTGCGTAGCGGAAGTGGGGGTGTGATCCTAAATCCTGGAGTGAGCAGATCTTCTCAAAACAACCCTTGTAGAAACTTTGGATTAGGATCATGCTGGAGAGACTATGGCAGGAAGAGATAGCTGGCTAGCAAAGAGAGACTCTTGCTGGAGCAACAATAAATTTCTAGCTTTAAGAGTAGTGGCTTATGCAAAATATGTGCAAGCCATCATTGTCATTAAGGTTATGGTTACACCAGGAAGGACTGTTCTCCATGAGGTGTTCCAGGGTAGAAGTCTGGCATACTGTAAAAATTCCTGAACATGGTGTAATTCCCTTATAGAAAATCATTAGTGACCTTCACAAGAGTCAGCAATTTAGAACTGAAGAGGAGATGGTTTAAAACGCTGTTAAACTAAACTATGGATTCTAGTAGGGGCTGAGTGTTTGATCTGAAATACAAAAAAATTAATATGTATTTTAAAAAACATTCCGCTACATTTTCAAACCTACCGCTAAAAAATTTGAATAATAACTAATTCTTTTTTCTTATTTAAATAAGTTCTCTCAACTATTCTTTAATAAAATATCTATAATTTTATGCATACAACTGCACTATACACACACAAATGTTACAACAAAAATCAAAGATTTCATATATCTATTATAAAAAAAAATTTTATCTGGTGGGAATCAGCCAAAATGATTTTTTTTTTTTTTTTTATGTAAAAGGAAGCACATATATTAGATGCCCACCATCGACATCAAGAGCTCCATTAAGACAGATCTTCAGCTCAAATTTAATATATAATAAGCAATACAGTAAATTGTCATAATCTAAAAGTATTATAAATATGATAAAGATTATCTACCCTATGTAATGTTAAGAAACTTACTGTACTACTTTAAAGAAAAAGATAAATTCGTGCTATTAAAATGTTAACTAAATAAATAATAGTCAACTCTGGAATCAAATTATTTTGCCTGAATTATTTAAAGTAAAGGAAGCATGTAATAAATTCTGATATGCGAAAGCTAAAAATACAACCTGCTAAATCGTACAAGAGATATTTATTTATTTAATTAAAGGGGGAAGGAGAAAGAAAGGAAAGAAGAAGAAAAAAAAAAAAGGGCCTTTTGAACTCTCATGCACTAAACTAAAGGAAGAAGGGACTGGCCAGTTGCCTTTAAAATAAAAAAAATATATAATAAATAATTTTAAACAAAAAGGATTCTAATGTGACGGGGTGCCCGAGCGCAGAAGGAATAAGGTAAAGAATGCAGTACATTTGCTGCGAGTGAAATGCTTCCTTTACTTTAATATTAATCGCTTAGCTTAAAGGTTGTGAACCAAAACCCCTCCGGCATTTTCATATTTGCCCTGCTGATATTAAAAAAAAAAAATAATAATAATAATAAATGATCCAACTTTCCAGTATAGAGAAATATTACATGTTTGTCTTTATATAGCATTAAACACCTGATGGTTCAAACAACATATTAAAACATTCTATATACTGGAAGGTGTGCATCTCTAATAGCACTTTCTCAGCACCGACTTGACAAATATGGAAATGATTAACTAATTGATTAACTAATTAACCTTAGGAGCTAAGCGATCATCATGCCTTTACCTATCCAGATAAAACGGTTAACTGAGAAGTGGGGGGAGGGGGGGTAAATAAGTCTACTGTAAGCACACACGTTTATAATTAAAATGTTAACTTTAAAAATATATATAGGAGAAGCAAAGACATGATATTCCCTAATACCTGGAAAATTACAAAATAGAAAACAGTAACATGGCTACATGTTACTACAGCCATGACTGAATTACTTTCCTTACACCTATCATGTGTTTAAACAGAGCCATTTTCTTTTAGAATATGGCTTCATAAGTGATGACAGATAAAAAGAGGTAAAGAATGTGTTACTGTTGTTGGGTTTAAATGGTTATTCCGACCTGTCCTCAGGATTAACAGGGATTCCCAGGTCTCCTGTACGCAGTTTACGAGTCAGGTCTTCGATCTGCAGTTGGACTGGAAGAAATCAGGTTAGGAAAGAAAACAAAAAAACAAGGATGGAGAAAAATGTGGTTAGCAGAAAACACACCCAAAACAAAGAGAGCATTTCATTTCTCAGAGGTACAATCTGATAAGTTGTTTAAAAAAAAATAAAATAAAATAAAATAAAATACACAATAAACATCAAAGAAACAATATGATTAACATGATACAGGATCAAAACCTTTGATGCTATAAAACATTCTGAAACCCTTCCTAATATCTGGAAAGAGCAAAGATTTGCACTAGGAATCATAAGTCCTACGCTCCTATGGAGCCTGTAATGAAAGCAACTTTTCTTTAACATGCAGCAGAAGCAGTATAGACACATCTTAAATACAAATAAAGAAAAAAATTAAACGGACAGTTAATTTACATTTGTGGGAAGGGTTTCAATTTATATTCACAAGTATTTCACAAAACATTTCATGAGAAAATGTTTACTGAGGCAGGCTTCTACTGAATGCCACCATTCTTATTTAAATATCGTTACTGCCCATGCAACCCTTATCTTTGCTCCTTACATTCATTTTTGGTGCCACACAAAATAAAATAAAAAATAAGAAGAAGAAGAAGTCTGCCAGAGTAAAGGATAGTTTCTCTGAAAACTGACAAATAACCATTCCTAAAGTTTAGTGGTCTGTGCTGCAGCACAACACTCAAAGTTCACTGAAAGCATGCCAGTTTTACTGTGAATGCAGCATATTTGCATGGTTACCGAGAAGAAGAAAACAAACAGAGAGAAAGTTAGGCTCAGGATAAAGTCTCAGGCTGCGTTAACATTGCTGGGGTCATTGATGGAAATTGGCGATGACTGACAGAACGCATGTGCTAACCTACAGGCCTGCAGCGATGGAAAGTTCTGTTTGCATGAAGCCTATACGACATGAAATGCTTTGCATACGAGAAACATGGGCGCCAAAAGTAATAAACATGAACATATCTAATTCTCCAAATCTGGGAAGTATGCTTTGGGAGGGATCAACTGCCATATTTTAAACACTTAATACTAACTCAAATACATTACATCTTAGCTTGCATACAGTAAAGGTATTTATTGTAAAAATAATAATAATAATAATAATAATAATAATAAATTCTATCTATGTTTAACCTGGAATAAAATTACGATTGAACCCGCCCAGAGAGGTATTTTGCTGAAAAACCCATGCATTAAACATACCCAGGTGGAATGGGCTTGAGGAAACATTTGTGAAGGGACAGAATAAAAAAAAATTAGTCACGTGCGGTTTGGAATACAGCTAAACCACATGCTAACCCAGAGCAAGCACCTGACAGAAATGGGAGACACTGAACTGATTACACAGCACAAACACACACTGGCGATGAAGATGACTGCAATTCATGTTAGCCCCTGCTTTGCCTGCTCTGCAGCCAATCAGATTCTGGGTAAAACATTTTCCATGGTTAACATGAGCAGCAATGATATCCTACAGCCAGACAACTCACAACAAGCAGCAACATCAGAGAGACTGTGGGTTCTTTAACAATAATACAAACAACTCAATCTGAGTGCAGAACACTGCACAGCTTGTGTGGTTTGCAAAGACCCCTACCATAATTTGAAGCATATTTAACATGACACTCTTCCATGTTTCAAATATGCCCAGACATTACAGAACATCACTGCAAATGTGCAGACCTGGACTGCATTTCGATACTCGGGCATGCATGTCCGTTAATGTCTGAACAACATGTAGCAAATCAGTTCAACAACCAAGTCCTCTGAATGATGTGCAAATTGTTATGAAGCAATGGGCATTTGTACTGAAAAGAAATTAACTGAAAAAGGAGCTGTTGGGATGTAGACAGCAGTATAAACATCGCAATTTGTCCACCAACAAGACAGATTATTTAGACATTTCAAGATAAAATCAAGTCCAATAATTACCTATATAAGCTCTCTCCTGTTCGCGAGTAAGGCCAGGAGGGATGACGGTGGGCATTCCCGGGATGATCGTCTTCTGATCGGGGGTCTCACTGCTCCAACGACTCCTTTTCCTCTTCTTTAGACTCATATCTGTCAAGGATGAGTGTTGGGGTATCAATGAATTGCACTATAACCAACTTGTACACATTAAAATGAACTCAGAATTTAAACCTACACCGAAGCCATTCATCTGTGAAACACATACCAGTCTGTTTGTATGTCTGTTGCTATTGAACAAAATCATGTGATCACTGGACCGTTTACCCATGCCAGTCTTGCTGGCGTGAACTTGCAAAGAATATGTACATCCTTTCACCCGTTCGCTGAGATGGTGCTCACAGAAACGTCACACCTCAGCAGTTATGCTGGTGCTTTTAAACCACTAGTAATGCTGATACATGTGCTCTAGTGACGCACACTTCCATGCAAGGGTGCCTATAACCATCTACCAAACCAAATATCTGTACATATGATCGCGATCCATTGAAGATATTGACTTATTAAATGCTTAAGAATTCATAAAAGATTAAACTAATAAAAAGGTGAATGTCCTATCTCCTACCTAAGGGAGTGGTATCTTAGATATTGGTCTTGGGATCAGGTGGTCACAAGTTCGAATCCCAGCCTCACTATGCTCCTGGGCCCCTGAGCAAACCCTTAACCACTCCACTGTTCAGTTTCATCAAGTTGCTCAAAATAAAAGCATCTACCAAAATGTTATACATGTAAACACTGAAAAAAATAACTAAAACTCATGCTGCTCGAGGGTTATAATTGCACTGATTATCACAAAAGTCGATTTCTTGTATCAGTAGAACAAAAATCACACACGAGGAAAACAAGCTGGATCACTGAAACATCCACTGTCCATGTTGCGCAATTACAAAATGGCGGAGTCTCTGCACAAACAGCCTTCATCTAACCGGTGTGCACATCATCCTCCTCCTCCTAATTAACAAAGACCATAAAAAAAAGCGTTGTGTTTATTGAACATCTGGTCCAGTAAGGAGTAAATCTGCAATATGATCTGTAGCAATGTGTTAGCAAGCATGGTGTCTGACAACCTGGGTGTATATGTGAACAATATAAACTGTACAAGGGGAAAAATGTAAGTTCTGAAAAAGAAAAAAAGTTTCCTCCTTAAAAAAATAAATAAATAGAAAGAAAAATGGGCCGGTCGTGCTAAATGGAGCTACAGCATGGGGCTGCATTGCGGTCTGTGAGCCCCATGTTAGCAAAACTACAGCAAACACGCGCCTTTGACTTTTTCAACGAATTCGCAAAATAGTCGAATGTGTGTTCCTATTTAAAAGATATACATTTTAAATTTAAAATAAAAATGGCGTCCAGCGCCCCCGAAGTAACAGAAGGTTCTGGAGTGAAGGCCTTGCTAGCGCGCGCCCGCACGCGCACCCTAGCTACGTCTGAGGTAAATCGTTCATCATCCCACAGAGATGATACTCTACCTCCGCACTGAGACTGCACTCCGGACATGGGTGGGTTTGGAAATGGACCAGCAGCCCCGGGAAATCCTGGGAAAGCGGCACCCGGCATCTGTTGAAAGTTTTGGAGCGGGAAAGAGGCCGGAGGCCCCGGCGGAGGCATTAAGCCAGCACCGGGCCCCGAGTCGAAGCCCCGCTTAGCGCCGATACTCGGGTGCAGCTTCCCCAGCGGGGTTGCGTTTGCTCCCGTCGCCATTTCCTGGTGTGTTTTTTTTTTTTCCTCTTCCTCTGGTCCGCTGAGTGTCTTCTGCTTTAAAAAACTATTAGACTGTTCCGTGTGCTCTCAGGGAACCGGAACGCACTGAACACTTCACAACCTTCCTGTATCACCGTATGGTCGGCCAAGATGGCGCCGTCGAGGTGGACAAAGAACGTTCGCGGGTGACCTAGACGCGTTGCCATTGGTCAGAATGAGTGTCAATCATCGGGAAGTCGAGTTTTATTGGATGGAAATTCCACTCGCGTGGCGCCGCCTTTTTTTTGCAATTGGATGAATCAACACTATCCATAAGCACAAGGGCTCAAAAATATCACTCACATGGAGAGCCATATTTACTCCAAAGTGCACTTCCTCATGCATAAAATCCCCAGAAAACTCATCTAAACTCTACCTTTGTATCCAACAAAGGGTTCATTTATTCACCGCTACACTCCATGTTACAGCCCAACTTCCTTAAATACTGTATAACAATGGTTTATCTTATTTATCACAGAAACGTCTCTGTTGGGACTGAATGATTATTCTGGTGGTCATAAGTGCAGTTTTCCTTTTTTTTTTATAATACGAACGTGTCTGATCTGCAAACATACATGCACCTGTTCCTACATTTAGAGGTATATAAAGAAGCAAGATGTCCATAATCGCAATCATAGTATATAATAAAAATAGGAGAGTTTGAGCAGGAAAACAGAATACTATATATCAATAACAAACGATGAGACGAGATTGAGATGATGCTGCGTATGACTGGTCCCTAAGCGTTTACCGGAGCCCTTAAACCAGACAAATGAGGCGAGAACTTTTCATTAGTGATGGGAAGATCGGATCATTTTAGTGACTTGGTTCTTTGAATCTCTAAAAAAAAATGTGGACAGAATATTGTGCAATTAATGCTTTAATCACCATCATGGTGTATTCATCATGGACTCATGAGATGAACGACTCAATTCTGTTTCCTGTACATAACCGATATAGATTTTGTGACGCTTTGCACATGCGCATCCAGACTACATTAAAGACTCATTGAAAATGAACGTTTGTGAACGACTCATGACTTCTTCTCACTCAAAACCTGAAACTCTTACCTGAAGTACGGTATACATGCATGTCTAATTATCTGATTGAGACCGAGTGCGTCTACACGAGAGAAGCGAAAAAGATTGATCCTGGTCTGGAATATTACTACTTCCTTGGCGGAAACTTTAGAATCATTTGGTCATATAATGTTTCTCTTGTGTTTGGTGAAGGTTGGAGCGCCACACGCTGTTAAAAACAGCCTTTGTTTGGTTCGTAGCCATGGTAACCGCGGAGGTTATTAGTGCACGTTGCAAAATGCAGTGTTTAATCCGCTTTGGTTAGTTTCACCTTCCTATGCTCAATAAACTAAATGCTGATCTCCCGAAATCTTTGTCGGTGTTCCTAAAATGCAGTGGTGATACCCGATCAGGGGAACAAAGCAAGGAACCCACCCACGCGCGTTACTAAATGAATTGTGGTGCTCAATCACAACTTATTGCACACGTCATTATATCATACTTTGTGCATGTGGTTTGATTTGGTGAAGTAGAACAATGTGTGTGAGAGGGTTTGAATGCTCTATTTGGTACATCTGAGCCCTGAGTGTGGTCACAAATAAACTAGGTGTTACTCAAGGTGCTGGCTGATGTGATGTTTATTTTTATTATTGACATTAAATTCGGATTCAGACAGACAGACAGACAGACAGACAGACAGACAGACAGACAGACAGACAGACAGACAGACAGACAGATAGATAGATAGATAGATAGATAGATAGATAGATAGATAGATAGATAGATAGATGGACAGACCAGCTGGTTCACAGACTTTGTTCAAACAAAGTAAAGCAACAAGATGTAGAAGATTATGGTGCATCATTGAGGTAAAACCATTGCAAAATAACAATATACTGTTTCTATGTACACAATGCTTCCTGCTTCTCTTTTTCTCCCCATCCCGAGGCATCCTGAGGTTTGATCAGCTCCAAACATGTCCCACCTCATGAAGATTATGGACCTTTAATGAAGTAGATGCCGAATTCGCAAACATCCTGTACCATCTAGAGACGTACCAGTGCCAATTGGATCCCACTTCATGTGTGGAGTTTTGACATTGGACCTCCTGGAGTGTTTAAGACAGGGGTGTCAAACTCAAATTCACAGTGGGCCAAACTCAATATTTATTGAAAAATTGACTGCAATTGTGCATGTTTTCTGTCTCTCCAGATGTGTAATGTTGGACTTTTTCATATGGAAACAAACTTTAGTTTTGCATAAACATTAAATCTGGAATAACCAAAGTTTAATATTATAAACACATGAGAAATTAAATTTGAAATAAAACACACATCAGTGCTATTCGTTTCTTATTCTCTCTCTCTCTCTCTCTCTCTCTCTCTCTATCTGTAGCCTTTCGAATTCCTTTATAATGTAAATTTTTTTCACAGGGCAACAACAAAACAACCAATAATAATAATTTCCTTCAATAAAAAAAAATAAATTATTTCAACTATGAACAGTTCATGTCTTTGAGTATGAAAAGTGTATTAAGACAACATTCATTAAAGCTCAGATTTTACACTCTGATTTACTCTGATTGGTTGAAGTCAGATTCCTGCATCTCTTCTTATATTTAAGTGCATCATGTCTGGGGTTTAGGCTCTGAGCTAAGCATCATGTCTGGGTTTAGGCTCTGAGCTGAGCATCATGTCTGGGGTTTAAGCTCTGAGCTGAGCATCATGTCTGGGTTTAGGCTCTGAGCTGAGCATCATGTCTGTGTTTAGGCTCTGAGCTGAGCATCATGTCTGGGTTTAGTCTCTGAGCTGAGCATCATGTCTGGGTTTAGTCTCTAGGCTGAGCATCATGTCTGGGTTTAGTCTCTGAGCTGAGCATCATGTCTGAGTTTAGGCTCTGAGCTGAGCATCATGTCTGAGTTTAGGCTCTGAGCTGAGCATCATGTCTGGGTTTTCACAGTTTCTCACACAGATATGTGCTGGTGAACACAGAGAGTGTTTGAGCAGCTTGGGCACGGAGTTGGAGCAGTGTGTCGGGGAGGAAACATTAATACTGTGCAGCACACACAGAGTCGTACTTTGTCATGAGCGTGTCTCTACACTGGAGTTCAATCAGCTCCATTTGGAGGTTGGTTGGTGCGCTTCCCACATCAACCACAAACGGATTACTGAGCAGATCAAATCTGCATTTCTGGGCTTTAAAGTCGGTATGGAGTCTGGCATGGAGAAGCTGGTATTGGATCTGTGATAATCACAAATGTTGAGCTATTTTATGAGTTGCTCAGTAGCTCCTAGTTTTATAACCATTAAGACCTTTTGAGTCTGGTTCCTCTCAAGGTTTCTTCCTCATTACATCTAAGGATTTCTGTAAAGCTGCTTTGAGACAATGTCTGTTGTGAAAAGCACTATAGAAATAACCTTGACAATGATTGAATATACCGGTGGGAACCCAAGTAACTGAAGCTGTAATAAGTGACTATTCAGGAAATATGAGTAATATTTAAGGAAACTGAAATAAAGTCACTGTAAGAGTCTAATACATAACCAGATTTAAAAAACGGATGGTTGTTGATCTGCGAGATGAGGAAATAAGGAAAAAAGAAACATTTCCCTTCATCACATGTATGTAGTATGTATGTTAAATATACACATTCTTGAATCTTCACATCAGCATCTGAGTGTGCTCGTCATTATTTGGTTTTGTTCAATACATTTTATTTGGATTTCACATTTGGTCTACTGTTCGATCCAAATGTTATTCTCTATAAAGAGTTTTCCATCATCTCTCCATGAGTTTTCTTCCACTTCCGAAAAATATGCAGGTATTTAAAGAGTATGCAAATTCTCAGTACATGTGGTTGTGTGTGTGCATGGTGTTTAATCATGGACCGGGCCTCATCCAGCATGTATTCCCTTTCTGCTCTCAGTGATTCTTAGCTAGACTCCAGATCCACCTTGATCCTACTAGGGATTAAACATAGGGTTTCCGCTCTAAGCCAAATGTTAAATTCTGACTTTTCCCTGACTTTCAGTGACTAAACAGCTGAATTTCCATGACCTGTAATGAACGGAAAAACAGGCCACTGTTGTGCTGAGCACTGAGCAGACAAAATCCAGACACAGACAGTATATTAAATCCATCCATTTGCAAGAGCCAAGTCAATCTTTACAATTATTCCACAGCATTAATACAACATTGATTAAAACTGTAAATAATTAATTTACACAAATCTGAGTTAGACAATTTTAATACCAGTTGCAGAGGCTAAGAATTTGTCGAGTTAACAGTAATTAGCTCGCAAATTATTTAGCTAAATTTTTTATTCTGTCCGTGACCTAACGTAGGCTACACTTTAAAAATAATTTTTTTATTCTTTCTAACTAGCTAGCTAAAGTTATAGCTACATCCCACTATGTTCTGATGACCTGTATGACCAGTGGGACTTAGTAAGCTGCTGGTGTGAGCGGCTTTATCAGCTGACTTCTTCAAACTCTATAGGGAGGCTGCAGTAGAGTAGTGATGGACACTTAGGCCGAAAATGATGCTCCTGTCAGCTTCATACGGATAGAAGCTTCTTACTGTTCGAGTGGCTGTGAGGCGCGCCCTCTCACATATTTGATAGCTCGATAGTAGTTCTACAAACTTTACATTTAGCTCTTTTGTCATCTACTTTTAACACTGTCTTTGAGGTGGTACATTTTGTAGCCAAATCTCTTGAAATGTGCATTTTCCTGTACATTTCAAATGTAAAAAACAGGCAAAATGTGTGAAACAATGTAACAAAAAGAAAAAAAATCAGGGTTATAAGAATTACAATTTGATAGACGGAAACTAAAATATAACGCGACAAAGAAAAATCCCAGCGATTTCATGACTCGGACAAAAGTAATATCATATTCCGTGACTTTCAATGACTGAAATAGATCTTTTAAAATTCCATGATGTTCCAAAAATCGAATGACCCGTGGAAACCCTGTAAATAAACAATAAATTAATATTTACAAACAGCGTGATCTAATATATGGGAGTGTAAAGGTATCTTGAACAGGGATCTGTGCTTGGGCACTATTGTGTGGAAGGGTGTAGCACAGGGGGACGTGTGCACGTGTATAGTTATTAGATTGTCAGAAACACTCTTACCTGAATTCAACTTCATCCAGCTCATATACTGTACACACTACAAGGTCACTTCCACTAGTCATTTGTGATCATTGAATTAGTTTTTATATCCTATATTATAAGCTGTCTTGCAAGTATAATGCATTTGTTTGTGAACACAGTATTTACATTTTCATGTTTACTGTTTGTCAGTGCACATTCAGAGTAAACCTTCATTAAAGGTTTTATGAAAGTTCAGCAAAAAAGTCAAAACATTAAAAATGGTTCACTTCAGCTGAAAACATTAGATGTTCTTTCTCTCTCTCCTATATATATATATATATATATATATATATATATATATATATATATATATATATATATATATATATATATATATATATGGGGAGAGAGAGAGAGAGAGAGAGAGAGAAAACATCTTCACAGCCACATTTTAAAATCCAGTGGAAGGTCTTCCCAGAAGAGTGGCAGTTAAAAATAAAGAGGGACAAACATACAAAACTGTCCTTTTATTTTTGATAAGTACTTAAAAGCAAATACTTTGGTACTTTTACTCAAGCAGAAGAGCAGAAATCGTTAGAACAGCTACACATTACATCACACTCATTTCTCCAACAGCCCATCCGGTCATGTTTTATGCCCGACCGCATTCCAACAATGAATGGATTGTGACGCTTTACTAAACAAAATTAGGCACACTGTGAGAACCCCCCCAAAACCCCTATTAAACAATCTGATGGATTTTTTTTATTCAGGTGCTGTGTTTAGTTACATATTAAAAAGGTTTAAACCCATGAAAGAATACAGACAGACATCTGCGTGCGTTGCCTTTATTAAAGAATAAGTTGCAATACAATTTGTAATACCACAAGGATATTTCTATGCAACTGCTGCTTCTTAGGACCTTTCCAGTGAGAATTTTATTACACAAAAAAAAAAAAAAAAAAAGGTTAATTTTAATTAAAACATCAACACACTGTTCTGGTCCAACTGTAATGAAGATCTTTAAACTTACCAGGGGGTCTATTAATCTATTAGAGTCTAAATGTATACATCATATCAATCTGTGAACTGCTGTAGAGACCGGCCTTCATGACAACTATTCATGCTGAACAATTTAGACTCACTGGCTGTTCCCTCACAAAAGATAACAAAAACAATGTAAGAAAAAGCACTTTTCTGAGCAAAAACTAAAGCCTCTTTTTTTTTTTTTTTTTTTTTTTTTGGATAGGATGGATTTTGATTTATACAAAGAAAAAAATATCGCAAAACAGTTTCAACACAAAGAAAAAAAAAAAAAGCTGACTTCAAATCAAAGCTGATGTTTACTGGTGCGATTTTAAGTCTACATACAAATCAGGATTCGGCCGATCTATTACACACTACATACTGATTTGCTCCAAGCTCGGTTTAATATTACAACATTTTCAAGCAGATTAGTCAGCATCTACATTAAAAATCATGTAACATCAAAATGTTGTTTAATATATAAACCCACCCAGATGATTGATATTTCCTAATAAGAATTCCTCAAATTCTAACAGCAAACTTCCCTTGTAGTACATGTAAAAGTTAACAGAATTCCAGATGTGTAATGTTCCATCTACCTAAGCAGAATTTTATATATATAAATATATATAAAAAGGCCAAACAACTAAAACCAGGCTGAAAATGTTAGTGGAAAAAAAAACAGGTAACAGTAAACATCATACATGTATTAGAATAAAGAACTTAATCTGCTCCACCATTCAAGCACCCTAGTATTTAATGGAAGGTGAAGACTGAACGAATGTATGACTGTAGGCATGGTTGAAAATACCTGTAAAAAAAGTAACCAGTCATCACGACCAGTTAATTATTGGAGCACTCAAGGATGATTTCCTGCCAGGATTTGTAACTGCACCATGTTAGAAAGCTCAAACAACAACAAACCAATTTAAAAAAAAAAAAAAAAAAAAAAAATTTGACTACAATATTTCACATGATAGCATGACTACTTTTTAGTACAGAGATCTGCACACTCGTCCAGAAACATCACCAGATGGATCAACATTCACTGTAATGAATAAGTCTGTGGTGTGGACACGTATGACTCGCGCACAGATTATCTTAATACGCGTAGCGTGCCCGGTCGGTGTAAGGATCCCGCGGCATGTCGAACGCAGAGCTCCGAGGAAGCGAAGAGATGGGGGCGACATGCGCGCGATCATACGCGTATCCTTCCACCTCGAGAGGGAGCCTTCGAATCGGGCTTCTATCACGGCCGTAGTACGAAGAACCCGGAGCCTGAGGAGGAGCGAGGCTGTTGCGCTCATAGAGATCAAGGCTAGACGAGGGCATGCGCTCTGTGCTTATAGCTGAGGACGCAGGGGGAGGAGGAGGAGGAGGGCCAGGAATCGGGACAGCTTGTCTGTCATCAAAATAACCGCCTCCATAAGGACGCGCACGATACTTTTCGTAGTAGTCCACCACCCCGTACGGATCCCGTTCGTCGTAGGACGCTCGCCGCGCAGGGAACGCGGGCACCGCACTGCCGTAGCTGACACCGCTGCTGTAAGCTGCCGCCGCCGCCGCCGCCTCGCTGCCGTACGTCGCGCTCATGCCGTATCCCGCCGCGACACCGAAACTCATCGCACCATTATAGCCCGTGCCTGTGCTTGTGTTCGTGCTCATGCCCATGCCCCTGCCATACCCAGGACCCCCGTACCCAGTACCACGGGAGAAGCTTTGTACAGCCCCATAGTTGCTGCCAAAGCTCGGTTCGCCACTGAAAGCCTGTTGGAAACCGCGACCACCACCGCCATTCGCACCGAACCGGGGAGCGCCATAGCCCTCTGAGCCCTGGCCCTCACGGTAGGAGCCGTTCTGATCCAGTGGGCACTCTTTGGACCAGTGGCCCTCTTGCCCACACCGATAACAACCCGTTCTCTCTCCCATTCCCGGTGCTGTACGCAGGCGGCTAGTCGAAAGCTTCACGCTCATCAGTTTGCCTTAAGGGAAAAGAAAGACGGAAGACAATTTCCACGATGCTTCTCAACAAATCCAAACTAGACAAAAACTGAGAACTGTAGAACTTCATTTAAGACTGGGTTATGGTCTGAATTTTACTGGATTTAGGTTAGCATGCAACTACTGTATACTCTATTGTTTAACAGTTAATTTTAGAATGAGATGAAAAGGGGGTCAAGGGTTTTTTTTGGCCCCGAAGACAAAACTCCACATAAATTTCTCATTGTGTATATGTAGTACTTACCCACCTGCTTCACACTATAAATGGAACAAAACGTTATTTTGACAGTTGGAAAGCTAGAAATTTTGCATCATCAAAGCCCTCGATGGACAGGCAGACAATCTAGCTGTATATGCTGGTTCACCTTGAAACGCGGTGTTGTCCAGGCCTCGGATGGCCTCCATCGCATCCTCCACTCGCTCCATGTGCACGAAGGCGTAATCCTTCACTATGTCGCACTCAACCACAGGGCCGAACTCCTCGAACTTGGCCCGCAGCTCCTGGTTGGTACAACTACTACTGATGTTGCCCACATGGAGCTTGGTGGAGGCTTTGGGTTTCCCTCGACTCATCTCTACGTTCATGGCCAGGCCGTTCAGCATATAGTGGTGGAGGTTGCGAATCGCTTCCTCTGCCTCGGCTTTGTTTTCCATGTGGACGAAACCGAAGTTCTTCACTATGTCGCACTCTGAGATTTTCCCATACTGGGAGAAGAGGGACCGCAGCTCGTCTGTGGTGGTGTTGGGGGAAAGGTTGCCTACAAAGATTTTCACCATTGTGATGGTTTGAAGTCACAACTCGGGCCTGTGTGGTGAAGAAAGCACAAAGTCAAAAAGGACAGCAACACAAAACAATCCTGATTCTGATTTTAATAAGGATATACCACAAGGTGTTAATCAACACCAGAAGCATTTATAGAAGATTATTATGTACAGAAATCTCACTGGAAGGAGAGGTTACATGGGGCTGCATCTGGCGCCTGTGCTTCTCTGGTGGAGAACAATAGAGCATGCAACGTGAAAGAAGAAACGGGAGCTAACTTACAGATTTATTAAACACCAGATATAATACTAATGCGAACCGATTTCTGAGCAACTGGAATTCAACTTAATGTCGGTTAAACCAGATTATCTGCTTCCACAACCCATAAATACACCGGTTTAGAGATCACTAGATTAGCAAAATTTAGTGAACTAGCTAGCGAGGCTAACGCGATAGCTAGCTAAGGCTAATTCGGTGGCCATAAATATCCACATCACTGCTTTAATCATTAATAACCACGTGACTGATCAAAACTGACTCCTGTAATCTGCTTCTGTTTATACATCATGGATCATGAGTTAGTTAGAGCTTTACCTGTGTAGTGGTTCTTCAGAAATCGTCGAGGCCGGCCTGAAATGGCGACACACACACTCTCTCTCTCTCTCACACACACATACACGTATGTATACGTACACACACACACACCGCCCACCCCCAGTTCACACTTTCTGCTACGATCAAGAACTCAAATCATTGTTTTTTCCCCTCCTCATGGCCATTTTAACTTCAGAAAACACTTTAAGATTTAAGACTCTATGATTTACATTCGATTTATAAACCATCCATCCAGCAATAAATCATTTTAGCGCCACTGTGTTACCAAAAGTATGTGGACACCCGACCATCACACCTGTACGTGCTTCTTCCCCTAAAGTTGTGTAGAACACAAAACAGTAGGACGCCTCTGTATACTTGAGTGTTAAAATGTCCCCTTGCACAAAATGACATGGTCTCCTGTACAGATCTCCAACCTCAACCCCACTGATCAGGATGAGCTTTAACACTGAGTGCCTCAAACCTTGATGTATTGATGTGGAGTGTGGAACCATGAAGCTTTCTAAAATTTCCACCAACAGGATGCTTATAGACTGTGGTTTTAATCTGTTTTTTAGACAGTATGATGATATTTATGGGAGAGAGAGTACAATACACTTTTATGCCAAATGCTGTATATATAATGTAAATAACCACAGGAACTTAAATATCTGTAAATAAATAATAATTCATATTTTAGGATGTATTTTTCCCTGTGACTCCTCTCTGAAGATCATATTGGAAATATTTGTAAGGATATTATTATAGTGAGTTATATTGTTTATGAGTTTGTGTTTTCTACCTAAAAGCTGAATGAATGAGTTTATTAAAATCTAAACAAATTTGTTTGCTATATTTGTGTCATTTCGCACTGGAAATACTGCACCGCTCAAACCGCCATGAGAAAATACGCTGGATTTAATATATTTTCCGTTTGCAAAAGTATGAAAGAGTCATTTAGTTATTGGTTGTTATTTATTTGGTGTGTGTGGGTGTAACAAGACTAGAAAGAATTAAAAGTGTAGGTTCATTATTGTTTACTTTTCATCCATAAAATACACACAGCACTTTTTTTTTCCACCAGAACATCTTGGTTTATTAAAAAAAAAAAAAATTTATAAAACACAAATGATTTCTTGAAGGAAATCGAAAAGTCTGTATAAACAGATCTTACCAAGGCGCCCATATAGAAAATCCACACACCAGTAGTCTCAAAGGCAAACGGAGCCCTGAGTAACAGTTGGTCGTCACTTTTCTATATTTATTCGACCTTCTTTTACTCTTATAGATATATACATTTCTATATCAACTTTTTACCATATACTGCCATGAGGCAAACTCTGCACAAGTACCAGATTTGTCAAATAATCAAAAATTAGCTTGCAACAATGCATTTTCTCTTACTAAATATCCTTTGTGCATGTGGATTTAAAAAATAATCCGTTATTTGCCATTTCACATACACAATTCATATACTCTACTTTAAATCTAGTCAAACTCCAAACCCCACAAATCCAGAACCTTGCCGCTGTTTGATCATCTCGGTTTGTTTGGCGTTAATGGTTCAGCTCCCTGCTCCTGAGAGAAGCCCTGACATCGAGCGAATGGCAAGCCAATGATAAAGAATGAAGGTAACAGGAATGTTTCTTTTGGGGTAAATTTTCTCCATAAAGCTTGTAAAATGCTGAAACGGACATAAAGAACTAAAACAGATTGTCATCACAGGACATGTAATGTTGCTAAATGAAACTAAATCTTGAATCTGGCTGTGAACCGGTAAATCACATCTGCTCAAAAACAATCTGTTTCTTAATGTGTGGAAAACTTTAAAAGAGAAAAAGAAATTAAATAAAAATCAGCTAAAACTGAAAAGCAAACATGCGAGAAAAATGATAAGTGAGAGGATTATAATGGTTGCTGGGCAATGCAGAAAAGACTACGTAGCTGTAATATGTTTTTTCACACGTTCGTAAGCTGAAAGCGACGTTAAATGATAACGGGTTCGCGTGTCTTCTCGGTCCTGCTTTCTTCGAATCCAATCGCTCCTCCAGAGACATTTGTTGACCAAAAGTTGTTGAAGGGAGGGAATGATCGCTACAAGAAATTCCTGCTGTTTCAAAGTGCCTGGAAAAACAAAACAAGTTGTTTATGAGACAAATTTCTCGACGCACACATCACAGCAACACAACCCGAGAAGAAATTATTTCCCTTCAAACGCTTGACGCGTTATCTAAGGATATTTCTTTGCTCTAAAAAAAAAAAAAAAAAAGTCTGTCAAATGTGCAGCGCAATATATCCTTGCGATCAGAACAAAACCACGCTGAGGAACGTCTCCCATTCGCTCACCTTGGCATGCGCACGGCTTAGTAATTATACCGAGCCCGGTCAGTGGGGGTGTCCCTGGAATGCGACACGCTGTACGAGCTGCTCCTCGAAACCGGGGAAAGACGCGAGCGCTCGTACGAGTAGCCCTCAGAGCCGGCGCCGACTCTTCGGATCGGGCTACGGTCCCGCGAGAAGTACGCCGAGGCCGCGGAGGACGGCGGCGGCAGAGCGCGTCTGTCATACGGGTCAAGGCTGGAAGGAGCCAACCGCATCCTTGAGAGAGAGGAAGAAGAGAGAGGGGGAGGAGGGGGAATGGAGATACGTCTATCCTCGAGATAGCTAGAACCCAAAGGCTGAGCTCGAAACTTCTCATAGTATTCAGCGGCATAGCGTGACGGATCACGCTCGTATGTGATGGATCTCTCGGTGTAGACAGCCGTCGGTTTGCTGAGGTACCGTGTTTCCGCAGTATAATCTCGTGAAATCCCGTAGCTGGGGGTGTAGCTCACTGTGGGGATAGGGGGCAGTGTTGCTGAATAGCTCCGGCTGGGGAATGCTGCAGGGACTCCACTGCTATAAGCAGGACCTGCCCTAGGGAAACCGCTGGTAGCACGGATTCCCCCCATGGGACTGCCGCCGCCGCCGCCACCGCCATAGCTACCGTTCTGACCGCGCCTGCAGGCTTTGGACCAGTGACCGGGTTCTCCGCAGACGTAACAGCCGGTTATGTCTCCCATGCCAGGCACGGTGCGGAGGCGACTGGTGGACAGTTGTACATTTATCACCTTGCCTTATGAGAGGAAGAGAAGACACGCAAGACATTGTAAAATTCGCTTTTTTCCAGCACACCCAAGAGCATGAACAAAACCCGAAAAAAAGCACTGACTCACTCTCACTGTGGATGCTGCATAGGCTACTCAGGAGCTAGCTGCAGAAATCTACTCACCATATATTTACTCACGATATAATTAACTGCAATCCGGGAAGCGTTTTAACACTTCTTCTTAGATAGGTGGTAGATCTATGTGCCTATTCAACTAGAACTACTAAAGCAGAGAAACTTTAATCTCTGTATAGCACTGCCTTCCTTCGTTTTCTGAAAGGGTTCACCTTGAAAGGTCGCGTTGTCCAGCGCACTGATGGCCTCCATCGCATCTTCCCTTCGCTCCATGTGCACGAAGGCATAATCCTTCACAATGTCGCACTCGACCACAGAGCCGAACTCCGCAAACTTCTCACGCAGCTCCTGATTAGTGCAGCTACTGCTAATGTTGCCTACGTGCAGTTTGGTGGTTCCTTTGGGCTTCCCTCGACTCATCTCCACATTGATGGCCTGGCCGTTCAGTTCGTGGTGGTGGAGTTTACGCACAGCCTCCTCGGCTTCCTTTTGCGTATCCATGTGCACAAAGCCAAAGTTTCTCAGCACGTCGCACTCCGCGACTTTGCCATACTGCGAGAAAAGACTGCGCAGGTCTTCTTTGGTCGCACTCGAGGAAAGGTTGCCGACAAAGATCTTAACCATCTTTACCGCCGATCTACTGTTCCTGGGTAGAAAGTATAGTTGCGAGATTCACGTTATACAAGTGTCCCTGAGCGCTAGAGCTTAGCTAGTTCGCTAACACTTCATTTCAACGTGGCTCTACTGAGCACAGAGTTTGCCGCATGTCTTGTCCGACCATGTTTGTTTTTATTCACGGCGAACGAGTTACGTAAAAATGTCAAACAAAACAAAACAGGACTCATTACAGACAGCGTTTAAACTTAGTGGGCCAACATGACAGAAAAGTTGCATTACCTGCATTATTGCCATGTTCGCAGTACCCACTGCTGAGGTTGCTGTGTGTGTTAAATTTGTGTGTGTTGAATTTGTTGTGAGCGTGTCCTAAGGTTGTTGAGTGTGTGTTGAGTTTACTGGGAGCTGAGGTGGTTTGTTTGTGAATTTGTTGAGTGTGTACCGAGTTTGTTGAGTTTATAGAATGTGTGATGAGTGTGTTGAGATTGTCGTGTGTGTTGAGATTGTTGTGTGTGCATGTGGTGAGATTATAGAATGTGTGCAGTGTGTTGTGATTGTTGTGTGTGTTGAATTTGAGTGTGTTGAATTTAAGTGTGTACTGAGTTTGTTGAGTTTATTGAATGTGTGCAGTGTGTTGTAATTGTTGTTGAGTTTATTGAATGTGTGCAGCGTTGAGTCCGAGTGTGTTGAGATTGTTGTGTGCAGTGTGTTGAGTCCGAGTGTGTTGAGGTTGTTGTGTGCAGTGTGTTGAGTCTGTGTTGAGATTGTTGTGTGCAGTGTGTTGAGTCTAAGTGTGTTGAGATTGTGAGTGTTGAGTTTATTGAATGTGTGCAGTGTTTGTTGTATTTGTGAGTGTTGAGTTTATTGAATGTGCAGTGTGTGTTGTATTTGTGTGTGTTGAGTTTATTGAATGTGTGCAGTGTGTTGTAATTGTTGAGTTTATTGAATGTGTGCAGAGCGTTGAGTCCGAGTGTGTTGAGATTGTTGTGTGCAGAGCATTGAGTCCGAGTGTGTTGAGGTTGTTGTGTGCAGTGTGTTGAGTCTGTGTTGAGATTGTTGTGTGCAGTGTGTTGAGTCCAGTGTCGAGTCCGAGTGTGTTGAGATTGTTGTGTGCAGTGTGTTGAGTCTAAATGTGTTTAGATTGTTGTGTGCAGTGTGTTGAGTCAGATTGTGTTGAGTCCGAGTGTGTTAAGATTGTTGTGTGCAGTGTGTTGAGTCCGAGTGTGTTGAGATTGTTGTGTGCAGTGTGTTGAGTCTGAGGGTGTTGAGGTTGTTGTTGTTGTTGTGTGCAGCGTGTTGAGTCTGAGTGTGTTGAGGTTGTTGTTGTGTGTTAAGTCTGTGTTAAGATTGTTGTTGTTGTGTGAAGTGTGTTGAGGCTGTTGTTGTTGTGTGCAGTGTGTTGAGATTGTTGAGTGCAGTGTGTTGAGTCCGAGTGTGTTGAGATTGTTGTGTGCAGTGTGTTGAGTCTAAATGTGTTTAGATTGTTGTGTGCAATGTGTTGAGTCTGAGTGTGTTGAGGTTGTTGTTGTTGTGTTAAGTCTGTGTTGAGATTGTTGTTGTGTGCAGTGTGTTGAGTCTGAGTGTGTTGAGGTTGTTGTGTTAAGTCTGTGTTGAGATTGTTGTTGTGTGAGTGTGTTGAGGTTGTTTGAGTGTGTTGAGGTTGTGTGCAGTGTGTTGAGATTGTTGTGTGCAGTGTGTTGAGTCTGAGTGTGTTGAGATTGTTTTGTTGTTGTTGTTGAGTGTGTTGAGATTGTTGTTGAGTGTGTTGAGGTTGTTGTTGAGTGTGTTGAGTCTGAGTGTGTTGAGATTGTTTTGTTGTTGTTGTGTGAGTGTGTTGAGGTTGTTGTTGTTGTTGTTGAGTGTGTTGAGATTGTTGTTGAGTGAGTGTGTTGAGGTTGTTGTTGAGCGTGTGTGTTGAGATTGTTGTGTGCGCGCGAGCAACGACGCGCATCTGTGTAAATATCCGGCCTTCGGGAAGTCACTAAAGTTAGTCAAACATCCGTCAAAACCGACCGCCGCCGTATTACACATTATTTTAAAATCATCATTTTCCTCAGACGGGGTTTTTTTTAAATAATTCTTTTATTAAAAATAAAAGTTTAGTTCGGCGCGGAAAACCCGTTTTTATCAACATGAAGTTAGCGATAGCTAGCTACCCAAGTTAGCTCTCCAAGAGCTGTAAATAAATCAGGAAGCAAAAAAAGAGCAGAGAATCTGCTGTGTATTACTGTCAGGTATAAAACACTGAGTAATTTGCAATGTTTTATCAGATCAAAATTCGTTTCAGACATCCTCCTCTTACCGTAGACACCAGTGCGAAAGCAACCGCCAAATGAATAAATCACGAAATGGCGTCGACAGGAAGTCGGAACAGCACTTCCGGTAGCGGGCACGCGCCGAGCAGGGCTTTGCCAGGTGTTGGGAAAACGTCGGGGGAAAATAAAATAAAATAAAAATCCACCCGCCGACGTGTACCCGGTTTATATATAAACAATAAACAAATCGGAAATTAATCATATCAATAATTACTAAAGCTTTAACTTTGTATCAATATGAAACCGCTGAACTGATGACGCACTTACTGTCCTGACTGAACTGCTACAGAGAAACTCCTTTCACTTCACGGTCCCCCAGAAATGTAAACAAAAAGGAAAAACAAAGTGACAAAGAAAAAAGGAAACGAGCCATAAACCCAGTGAAGGACTGAACATTTTAAACACATTGTATGGTCAACGTCGTCAGTATACTGTGTGTGAGATTGTACAAAATAAATTACAACAGCAGAACTTTTGGCAAAATATTTTTTATTGTGAAATTTCATTAATGGAATCTCGTCTAAAAAAAAAAAAAAAAAAAAAATGTATTCCAATATGCAACCTGCATGCATTTCATTTATTAAAAAACAGTTCTATAAGAAAAACAAAATATCCCCATAGCTCCCTACACCTACAGAACACCATCCCACATTAAAAAAGGCAGGTTTTAAAGAAAGAAAAAAAAAACTTTCTTTCGGCTTCTCCCGTTAGTCGCCACAGCGGATCCTCCGCACGTTTGATTTGGCACATGTTTTACGCTGGATGCCCTTCCTAACGCAACCTCCCCAATTTATCCGGGCTTGGGACCGCACTGAGAGTGGCTGGGGTTGGTTCCCTGACCGAATCGAACCCGGGTCGCAGCGGTGGGAGCGCTGCATCTTAACCACTAGACCACCAGGGGACCTTTAGGGGGTTTAGGGGTTTTAAAGAAAAAAAAAAAAAAAAAAAAAAAAGGACAAAACAGTCCCCTTTTTTTTATTTCCTCAGTACTTATGTCTATACTAGTCTGTAACTAGAGTTTCCTGATCAGCCAGCTTTTCCAGTTGTATTATGTTCATACACTTACAAAATATCAGCCCACCCTGAAAAAGCACTGTAATAAAGAATGAACTATGTTAAAGTTTCCAAACCTTCTACTCGACAGTCAAGAGTTTATACATTAAGTTTACATCATGCTAAACCCACCCACTCTAAAAAGAACACACGTCTTAGAAAATCTCTACCCTACGCTATACAACAGCTTACCATATCTTCAACTTCTAAAAGACATGCAAGATCATTAAAAACACCACATTCAACTTACCTGAGTTTGTGCCAGTCAACATTCTTTTTAATTACTCGAGGGGGCCGATAGCTTTATAGTGCACAAAGTTTGTCAATGAGGAAGTTAACCAGATTTCAGGCTTTGGACGGGACGATGTTAGATATGGTTGTTAGGCATGTGGAGACAGTGGGGTTTAAGTGTTAGAAGGGGGGGGGGGATACGAGGGGCACAATCTGACAGCGAGAATCGCTTAAGTCGTCATTACTGACACGTCTTTCCCATTGCAGTATGTTGCGTCGCTTAGACATCTAGCAGAAAGCTCCAACGGTGTTGCGCTTCTCACGCACGCTCAAATGACGCGTTTATCTTCAAACTGACACACTGGATTATTGATTTTTTTTTTTTTACTTAAGTGGTTTTAAAAAGGGATGAGAAAAATAAAACAAAGCGACGCATTAGTGTCAGACCATTTATTTAAAAAAAGAAACGATCCCTAAAAAGAGTACATCGTATTAGAGGGGATGCCATTCTGACTAAATTTCAATCTAAAAAGGAAAAACCTCCACTGAACAGCAATCGCAGTTATTGCTGATCTATAAAAAAAGTTTAGATCGCAAGGCGCACGTGTGTACCCATTACGTCTAAAGACGTGGCACTGTTCCAACGCTGTTACAGGGTTGAAGAAACAAAAAAGGTTTTCAAATAAAACAAACGTTTTGATCTCACAAACTTCACAAAATGTACACAAGTTTAAACAAAACAGCTTTAAGAGTTATCGGCTTGACAGGAGCTAAAAAAAAAAATATAATCTTTAGCTTATCTGCTTGATGCTTTCAGTCCAATAACCTACTGAACTCTAAACAGTAAAAAAAAAAAGAAAAAGAAAAAAAAAAAAAAAAAAAAAAAAAACAAGCCGCACAGAATGAGCAAGGTACAATTTGAGCAAAAGGACGAAATTGAGTCGGGTAAAAATCATTTTAGTTTAAAGCGTGAAGTCCGCACTAGAACTCTTCTGATAAGCGAGGCGTAGGCAAACGAAACGCGCTCCGTCAGACGAGGGGCGAATCGTGTCATGTGCACCTGGAGACAACGACGACGATCTTGCCGATTAAATTACACCTGAAAAGAGAGCAAACCACATGAGTCAAGTGCCTAGGAGAGCCATTTATGATACTGCACTGATCAAGTCCACTGTGTTTTTAAGTCTATGTACAATATTGCCTTTTCGCAGGTTTAGTTTACCTTTACGCGTCTTAGCTAGACCATAGTTCACTTTAGCACTCATCACTGATACAGCTGTAAATTATGCATTCCCCTCGCGTTACGCGTCAATCAACAGCACGCAACGCAGGTTTTAAGTGAAAGACTGGATCTGCTTTAGGAAAATACTTTTAAGCCCTTTAGGCCTCACCTTGGGTACACAAGTGCAGAGATTCACTTTAGTATGTATAGCGCGCAGGTGGTGGCGGAGGCACCCTTTCACTGTAGGGGTCCCTGGATCGAGGCGCATTGTACATTTGGTTCCGAGACATGGACAGCGGCGATAAACGGGAGCGCTCATATGAATAGCCATTTCCGGCAGACGCTGGAGGGGCTGGCGGTGCCCTTCCGATGGGACTACGATCGCGGTAAAACGAAGACGGCGGGGGTGGGAGAGGGCGTCGATCGTACGGGTCGATATTGGAAGGGGGCATGCGCTCTCTCATCATGCCTGAAGGGGGCGGTGGGGGTGGTGGAATACCGCCCATACGACGATCCTCGTAAGAGGACATGCCATAAGGGCGAGCTCGATATTTTTCATAATAATCCACAACCCCATTGCCATCACGATCACCACCATAGCCACCACCAGGAAATGGGGGGCGTCTGGGTGGTGGAGGGGGAGGGGGTGGAGGAGGAGCAGGGGGGTAACCTGGAGGACCAAAGCGGCCTCTGCCAAACCCAGGAGGGCCCGGCTGCGGATGTTCACCGGGGAAACGGGGTGGCCAATAGCCCCCACTTTCTGGAGGACCGTAACCTTCCTCCTCTCCTCGCGGTCTGCTTTTGGAGACCTGGACGTGAATCCGTTTGCCTGGAAAGTAAAGAAAACCAAACCGTTTACAAAAAAAAAAAAAAAAAAAAAAAAAAGTCAGAACACCACTTAACCGGGGTTCATTACATACTCACAGGAACTAGAGACCAACCCAGGTGCTGGGAACCATTATTTACCTTGGAAATCGGTGTTGTCCAAACCCTTGATGGCATCCATGGCCTCGTCGGAGTTGTTCATGTGTACAAACGCAAAGTTCTTGATGATGGAACACTCCGTTACTGTTCCGTATTCTTCAAACAGAGCCCTGAGCTCGTCCTCCACACCCTTTTCGACGTTGGCCACATGCAGCTTGATGGGGCCCTGGTTTTTACCGTGGCTGGCCTCGACGTTAATGGGGGTGCCGTGTAGCTTGTACAAATGGAGGCTACGTATGGCCTTTGTAGCGTTCTTGCGGTCGTCCATATGGACAAAGGCAAAGTTCTTGATGATGGCACACTCGGTGACCGTGCCATATTGAGCAAACAGGGATTTGATTTCTTCGCTCTCTGCCTGTGGCGGCAGATTCCCAACAAAGATCTTCACCATTGTATGGGTGGTCAAAATGCAGAGCCTGAAACACACTGTACCAAACAGATAATCGATTAGGGTCTTAACAGGAAGGAAAATAATCCAGACAGAACACAATCTGTTGTAGCAACAAATAGGACCTATTAGGCGGAAGTTCACGAGTTGTTAGGTAAGAAGTTCATCAAGACGCAGTTAAGACGACCTCAGGCACATTCACTATAGAACACTGACGTATAATAATAATGATAATAATAATGCGGACTTGCAAAAAAACAAAATGCACAACGAAGTAATAAACCCTGGGCTGAATCTCACTTGGTGCAGGATTAACGACTGCTTCTAGATCCTTCTTTATCTGGCGGAAGCTGATAAGAATTCACCAAATGGGCCACCATTTCATAATAAATGTCGCACCGAGGATCTAAACGTTCAATAATGAAAGGCTGAAGAAAGACTTAACGGGTAATAATTACAGTTCAGATGATATCTGTAAGATTTCTGTGCGCCTCCGGACTTTTGCTTGCTTACACGGTTGGTACAATGAATGGCGGAAAAGCGCGAGGCAGGACCTCAAAATGGCGCCGGATTCAGCGTGAAGGCTGATCAACCACAGATTGTTTCACTCTTCACTGGATAAACGTACATTTCCAGCGGTGGGTGTGTACGCAGCTATCTAATAACCCAAACTAAATAACTAGTGAGGTTCCGCTGAATTTTACACCAGGTACCAATAATTGTTAGCATTCCGGCTAACGCAGCGATATCGAAAGTTAACGCTACAAAATAGAAACCTGCTGTGGTTTGAAACACATTGATTGAAAAAAACACACTGAAAATCCGACATATTTCCGGAAAAAAACATCTAAAATATTACCAACTGTTTATAATCGCATTATTAACACCCGCGATTGACTAACAACTTCAAAACAACTTACCACTTCCTCAACACCACAATGAGAGAAAACAGGAACAGTTGTCTTCTTAAATCTGCTGCTTGAAGCCCCACCCCTTGACACGCTCAGCCAATCAGCGCGAAGCAGGCGTCACAAGACATATTTCCGTACTATTGTGCATCCTACTATACTGTACTATTTAGTACGTTAGTATGGGTTAATGAAAGAATTTAAATTTCAATTGAACGCAAGGATGCGCTCATTTGCATAGTCACAATATGTGTATAATTTCAATGTCAATTACTTTTCAATAAAAAAGTCTAATCAATAGTTTCCCATTTAAAATTACTAGAAAAAGCTGTGTCTGCCCATATCTTTTAACCCTAATAGTTTATATTTCTCTGTCATTCTAAATATCTCGTGCAGCATCTTATCTTTGAATAAACTTAATTTTCTTTGTCATACACCCTGTCTAATGTCCTTTACACACTCCTCAACATTGTTAAATCTCTCACATCTGGCTTTGCTGAAATATACAGCTGTGTATCATCAGCAAAACAATGGAAGTGAATACCGTGTTAAAGTATAATTTCACCCAGAGGCAGCATATATAAAGAAAAAAGCAGTGGGCCTAAGACAGATCCTTGCGGAACACCAAACTTTACCTCAGAGAGTGTGGAGAACTCACCTTTTAAAAATCAAGCAATCAGTCAAATAATATCTGAGCCAGGAGAGAGCTGTTCTCTTTATTCCAACCACGTTCTCTAGTCTAGCAAGCAGTATAGTGTAATCAATGGTGTCGAAAGCTGCCCTAAGGTCGAGCAAAACAAGTAAAGAGACAAAACCCTGATCAGAGGCCAATAACAGATCATTAATCACTTTAACTAGTGCTGTCTCTGTGCTATGATGAGGCCTAAATCCTGACTGATATTTAAAAAATGTTATTCCTAAGTAGATGTGAGCATAACTGCTGTGCTACAACCTTTTCTAAAATCATGGAGATTTTTGATTTGATATTATTGTTAGACAGCTGACAAGGATCTAAGTCAGGTTTCTTAATTAGAGGGTTGATAACTGCTAGTTTTAAGGATTTAGGTAGAGTGCTGATGGAAGATTTTATTATCTTTAAAACAGGTTCAATTACTTCTGGAATTGTCTGTTTGAAGAAACTTGCAGGCAAGGAATCGAGAATGCAAGTTGAGGATTTTCATTAGGAAATAAATTGTCATTCTCTTGAACAGAGGTAAAACTTTGCAATTTATTGTCAGTTAGAATTACACTGCTGTCTACAGGGTTATTTGTAAAATAGTTTGGATTTATATTAATCGTCTGGATTTTTTTTCTGATGTTTGCAACTTTATTATAAAAAAAAAGTTAATGAAATCATTACTACCTGTTGATGGTGTGCATGTTGGTGCAGTGATTATTTTCCTGTTCGTTTTGCTACCGTGCTGAATAGAAATCTAGGATTATGCTTGTTATTTTCTATGAGGGTGGAGAAATATGCTGATCTAGCAGCACTAATAGATTTTCTAAAATTCAGAAGGCTCTTTTTTATGGTGCATGTATGATTATTATACCACCAGCTTTTTTTTTTCCCCCAGAGTATAATGGAACGTTGATTCTAGGCATTCAGTGGCCTAGTCGAGCTCTGTGGGGTCAGGTGGAGATATAATTAATATCGACAGTTCCGGAAGATTATTGATAAATCTCGCTGCTGTATTTGACATGTATTGTACGCTTAACACGGTAAGGTGATGAGGTACTAACGCATTGACGAGTCAGATTTTAAAAGAGAAAAGGTAATGATCTAAAACGGCTTCAGACTGTGGAATTATGATTATATTTTTTATATTGAATCCAAATGTTAATATAAAATAAAAAGTGTGTCCACCATTATGAGTGGGTCCTTTAACATTCTAATTATTCCAACCAAATCTAGAATGGACACAACTGCTGCTCTTAAGGAGTCTTCCTGATTACCAAAATGAATATAAAAGTCACCAACAATTAATGCTTTGTCTAAAGAAGTAGCTAAATTTGTAATGAAATCTGCAAATTCTATGAGAAAATCAGCCCTAGGGGTCTATAAACAATATAAACACTAAATATTTTATTTGGGTGTAAAGAACTTTAAATGTTTTACATTTGTGTTTAGTTTTTTGTGTGATGCTTAGATTCTTATTATAAATAGCTGCGACTCCACGTCCTCTGCCATTTAGTCGGGGCTGGGGTATGTAACTATGTCCAGGAGGACTGGCTTTATTTTATGCTATATATTCAATCGGTTTAATCCACGTTTCTGTCAAACATTATGCTCAACTCCTGGTCGGTAATAATTTAGTTTATAGTCAGCACTTTTGACGTGAGAGATCTAATATTTAACAATTATATCTTTAAATCAGAGGTGCTGGATGTGCATTCAGTCCTATTTAATTAAACTATCTTGAAGAACCTATGCTTTCCTAAAAACCTACGCTGACCTGCTATGTCCGGCGCCCTGGCTCCCGGTATACACATGACCGCTGCTGGTACCCTAAAAGGTCTAGAGTATTTCACATGCTTTAGAATAGAGTCTCCTATAACCAGAGCTCTTTCATGTTTCTCAGCAGGTGCTTCACTGAGGAGAGCAAACTTGTTGGACACGTGAAGCGGAGAGGAATGGTGCTCCAGTGGGCGAGCCTTAGCGTTAGCTTTGACTTTGCGTGTATGCCGCCAAGTCGTCACCCACTTGCCTGCTGCGAGGGCTCTAATGCCAGTGTCAAGGCAATGCTAACTCCACCTAGGGCATCCAGACTTTTCCCTGCAGAATCTAGACAGCTCTCCCACTCACTAATTCTTTCTAGACTCTGGATGCGCTACTCTAATGCTAGGATCTTCTCCGTCAAAGAGCAAACTAACTTACACTTCTTACAGATAAAATTACCATAGCCATAGCAGAGAAATTAGGTACCTTAATGTGGTTACTGTAGTGTGTGTTCGTAGTTCTGATGGAAATGGCCTCCACTCACTGCTTTAAAACAGGAAATAAAACCCATTTCCAAAAGAAAAAAGAGGAGAAACAGAGCTGATGGAAAGTGATGAGAGAGAAAAAACAAAACTGTAAAAATGTTAACGCCGACACAAACACAACAGGAAGCTACTAACAACCTTTTTTTCAGATGTTTAATATTTAAAACAATGGGCCACCAAATATTGTCACATTTAGATCTGAAATTAAAATTGTATAAATTTAGACACTTAACAGCTTAATATGCAAGTATTTATTTTGTAGTATTGTAGTCACTTGCAGGATGAGACTGACCTTGTACCCAGTAGTATTGCCTTGTATTGTTTTCCAGAAGATGTTCTGTAGTCAAGCCTTTAGTGTGGTGGATATGCTAAAGTAGCTTTAGAACAACACTGATTATAGTAGGTTGAACATTTTTAATTCCCTCGGAGAGGAAATCCGAAGGGAGATATTCCTGCATTACTAAGAGAAGAAAATTGTTTATTTACATACAAGAGAATCCAGATCAGAAAGCTTAGATATTCTGGTCTGTTGAAGCTAAGGGATAATTAATGTGGACCTAAAACATCCTGTGCTGTTCAGATGTTCAGGGTCTGTGTCAAATGAGGAAGCCAGAGCAATCGGTATACAGCTAGGTTGCTGTTTAGTCCATAGCTAATGTTTGTTTCTTTGACACTGTTAAAGGCCAAGTGACTTGTTAAAATGTTTCTGAAGCAAGACTCAGCTGATTAACAGAATGCTTAATTAAGCCTGAAAATCGACAGGTATCCCTTGAGGAGGGAGGAGGCCAGCAGGGGAGTTAAGCTGATGGTGTGAGCAAGGGAGGAGGATGGGTGTGGTGAGAAGTCAGGTTGTGTTTCAGCTTTTCAAATCTGCAGGAGCTCTTATATTTTGCACAATTGAAAGGGTAGGGAGTAACTAAAATCTAGAACCCTTAAGATTTTATCAGTTATACTTTTGGATAACCTTTAACAGTTTTGTTAAGAAACCTACAACAAAATAACCCTCTAAAGGGTTTTTTTTTCTAAAAGTGTAGATAACATTAAGTCAAGTCAAGTTTATTTCTATACCGATTTTCACAACAGACATTGTCTCAAAGCAGCTTTACAGAAATCAACAGTCTAGGTGAACTGTGTGCATTTATCCCTGAAGGAAAAATCCCTTAGATGTAATGAGGAAGAAACCTTGAGAGGAACCAGACTCAAAAGGGGAACCCCTTCTCATTTGGGTGACATCAAGAGTGTGATCATAAATCTTTCAACAATACAGAACACTGGAGAGTGAGAACTAGCATGAGTACTGGAGTATAAGATTATAAGTAATGTTCTTTCTACAGTCTTATACAGTCTATATGGTTAGAAGCTCCTAGTTTTATGAGTTCAACATTTGTGATCATCACAGATCCAGCATCAGCTTCTCCATGCCAGAGCCTTTAAACACTCCAGGAGGTCCAATGTCAAAACCACACATGTAGCAGGATCCAATTGGCACTGGTACGTCTCTAGATGGTTCGGGATGTTTGCGAGTTCAGCATCTACTTCTTCAAAGGTCCATAATTTTCATGAGGTGGGACGTGACTGGAGCTGGCCAACCTCAGGATGCTTCGGGATAGGGAGAGAATGAGAACCAGTGGAGAGAAATTAGCGTAGCTGCTGTTCATGATATTAACAGCACAAGTTGATAATGTGCATTTGATCAGATGTTCTGGAGCACAAGGTTATGATGTGAGACGTATGTTATGTGTAGGCTTTGCTAAAAAGATATGTTTTTAATCTGCACTTAAACTGGGAGAGTGTTTGAGCCCCGAACACTGTCAGGAAGACTATTCCAAAGTTTAGGAGCTAAATGTGAAAATGATCTACCGCCTTTAGTGGACTTTGCTATTCTAGGAACTACTAGAAGTCCAGAGTTTTGAGATCTCAGGGAGCGTGACGGATTGTAGCGTTTTAAAAGACTGGAGAGATACATGAGAGCCAAACCATTAAGTGCTTTATAAGTAAGAAGCAGTAGTTTGAAGTCTATTCGAAACTTAACAGGAAGCCAGTGCAGGAATGATAAGATTGGGGTTAAATGGTCATATTTTCTTGACCTTGTAAGAACTCTTGCTGCCGCATTCTGAACTAACTGAAGCTTGTTTATTAATGATGCAGGACATCCACCTAGTAACGCATTACAGTAGTCTATTCTGGAGGTCATAAACGCATGGACGAGCTTCTCTGCATCGGATATAGACAACATATTTCTTAGCTTAGAAATATTTCTAAGGTGAAAGAAGGCTGTTTTTGTAACTTGGTTGATATGATTTTTAAAAGACAAGTTGGTGTCTAAAATAACTCCCAGGTCTTTTACCATTGAACTAGTGATTACAGAACATCCATCTTAATGCAGGTTGAGATGCTGGAGCTTCTGTATACTGGTTTTTGGGCCGATGAGCAAAATCTCCTTCTTATCAGAATTTAGTAGTAGAAAGTCCTAGAATTGAACCTTGCGGCATGCCATAATTTACTATTATTAGCCTGGATAACTCTCCATTTAAGTCTACGAAATGGTAACGATCGGACAGGTAGGATTTAAACCAGCTTAATGCCTGTCCCTGAATGCCGATGTAATTCTGTAAGCGATCTAGGAGGAGATCATGGTCTATAGTGTCAAATGCAGCACTAAGATCTAGTAAAACCAACAGCGAGATGTAGCCTTGGTCTGAAGCTAAAAACAGGTAATTAGTGAATTTAACTAGGGCAGTTTCTGTGCTATGATGGGGCCTAAAACCTGACTGAAACTCTTCAAAAATATTGTTCTCTTGCAAGTGGGAACATAACTGGGCAGCGACAATCTTTTCTAAAATCTTAGACATAAATGGGAGATTTGAAATTGGTCTGTAATCCGATAGCATGTTTGGATCCAGATTAGGTTTTTTAATGAGGGGCTTAAAAACTGCTAACTTGAGGGATTTAGGGACGTGACCTAACAATAGTGAGGAGTTAATAATGTTGAGAAGAGGCTCACCAGCTGTATGTAACACTTCAATAGATGAGTTGGAATGGGATCTGGAATGGGATGGGAAAATTTTAACTTTAGCCACCGACAGGGCAAAATTATATAGAAAGGTTACTACTCTATTGTACATCATGTAAAACATTACCTATGTCATGGGCTTGCAGTTAAAGTCCTGTGGGCTGTTTATATTTTTTGACCTGATAATCACTTACTGGTAAATTCTGTTCTTCTTCTTCCTCTTCTTCTTCTTCTTCTTCTGATTCGTGATTCGCATATTTGATTTGGCACATGTTTTACACTGGATGCCCTTCCTAACGCAACCCTCCCCATTTATCCGGGCTTGGGACCGGCACTAAGAGTGCACTGGCTTGTGCAACCCTAATGTCTGGGTTGGTAAACTCTAGACTAGTGAAAAACTTGACACAGTAAAATAATGCAATTATATACATGCAGCAAAATTTTACTCCAATGAGCAAAACACCTCCACAGATTTGCACAACATTACACACAATGTCTGCTTCACCCTTTTTGCAAAACATTACACACAGTGATTTGTAAAACTCTACACACATTTTCACACCTTAGACACAGATAAGGATTGTGAGGTTACTTCCTTGTAATTACAAAGCACCGGATTGCCAATTACCACACTAATGAACGAATTGGATAAACACATCTACCAGGTGTGGAAGCACACATGTGCTAATTTGAAAACGCAGCACTCAGGTGTGCTATAAAAGGCAGCAGGTGAGTTCACCTGTCTTCAACAAAAATGGAAGGAGTTAGAAGAAGAAGAAGAGTGAGAATGAGAGGGGGAGCTCAAAGAGGAGATGAAGGCGGTAGAGGAAGAGGAGAAGGAGGTAGAGGAAGAGGCATAGGTAGAGGAGAAGAAGGTAGAGGAAGAGGCATAGGTAGAGGAGAAGAAGGTAGAGGAAGAGGCATAGGTAGAGGAGAAGAAGGTAGAGGAAGAGGCATAGGTAGAGGAGAAGAAGGTAGAGGAAGAGGAGAAGGAGGTAGAGGAAGACACCTAGGTAGAGGAAGAGGTAGTGAAGGACTTGAAGAGGTGATAGAACCTGAACAAAGAAGACGAGGACCAAATTTGACTCGAGAAATCCGTGCAACACTTATTGACCATGTTATCAACCATGGACTGACACTGATGGAAGCTGGACAAAGAGTTCAACCAAATCTCAGCAGAAATACTGTTGCGTCAGTAATTCGGACATTTCATCGAGAAAACAGGTAAGCTAACCACACAGTATACATTGAAACTGAAGCTTGTATAATCAATATTGTTTACTGTGACATTTGACAGTAGGCTGCATATATATATATATATATATATATATATATATATATATATATATATATATATATATATATATATATATATTTATTTATTTTTATCTTTTTTTTCTTACATAGGATTGAGGGTCGAGGACACCAAGGTGGAAGGGGCCCTATGTTTAGTCGTGCACAAGAGGCCGCCATTGTGAACATGGTTTTGGCCAATAATTGTACCAGGCTACAAGAAATCCAAGCCAATATCATCAATGATGACAATATTTTCAATAACATCCAACGAGTCTCTCTGTCAACATTAGGTCGAATCCTAAAGAAAAATCAAATATACATGAAGCAACTGTATCGGGTACCATTTGACAGAAATTCAGAGAGAGTGAAACATCTGCGCAATGAGTATGTGGAGGTATGCATTGTTCATCTGACTATGGTGTGGTATCATGCACTGCTCATAATGTTCTGTCACAAAAAAAATACTGTGCTATAGATATTGAATAGCATCCTATTTTCTTTAATGTGTTTCAGAGAGTCTTGCAAATGGATGCTGCTGAAATTCAACATGAATTTATATATGTGGATGAGGCTGGATTTAACCTTGCATAAACAAGAAGAAGAGGAGAAATGTAATTGGGCACAGGGCAATCACCAATGTCCAGGGCAGCGAGGGGGTAACATCACCCTTTGCGCTGCTATCACACAAAATGGGGTCCTCCACCACCATGCAAATCTGGGACCCTATAATGCAAATCTGATACTTGCATTTCTTGACCGATTGCATGAGATTGTCACAGCATTACACCAAGTGGACCAGATGCGGTACATTGTCGTTTGGGACAATGTCTCATTTCATCGGGCTGCTCTGGTCCAGAACTGGTTCCATGATCACCCTGATTTTGAAGTTTTATACCTTCCCCCATACTCCCCCTTCCTGAATCCTATAGAAGAATTTTTTTCAGCGTAGCGGTGGAAGGTATATGACCTGCGGCCTTATGACCGTTTGCCCTCATTCAGGCCATGGAACAGGCATGTGATCTTATTGAAGCAGCTTCAGTGCAGGGTGGATTCGTCACACAAGGCGATTCTTCCAACGGTGCCTTGCCAATGAAGACATAGCCTGTGATGTGGATGAAATCTTATGGCCTGATCCAGCCAGACGGAGAGACGGATAGTTACAGTATTCTTGTTGCTTTTACAGTAGTTTTCTTTCATTTCTGTTTACTTTTACTTTACTTTTCTTCAGAGTCAAAGTGTATGTACTGTAATTCATGCAGTAATTTTTATTTGTCTATAGATTTTATTTGTTTACAGTAATTGATATCATTGTTGGTTGATTACTGTAACTGATTATGGTAAGAAATACTGTAAGTATTGAAATAAATACTTGAAATATTCAGTCTGCAGCATCAAGTGTTGTGGAGTGCTTGGTAAGGTTATAGTAGGCCTACAGTATTTGTCTACATTCTCCTTATATCTCAAAACAAATCATGAATAATGTTGTGAGTTTCTCACTATTTTTTTGTCACCTAAATTATCTCTTACATACAGTAAGAATGTCTGGCCAAAAATCTATTTTTTTTTTTTTTTTACAAATGTGTTTTTTATTTATCACAGCAGTGTGAAACTGGCTGCAATAGTGTATGATCATTGATGACTGTGTTGGTTAAATGAAAACAAATAGCATTTTCACAAATATGTGTATATGTTTTGACTGAAGTGTGTATGTTTTGACTGAAGTGTGTCATTTTGCAAACAATCTAGGAATTTTGCTAATTGATTGTGGTGTTTGGATAATTGTGATTATATTTTGACAAAAAGAACTTTTTTCAAAATTGCGTGTAAACAATTGAAAAAAACTGTAAATGACAACACTCCTTGCTTACAGAAATACATTTGTCCTCATCTATCCCTAGAAATGTAACTAGTGTTCCAAGGAAAATGAAATAAAATGCTTATACACAGGCTAGGTTACAAATACATGTTAATGGTGCCCATATTCAACAATCCAGTAAATAAAATTGAATAAATCATGGATAGTGGGAAAAAAAAAGAACTAATTCTACTCCAGTCATTTCTCAAAAGAAAAAACTCTAGTCAAAATATCCCTGGTGTTTTCCGTCGCTATTTTTAAATAGGCTGGGTTATACACTGGATCATGGGATATGTGAGGCAATTAAAAGAGCTTAGTTCAAGTCAATAAAGTGTAACAGACGTTACTGGATTCTGTTAGGATGCCCTAATTCCAGATGTACTGGAGCTCATTGTATGTTTGTGTACTGCATTTTTCCCCCTTAGGCCTTGCCATAGATAAGCAAGAGTCATGCACACTGTGGTACTAGATTATTCTCTTGAGTTAGCCCTTTCATGTGTATGTGACTTGTAATACAGTTAAGAAAAGTTTGGATGGCCTTGTTTATTGTCTCTATCTAATAAATAAGTGTTTAAAGAAACCCTGCACGAAGGCTCAGTCTCAAAAGTGTTTTTTTCTTATTTGTAACTCAAAATTCTGAACTAGGATGACTTATGACCATGGTTCTCAAAACTGGACCAGTGAACTTTGAGGCAGATTGTGATTTTCAAAATGTTGATAACCTTGAAAATAGCAACCCACCTATTTCATTTACCATTTGTAAGTTATTAAATTAAGAATGCATTCTTTTAGTTATTAACGCATAGAAATTAGATTCAAGCTTAAATATGCCAAAAGGTCGACTTCAGTATAATCACATTTATCTTCAGTATAAAAAAGAATAATGTGGCCTTGAGGCATGCAGCTTGGATTGGGACACCAGACCATTTCAGTTGACCATGTAACACTGATATACATATTCAGGAATTCAGGAAGGTTGGAGAAAAATCACAGAACCTAAAAAAAACCCCCACACAGGTATATGGACAACAGGAGAACAAACTCAGCAAAGAGCTCATTGTCAAAAGAGAGACAGCAGCAACTCCACGTCATGTCTAATGACATGGTAATCAATCAATCAATCAAATTTTATTTATAGAGCGCCTAACAACAGCCAAAAGGAGCACAAGGCGCTTTCCAGTAAAAACAACAAAAGACAACAAAATATAACAACACAATAAAATAGCAGTCGAAACAGAGGCTACGTGTCAAAAGCTTGTATAAATAAATGTGTTTTCAACTGCGATTTAAAAACACTCAGCACAGTGATGCTTCGTAGGTGTGCTGGAAGTGTGTTCCACAGCTTTGGTCCCTGGACGGCAAATGACCGGCCTCCAAACTTTTTATATTTGAACTTGGGAGTGACCAGAGAGGTATGTTCAGAAGTGTGGAGAGTTCTGGCTGGTTGGTAGTCTGTTACAAGTTCAGCGAGGTAGGCCAGACCATTGATGGCCTTGAACATGAACAGCAGGACCTTATACTCCACCCTAAGCCGCAGCGGAAGCCAGTGAAGCGAGCGGAGGACAGGGGTGATTCGTGAGCATTTGGAGGTGTTAGAGAGAAGACGATTTTAAATATTTACTAGTTTGCTGTTGTATCCCAAAAAGACTGAGTTAGACAATGGAATGTATACAGAAAAATGTGAATCCAGCCTCAGCATTAAAACCTGCTCTGTAACAAAGGAATGTAATGGCCAAGATGGCGTCGGGAATTTTCCTCCTAAGGGCATTTGGAAGGGCAATTTTACAAAGAATGTTAAAACGAGCGTGGGCTGAAGAAACATGGTGGAAAGAGAAAGAGAATACTCCAGTGTTTATGGTGTTATAAGAGCAGAAAGTGTAGATCAATGTGTTCAAACATTAACCTTAGTATTGACCGCCACCGTCAATACATTTTACAGCTATTTATGTACAAAGAGCTGAAGTTGTATATGCGCTCTAAGGCAGGACAAACACGTGACCACGTGACCTCGTTCATTTTCTATGTATATCTGAAATCCGAACAAATAATAAAGGTTTAACAAGAATACAAAAAAATACACTCTTGCAGATTTTATCTCCAAGATTGCATGAGTGAGTGTTTGTAATAAATTCCCCTTTTTATTTATAATAGCGAAAGTATTCAAGCCGCGCACGTATTGCGCAATTCTGGACTTTCCGTGTCACGTGGAGCAGTTTGTCTACCGGCGCTGACGCAACGCTTTTCCGCTCAGTGCGCTCAGTAGCAACAGATCTCCGTTAGTTATGAGATAAACATTGGGCTGTACAGTCCATGAGTGTTTCACTCCCAGGAAAAACAAGCAGGAATTGTTTGGGATTGCGCTTTGATGTGAGAAGGTAGGCTTATCCTAATCTATAACAATAAAAGTAGCACTGTTTATTGTTCTTATGATGCAAACAATTTATCTAAAATCTAACTTTACACCCAACATGATGTCATTGAACTAGCATTCTTATCTGTACTAAAAGTGTTTTACTTTGCTTCCTATCCTGCAGCTCGTTTTCTAAAGGGACGAGAAGTCTTTGGGTTGAGCCAGAACAATGCAGGCTGTTTCTCAAACAATAACCACAGAGGAATACCTCACCTGTCTCCATATTCAGCTTTATCATCCAGACCAGTCTGTGTATCCTCTCTACAGCCTTCTTCGCCTAAACCAACCTCAAAAGATCTGGGCAGAAGATCCGATTAGGCTGGGCCGAGATGGACAAGTTTGCTCTTTTCTGTTCAACGACACCCATGTCTCCCGAAAACAGCTCTCCATCCAGGCATATCGCAAAGCTGGTAACCCAGACCTGCGCTTCACGGTGCAGAACATAAGCCAGAAAGGGAAGATTCTGGTAAACGGGTATGAGCTGCACCATTTGGAGAGAGTTGATCTGGAGGAAAAGGCCCTGCTCAGATTTGGGAAGTATGAGTTGCTGATTTGGCAGGACCCTGGTGAGGCTCAGGACAGTTTTGAAGTTTTGTTTGAAAAGCTGAACGTTTCTCCTTCAAGGGAAATGGGTGTGGATCTGCCGTGCACAATAGCAGTGATGGATACAGGTCTGAGAAGCTATCAGAATGGAGCACCAGTCAGTCAAGAGCCACTGGAAAGTGATGAGAACCTGTATATCTAGCAGCCAAGAGAAAATCTTCATGGAACCTAGGATGAGTTCACCGTTATTTTAAATGCAAAGATGAGGATAGGGTTGTTGATTCAGCACATGACATTTCCTCATTTTGTTTTGTGTGAAGTCAGGCATGTTTTCATTTATCCATGTTTCCTATGTCCTGTTTTTATTTTCTGATTATTAATTTCGACATTTTCTTGCTTTAACTCATTTTTTATTCTGTTACATTAATACTTTCTGTAAATTTCTGGAAAATATTTATCTAGAGTGTAAGTAGCATTTCAGCATTGTAGTAGCAGCTATCAAAATTATTTTGCCATTGCTAACTATATTTATATATGCCATTGTGCCAGGTGTGTGTGTGTGTGTGTGTCTCTCTCTCTCTCTCTCTCTCTCTGTCTCTTTCTCTCTCTCTCTTTCTCGCTCTCTAGTCATAAACACTTAACAACATATTATTTAAGTAACCTAATTTTATTGAACGATGTACTGATGAACTACCATGCATTTATTACGTATGCACATATAAATGGTGTTAGATGGGCCATGCCAAACTATAGGTTAGCATGCCATCCTTTAAACGAAAATGTGAAATAGACAAAGAAGGATGTTTTTTTAAATAAATGTTAATTAACACCTTTAAAACTGAAGCATAAAAACTGTTTTGTACAAATAAAGCAGTGTTGAAAACTTTCTCGATTTTCATTCTGCAATATAGAAAACCATCTACTAGCAAGTGTGGCAATGTGTGGCTTGTAAAGCTAGTGGAGAATGTAAAGGTAACATGTTCACATGACAAGATATTGTGTGGACTACTGTAAAAGGAAGGGTGAGAAATAGTTTCTTGAATATTTCATGTATTCAGTATATTATTTTGGTTCGGGTTACATTGAGTGATAGGAGACGAATTGCATTTGAAGTAAACATTAGGTCATATCTGGGTAGTCGAGGCTATTAACTGGCTATAGCACTGTGACAATGACATTAAAGCGGACATGGTCCTAGACTGTTACTCAACAATCCACAGCAGAAAGCACTTAGTCAGCCACCCAGTCATAATGAGTGGTGAAGCTACAAGATTATATGCAACCTTAAATGTTTTAAAATAAGTTGTAGGACAGCCATTACAGATTTTAAATCAGCTGCTAAACCAAAGTAAAATATAATCAGTGAGGAAATGCTACATCTTCATTTTCAAAACTTTTATCATGGTCCAGGGCATAGTGGAGCCTTTCCCAGGAAAACAGGGCGGGAATATGCTCTGGATGGGACCATCGATAGGCTACATCTACAAGCATTCAGACACTTATTTACACACAGAAGTAATTTACAGTCACCAATTAGCATACTAAAGGTGTTTTTGGTAGATGGGAAAACTCCCAAGAACCTGAAGTGAGCCCAAGGAGTAAACATGCAAAACTCCACCTTGACCTGAGCTCAGAGGTCAAACCGCATCTCCCGAGGCCCTTTCAAAACACACAAAATCAAAAACCTGTCCATCAGGTTTACTGCTATGTCACGTCATAAACACATGACGCAAATCTTATCTAATTGTATCTTATCTTATCAGTATAGGTGGAGACTGATGGGAAAAAAGATTCACAGGAAGACCAGGTTAAACATTTGCAAATAAAGATTAAACAGTTACTGTCTTCCTGCTTTGATTTCCTAGCATACACACATTTACTGTAAACATAACGGTAGTAAATGTGACTTTGGCAGCGCCTAGACATCCGTTCTGATAATTGTTCTTGTTTTTTAATGTCACTTAACTTAAGGGTTTGTTAGAAGTTAAGCTCATGGTGAAGCTGAATCACTGAGGAAACTGACTGCTTTTCTGAGTGACATTTTTTGTTATAGCACTCTCAACACCTGATTTACACTAAACCGGACAAAACAAATGTCTTTTTAACCTAAATAATCTCTGTAGGAAATTATTTATATGATATTTGAATTATTTGAGATATAATAATAGCAGAAATGTCAGCTGGTTTTAATAGACTTTTTTTTTTTTAAGTGGGTTTTATTTATTCAAATGTGTAAAAGATGATGTGTGCACATCACCCATCAAAATAAAAATGAATGAACCTTTGGGTTCTCCAGTTTTCAGTTTCCAGTAGTCCCTACTTGCAGAGTGCATCCCCGCTCACATGTTCACTGTTGCATTATATCCACCACAACCTGATCAGGATAAAGATACTAGAGATGAATAAACTTAAATAAATATCACAAGGTATAAGGCAGGGGTCACCAACATGGTGCCCTCGCCCACAAGACCCACATGAGTCTCTCATAGGCTTTTTCTAAAAATAGCTCACCATAGTGCCACTTGCTAGTGAGCTGCATCAAATTTATTTTGTTGCTATTCTTTTTTTATTCACACTTGCATTGGTGTGAATTTGAAAATGCCAAAAGTCAAGTCAAGTCAAGTCAAGAGGCTTTTATTGTCATTTCTACTATACACAGTGGTACACAGTACACAGTAAAAACGAGACAACCCTGGTGCTACACTAAACAACAACATAGAGCTACAACACAAAACAAAACCACATAAAGTGCATCGAGTGCAACCTAGTGCAAACAGTGCAGACAAAAAACAGTACAGACAGACAGTGCAGACAGACAACACAACACAAGAAAACACAAGACAAGACACAAAACCCAATATAGCGCCGACCAGTAAACCTACTGTATACTTTGACTATACAGTACTGAGAGAATATAGACAGAACAATGTAGTGCAAAAAAAACAGCAGCAGTCAAGAGGTGCAAAAGACAGCATGTAAACAGGATGTTAACAGTATAATACAGTGATAAATGTGCAAAAAACAGCAGTTAAAGGGTGTAGTACGGTCGAGTATAATAAATAATAAATAAATAAATGGTGGTGGAATAAGTTGAGATGAATGATGAGTGTGTATTAAGTGTTAAGTCCAGGTTGTACAGTTTGGTAACACACATTTGAGTGTGTGTGTGTGTGTGTGTGTGTGTTCCGATTTAGTTCTGTGTATTGAGAAGCCTGATGGCTTGAGGAAAGAAACTGTTGCACAGTCTTGTTGTGGCGGCCCGAATGCTTCGGAAGACAATATTAAAATATAGATGACTAGATATAGATGAATATCATTAATTATTATTAATAACATACAATTAAAGGTAAATTGAGCAAATTTGTTATTTCAGAACTTGTGTATTATTTCAACTTGTGTGTATCAAACTGGTAGCCCTTCACATTAATTGGTTCCCAAGAAATAGCTCTGTTTCAAAAAGGTTGGAAACCCCAGACCTTAGCACCCTTACACAGGACCATAAGGTTACCTCTGAAATGGGAATGGGAAAGTTTTAATAGTGCCATCACTAGTCCAATCTGTCTTTTTTCAATTGCAGGCTTAAATATAATTTCTAGTTTCTAAGGAAGCACTTCATTGTTTAAATGTGGTTAAACGTTCATCCAGTTATGGTGTACAGTAAGGAGAACTGCAGAAACATTTAGTTCCAATAACTTTATTAAGGTCTGCAAGTTTAATAACAACCTGTTAATAACACAACCTGTATCTACAGTGAACCGAGTGCTAAATAATGCCACTCGCTTTGGAAGTCTGTAGATTATAGAGAACAATGAGTTCTCCTTGTTCATCTATAAAGCCATAGATCTCAGGGGGACCTCATTATTTATTTCATTACTATGAGATAAAATGAAAATCATAATCTAACATTACAAATGTTTTGGAATATTGTCAATGGGGAAAAAAAAAAAGGTTATAAAGAAGGGGGTTCTATGGGTGAAAAGGCTTCAACATATGGCTAAAATATTATTTGGGCCCTAGAACTTTTAAATCGTTGGCATAGGTCCCTATATTTAATGTTTCAATAATATCTTAAGTTGAATTTGTTTATGCTTCGTTTCATTCTTATTCAGCAAATACTTAATCCTGGTGGGAATTCACACCAGACTGTCACAGGCCACTATATGGCTGCCAGTAATGATAGTGTTTATTGTATTTCGTTTTATTGGTATAGTTGTTTGTTTTGTATGAAGAGATGTTTCTACTGGTTTTGTGTGCTGCCATGCTTTCTATCAGCTTATTTTTGGTTTGTGTATATTTGTCCTCCTTACCCCTCTTAGCCGGTTTTCTCTGTTCTAACACTCTGCGAAAAGTCACAATGCAGGTGTCTTTACCTATTTAGAGTCAGTGCACTCTTCATTAGATTCAGAACAAATTTTTAGCTTTCAACACACTTGTAGACATGATACTCTAGTGATAAATAATTAACACGGTGTCAGTTTTTTGACGAGTGTGGAAATATTTAGCCGACTTTATTGTGGATGACCCAGAAACATGCAGAGTGCAATCCAATAACGCTAAGATAGCATTTATTACCACAGCACAAAGCCTTATTGGTGTACTCAGACACACATAAAAACACACACCATTTCCCAACATTGGCCTGAAGATTTAACAGCCACTGACTGTCTTTGAATTATGAGCTTGATATTGTAAATGATTTCCGATCATGAAGAACATGTGCTTTATTTGTTAATTAGATTTGATTCACTTATCTATAGAATATAAAGGTTTCTGCTGTTATTATCTTCAGTCATTGCAGGATTTTTGCTGTAACATCAAGTTCAATTAAATGCAGCTTTATTTATTCCTTTAACAATGTACATTGTCAAAAAGCAGCTTTACAGAGATATACAAGTTAGGAATGTAAATGTAATATAAATGTAAATATGTGACTGAAATGTAACCAAATGTAAGCAAATACAAACATTTCTAAACACCAGATTTCACTATTCTATATCTCCATTAAAGCCCGCTAAAGTAATAATATTATAAAGATTATGCTTTAATGATGCCTCCAAGAAAAAAAGGCACATACTTTCACACAAAAATAGACTTTGTACATTAATATTGATTCTTTTAAACATGCGCATTGAAGTGCAATTACACTATTTTTTTTACTATAAAAATAGATAAACTAAGATTCTACATAAAATAGACTGTGATGTTATAGAAATCTGTAGATTATATGTAATTTATACAGCTGGATACATTCCCCCACTCTGAGGCTGGTAGGCCGGATTCATCGGAGGTGACTGGTAGGACGGATTCACCACTGGCTGGTAAGATGCGCTCACCGGTGCTGTGTAGGTCACGTTCACTGGAGGGTTCACAAACACTTGGGGCTGCCTGCGAAGCTTCAGCTCTCTGGCCATCTGACACCAGGAGCAGATTCCACAGCAGGTCACTACGCAACAGTCATCACACATTGTGCCCTTGTGGGATACAGATTTACAGAACATTACGTCAATCAGACAGTCAAATAAAATAAAACAATTTAATAGAAAACACTGCATATCTATATTTGAGTACATATGAAATTTGGAGCAAATTGTTAATCTGCAGTTAACTAATAGAGCAAAGCAGCAAGTACCTGGATGCGGTATCTCTCTCTCATGGCACTTCTTAATGAATAAGCAGCGGGTGGTATGATGGGCCCAAAGCACATATCCAGCAGAGGGAGACAAAGACATTCTCCAAACTCTTGGCTTGTAGTACACATCAAACAACAGGGGCACCAGAAACCAAAACAACCTGTACAGACACATGAATAAAATATTTTGCCTAAATACAAACCCAAGTAAATTTAAATAATAAATAAAAAATGTATATAGTTCACCCTGTGTATCCAGCCTCAGCCTCCCATGTTATCTGTTATCTTCTATTCTTTATTTTTTATTTTTATTTGCCAATTTGTTTCGGTGTGAAAGAAAGAAAGAAATTTTTCTAGTATAGATTCAAACACACATATAGAATAACTTAAGCATGACATGTCTTTGATAAATTGCTGTTTTAATAAATTAGAACATTTAGTTCATATTTTCCCAAATTGTTTGTATTTGATTTAATTGACACCATAACTCATGAACACTTGAGTTGAAATGATCTGCCAGCTGATTTATGGGTGAAAGCTTTCTTAAAAGACAAAGGAAAGCCAGCCACCATGTCTTCGATACATGATACTCATGTTGCATTACGAATAAATGCATCATGTAAATAATAGAATAAAAAAAAAATTAATCACACCAATTCACCAATTATATGCATATACTTACAGGTGCTCATGTCCTCGCAGCAGTCACAGAGGCCACTGCTCCATGTGCTAATCTTGGTGCCAGCTGCCATTGTCATCCCTGGCTGCACACTGATTGTAGTCATTATTGAAAAACCTGAAGAAAACACACACACACACACACACACACACACACACACACACACACACACACACACACAAACACATTAATCAGAAACACAGATGTCAACATAATGACTTTTACAGTGATCAAAAACCTGGTCCTACGTAAAAGTAAGTAAATAAATTTTAATATTGGGCTCATATCAGGCCGGATGTTTGTCATTAACATGCAGATAAAAACTGGCAAGTCATCAAGAATATGGTAGATATGAATTCAGAAAAATCTAAGAGTGGTGTGATGGCTTAGTGATAACGTCACAGATAAACACAAAGCCAAATTCATGTGTGGAAACTAGATTTTGTGCAGAAGGTTGTGTATCTTATTACCATGCTGGTTCCACCAGCACCGGCCTTATTTACACATTTTTCAAAATGATCTTTAAGAAAAAAAAATGTCATTCATCTTTAGTATTTAGGGAGCGTCTGGAGTCTATCCTATGATCGGTCAGTGTAAGGATAGAGTTTTTGATAGTCTATTACAGGGGAATAATAGACCATTTTTGGCAATATTGTGTTTTTACAATGTGACAGGAAACAAGAGGCCTCAAAAGGAAAGCACACAGACATGCGGAGAACACATGCCAATCATTGTGCTGGAACTTTTACTCAAGCAACTTACAGTACATGTTCAGCATCTGACATTCGCGTAATTGAGTTTTCTGCAAACTGTAGATTTAAATCTATGAAGTTACTTTTATCAAGTTTTCATCTTTCGTTATCACATAAGCAAGCGTCTTCAACATTTATTCAAACCTCTTCATGGTTTGACCATGTTTGATGAAAAAGGCAGGTATGTTTACACAACCTGAAGTTATCAAATATTAGCTTTACTTACTTGTTGCTGCTCCAAAGACAAGCTCACGAAGCAAAGATCTACTATTAAATGTTTTGGCTACTCAGCTACATATGAACTACACATCTGGGTTAGAACTTTATGCTAGCAATAAAGATTTAGTTGTAGAAAGTATTTACAGTGATTTCTGAGAGAAAAAAATAACTATGATGTCAAATATGGCATCGGAACTTTTGTATATATTAAAGGAAGCGTAACTACTGTAACTACTTACTTACTTCATATATCTATTTTATAGTTATGTGTTTTTAAGAAGAACATATTTTGTCAAGGTAATCTTATTTATTATTATTATACAGAAAATTGTGTCCTTTCCAATTAAATGTATGAAATAGTTTGGAAGGCTCCAGTTCCCCATGTGGTATAGGAACATTGACTGCAAGCATTTCCTCTATTTTGTATAACTTTTTTAAACAAAGATAAAAGGTAAGCAGAAAGAGTGAACGTTTTGAGTGATGAAAAGATATTACGTTTTTCATAATAATTATCTATAATTTAATGTGTTTTGGTACATTACATGGTAAAATCTGTATGTCATTTGAGTCATTTTTATACTCAAGATTTACCTTTAAAACCAAAAAGCTATTTTCTTGAGGTAATATTTTCGTTAATAGTCAGCGAGATTACTGATTAAGCAATTCTATTTTATAAATGATTTGAAAATACTACTAATTTGGTTCATTTGTACTCTTTTCTTTTATGCCATCCAAATGCCAAACATTTTAAGCGGAGCAAATCCAGCAACCAGCATTTTTTTTTAAGGTCAACCAATAAACCTGGAGGACAATCACATAGACTTAAGCAAAGATTCAAGCTCAGGATCCCAAAATAACCGTGAAGATGTGTAACACTGGAGCTGTGACGCTGCAACACTGCCCACTGTACTGCCCCAGGTAAAGTACTCTTTAATACGGAATTATGAATCTTAATCTTATAACTACAAATCTAAAAGAAAACACACACACAAACCAAAAGAATGCCCCAACCACATAATGAGAATGATGATGAAAGTGAAACACACAAAAACACACAAGTTTTAGGAGGTCAAGTGAAGTCAAGTATTTTTTTTGTCATTTCTACCATATATAGCTGACACAGTATACAGTGAAATGAGACAACTTGCCTCCACAACCCTTTTGCTACATAAAACTATTCATTCCTCTGTAGCTAGCTAGGAGGTGTAGGGCTTTGAATCTGAACTCTTGAATCAGAAGCATTTTGTGTTTGCCAAAGAACATTTCTTCACATAGAATAGAGGATTGGTTGAAAATTGCACAGGTCATATTTTTCTCAGTTGCATAATAGTATGCATTAAGTTCAGTTTTCGATTAGTTTCCTGTGCTACCAATAATAATATGGTGAGAAATATTGGCCTTAACAAACTAACTACTGAGCTATAGATTTTTAGCCACTAAATTCACAATCGTGAGACAAATATAAGCGGTAAAAGTCTAAAATATCAGTATAAACACGTCTTAAGTGTCACAAATTATAAAAGTAGATAGTAACATGGCAGTGACTAGTCATTTCACGGCATGCACTGCTGAGTGCTTCTACACCTGAAGCACAACTCCCTAGGGTTCATTTGACCAGGCTACTATTTTCAAGCGACCAGAGATCAGATCTGTGAGCCTATCACAGGCTCCAAAAACAACATTTCACCAAACCGTGGGCTCAGAAAGATGTTAGATTTGTCAGATATCAGCATGATATCAGCATCAACACAAGAGGACGTTTTGGAGCCCAAACATACCTCCTAATCAACAACAAATCTGTGTTCTGTATTAAGGACAAAATGAGACGTGAACAGGTCTAAGAATGTAAATAAGCCAATCTGCATGGAAGAGTGGCTCATTTCTATAAAGGGTACCAACAATTCTGTCGTTGCTGTGCCCCAGAGCACTTTTTGTTATTTAAGGAAGCTGAGGTTTGAGTAACATTTTAAATTCTCTGTAAGGAAAAAAATCTGGTCTCATTTCCACATAACAGCTATTTTGTGGTTTACTCTCACACACATTTTAGCACAATTTCTTTAGAACTCCTGTCTTACTATATGAGATGGTTCAAACTACAGCATATGTGACTTTTGTGTAATGAATACTTCGTGTTCTGAATAAAATCCAATTTTTTGGTAACATAATGGCCTCTGTATTAGTTGGTTATTCTTTACAAATTCAGCCTTTAAACCTTTGTTTTGAGGCATTGATTTTTTTGACACCCGATCTCCTTATTCACACTGGCAACAAAGTCTATGAAAGTCTATCTGGTAAGACCAGTTCTTCCCAAGATTATAACAGTACCATAGTTAAACAACAACAGTCATCTTCACCTGTATTCATCACTAAGAGGAATGAGGCACACACAATGACATTTGAGAAGCTCAGGTGATGAGTAGTTCTTTCCATTTTATCCTAACATTTTACTTGCAAACATGCATTCATGAAACCGCAGGCAAATGAGATCCACTTTCACTCAATTCCACGTAATTATTTTCTTTCTGTTTGCGCCTCTTTTTTATTTAAAGGGTTTTTGCTGCTTACTTGGATTTTACATTCATTAATACACCTGTGTTATTACAGAACAATGTCCATTTGTTCACCTGTTAATGTAGACATCCATTATTATGCTAATTAAGAGGAACAAATACACTTCCTTTCCCGAGCGTCAAAATACAGGCTGGGATTTCAAAAGTCTTATTCAAGCTTTGTTGAAGTATACAATTAGAAACTGGGGGATAATGCAAAACCCTGTAAATCCACAAAGCATTAGAGAGCAAAATAAACATCATGGCGCTTCATGTCTCTCCAAAGAGTGACGCTCTGAATGTATGACAGGTTGTCAAGCACATTAAACCTGATCTGAAATACTGGAAATATAAGATCTTCAGTGCAATGTTCATTACAAATCCATGACTAAGGCTTTTAACATGTTTACCCATACCACTGCAATTATACTACAGTCATTTAAAGAATTATAGCTTTGAATGATTAAACAGTTAATCCAAGAAGAAAAACCCTAATTAATAACATGAAATAACAATAATTACATTTCAACAGGAAACAAAGAAATACTCGTCGTACCTGCTGGAAATTGAGATGTGAGATGTGAAGCCAAAACAGCAGGTGGACTTTCTCTTCTACGTGTATGCGTGTGAAACGGCGAGAGAATTGCAAGGAAGGACAGAAAGACACACCCACACTTCCTTCTTATATACTGCTGTTTGTTTTGGCAACAATATGTTGAAAAAAAGGCAAATCATTATTATCCTATTAATTATTAGTTCATTATCATTGTCCTTACTAAAGTCCACCAAAAAAATTGCTGCACCTGATTTTTTTAAGTTTATATGGCCAGATAAATAACATTTTGACATAAAGAGATGACATTTACTCCACTTTCCTGAACAACGTGTGGATGCTTGCAAATAAGTCAGATTTGGATAACTCAATCTTTAAAAACAAAACACCCCAGAGAAAAAAAAGATGGCGGAAATGGCAACATAGCAGGATGCTCTGGTAGACCACAAGCTCTTTTTTGACAACATACATGTAACTTATATATGCAATCTGAAGAAGAATGTAAACAAATTCAATTTATGGTTGGTTGGCCATAGCAGAAAGAGTTCCCAGAGCAGTTTTGGGTGTAAATTATTATTCATTATCCACAGTCCATCTGTTTTTTTTTTTATTTTGATTTCTTACAGCAAACAAATGGAAAAGAATAAAAACACCTGACAGGTTATAGGTATCCGGCTCTCTATAAGACTAAGATAATTAGTAGTAGCACACATTTAACTAGTTAATCCATACTCGTACTCTTCACACTTCTCTCAGAAGAAAGGTGATCTACGCCCAGCTTTCCTTGTTGCTGTGGTGATGCCCTCAAGGGTACATATTTTGTAGCTTTAGTGTTTGTGCGTCCACGGAAACGTCATGTTGTGTCCATTTAATGTATGGCTCTAAAATATAGGTAAAGGTAAAATACTATAAAGAAACTGACTCAGAACCAGTCCTTGTGGTTTAGTTGTGTATCAGGAACAATTACAAACATATGCACACTATATGATGTACATAAGGTTGTACTCTGGAGAATTGCAACCCTGTGGTATGGAAAAGAACAGGGTTCTTAAAACATCAGGAGTTCTTCAGTACCCTTTTTCCTAAAAACACACGAAGGATAATACACATACCGTGTCTTGCTTTAAACTAGGGGAGCCTTAAAAAGTAAGAGTTAATATATTGTATATGTATTTAAGATTGTTTAAGATAAATTATTTAAGATAAAGATAAGTCGATTCTAGATACCGACTCTCAGATGTGAACTAGCTGAACCGACTCACCTTTAAAAATCTTTTTTTTTTAGAAAGCTCAGATTTTAAAGGGAATAAAACAATGAACTATCAATTAATTAACAATCAATTATCAGGAAGATAAAAAAAAAAGTCGGCTCTTACTGTTTAACCAATTCAAATGATGAACCGACTCACTGAAAAGATCCGGAATTTTCATGAATCTTTAATCATTTGCAATAAATCTTTTCTAATCACCAATAACTTTAGATAAAAATAACGTTTGTGAACTTGTTGAAAGCTGGTGTTGCTGGGGTTTTTGCTTTTAGCCGAAAACAATTCAGATAGTTATAAGGTGATTAAATGTGCTCTTGTGCCAGTAATAATAGTAATAAAACTGAATTGTCTCGTTTATGATTAACAACTGGGTTAGTTGTGTTTTGATACATGAACTCAAGGTGGAGACTTCCGAAGAAAAAGATTCAGTATAAGTTTCGTTTTCTTACCTGCTCTTATCCTTCAGGAAAATTGAGTAACTTTAAAAACTCTGCAACTTGTGACTGTTTAACAGCTCAGCCCTTCTGTAGGGTTCGTCAGTTCTCACCATGTGGTTAAAGCGTCACTATCATCTCTCCATCTCTATCTCTCTCTCTCTCTCTCTCTCTCTCTCTGTCTCAAACTCTCCTCTATGCCCTTCTCTGTCTATAAAATGCCTTTATTTCAGTATGTTGCACAAGTGTTTTCAAGTGTCAGCCAAGAAACCTCTGCACCAGGTCTAATGCAAGTTCAATTAAAGGCTGTAGCCTCAAATATTAATAGATCAAAAAAGAAAAATCCAGTATTATGTCCACAGCACATTTACCTACAACAGTGTGGACCAAAGTCCTTCAAATTCAGAAAGTGTAAAAAAAAAAAAAAGAAAAAAAAAAAAGAAAAAAATGGTTAAACCACAAACACCACTAACAAACAGACAGACATGAACAAACTTCAACAAACATATCATTTGCATAATGTCTGCTCACTAGCGGAATAAAGCATCTCATACTTAAGATTCCCTCAATTCTTCAGTTCTGATTTCAGTGTAGATAATCAGTCCTAAATGAAACCAATCTCTTAGAAGATTTGCATTGTAATACACAGCTGGAGTATGTGCACTGCATTAAACAAACAAACACTTAAAATCAATCCTGTACTGAACTGGAAGCTTGTGAAGCAATAATACAAGAGTGAACTTGTATCAAAGATTTGAAGTAAGTAATGTATGATGTACTGATTTGTAAGGTAAAAGCTACAATAGAAGGACTTTCTTTTCCAGAAGTTTCCAATTATGGTTTTTGGTGTACACCTTGGACAATTTTAATGCTTGCCTTCTGGCTCTAGAGTTTATCCCTATGAGCTTCTAAGCAACACATTGTGTTCTGTACAACTCTTTACTGGTATCCAGACTTTTATTCAGGTGTTTAGCACTGAAAAGGAGGGATGAATTGGACTGATAGATCACTTTATTAATCTCAAAGGAAAATCCAACTGTTAAAGCAACACAGACACATACTATATGCATATGAATGTGTTTAAACAAATATAGTTTTCACCAAGTTTATTAGTTCAGGCTTCCATTCCTGCTTTACCCAAGTTAAACTGAGAGTTCCACAGATTGCTATGAATGTGTTCTCAAACTTTGCATGAATATACTGTACATAGAAGAATACATGATTTCAGGGATGCAATTAACAGTTTTAAGGGGGGTATGCAAGACAGAATTTTGGGCCCCCCATATATATATATATATATATATATATATATATATATATATATATATATATATATATATAGACCAAAAGTTTGGACACACCTTCTCATTCAAAGAGTCTTCTTTATTTTCATGACTATGAAAATTGTAGAGTCACACTGAAGGCATCAAGGGCTATTTGACCAAGAAGGAGAGTGATGGGGTGCTGCGCCAGATGACCTGGCCTCCACAGTCACCGGACCTGAACCCAATCGAGATGGTTTAGGGGTGAGCTGGACCGCAGAGTGAAGGCAAAAGGGCCAACAAGTGCCAAGCATCTCTCGGGAACTCCTTCAAGACTGTTGGAAGACCATTTCAGGTGACTACCTCTTGAAGCTCATCAAGAGAATGCCAAGAGTGTGCAAAGCAGTAATCAAAGCAAAAGGTGGCTACTTTGAAGAACCTAGAATATGACATTTTTCAGTTGTTTCACACTTTTTTGTTATGTATATAATTCCATATATAATTCCACATGTGTTAATTCATAGTTTTGATGCCTTCAGTGTGAATCTACAATTTTCATAGTCATGAAAATAAAGAAAACTCTTTGAATGAGAAGGTGTGTCCAAACTTTTGGTCTGTACTATATATATATATATATATATATATATATATATATATATATATATATATATATATATATATATACAATGTTTTAAATGTTTACAGGGAATTTACAGGGAATTAATTTTATTTCACCACAGTGTTATTATTTAAAATATATGTGTGTATGTACGATTAAAAAAAAAACTAATTGGAAAAGTTTTAATTGATGATTGGGGGGCCCCCTAGCGTTCTCTTGGGCCCATATGCCTGGCATATCAAAACCAAGCCATTTAATTTGAATGAGCATTTTCCCCTCTAATGCAAATTCCCCTGCATGTCGCTCCAAGACAGACTGCGATATAAATGTGCAGAACTGGTGCAACCTGTTAGGACCAAACAACATCCTCTCCGCTATACCTATTCTATAAAGCTTCCTGCTGTATGCAAACTCTTGCTCCACTCGGATAAGACCGATGACCAAAGTTGTTTCATATGCAAAGTTCATAAGTTTTATCTCATCAAATGCAAAATATGTATGGCTTCCTTTCTATATAAGCATTATATTATATTTAACTTAATTCTATTGAATCGTAATTCAATCTATAAAGAGAATTGCTTGATAATCAAAATGTAACTATTATTTACATAAACAATAAATTAAGTTGTAAGGAATGATACTGTTGTCTGGTCCACTTTAAAAACCACTCAGATAGATTGGATTAATCAGGCGAAGTTGTATCTTAATGGTTAAGGCTCTGAGTTACTGATTAGAAGGTCAGGGGTTAATGGTTTCGGTACTGCCTAGATGCCATTCTTAGGTCCTATATAACCTCTGTACTATGCATGTACATATTACATAGTATATATTTTTTTACTTCTCATTACATCTGCACTATTTTTTATCTATATGTATTTTTATATCCCTACTGTACATTCTGCCCAACATTTCACATTCATATATATATATATATATATATATATATATATATATATATATATATATATATATACACACACACACACACACACACACACACACAGGCAATCAAAATTCACAGTTGAAGGAGTTTTTGTCCTGTCTATACCATGCTACCAGAACACCTTTTCCACAAAATAACTAAGGCATTTAAAAAAAACAACAACATTATTTTGCAGAAAACACACTGATCAAAATTAGAGAACAACAACGACTGTAGCATGGAAAAAGATTACAACAAAATTTTCTGAAGGTTACAACAGTCAACATTTAGAGGGAAGTGTACAGGCCTCTGCTCTGAATGACTTCAGCACATCTGTGGCCACAGGACAGCACTAGTCTCTCACACTGCTCTGGTGTGATTTTGGTCCACTCTTCTTCCAGTCTCCTCCACAGTTTGGTGACTGTAGTGGGTTTCTGTAGTGGGATAACTTTGTCGACAAGGATTTTCCAGAGGTTCTCTATTGGGTTGAGATCAGGACTCTGGGCAGGCCATGTCATTATTTCAATGTTTTCAGTTTCAAGGAACTGCTTTACCCATTTTGCTGTGTGACATGGAGCGTTGTCCTGCATGAACACTGCGGCCTGATTGGGTGATGAACGCAGGGAAGGAACCATATGTTGTTAAAGAAGATTCTGATAAACATTTGTATTCACTCTGCTATGTAGCTGTATAAGAGGCCCAACTCCTGCTGCAGAAAACATGCCCCAAACCATGACACTTCCTCCCAACAGTTTGTCGCCGAACATAATGTTCCCATCAGACCCAAATAAATTAAACTTGCTTTCATCACTGAAGTGAACTTTGGGCCAGTTCTCCTCTGTCCACACAACATGCTTAGTCTAGACTTTTGATTCTTTCTGCTAATGAGAGGTTTGGTCACTGCAGAGTGGGCTTTCAGTCCAAATGCTCTTAAACGTCGAGACACTGTATGAAGAGACAGATCCTTACCCTGTTCAGCGCTGAACTGGTGAGCAATTCCAGCTGCAGTGCGGAAACGACTGCCCATTGAGATCCTCCGCAGTGTCCTGTCCTCTCTTGTATTTGTCTTCCGTGGACGACCAGCCTTCTTGGTGGACTTGAATGAATTTGTGATGTTGTAAAGATACAATATTCTTGAAATCACAGATTTGGAACGACCAACTTTTCTTGCTATGGCTGATAGGGTCATCCCTTTGGCCTTCATCTGGACAACCTGCTGCCGGAGGCTTTCAGTCACTTTAGAACGGCCCACCATCTTGCAGAGTCAGTGAAACTGGAAGTTAGACTGCCAGTTAAATAGGGGTTGACAGATAATCAAGGAAATTAGCACCAGGTGCCAGATTAACACCAATAACTGGGAGGTATCTGAAAGTGTTCTCTAATTTTGATCAGCATGTTTTCTGCAAAATAATGTTTTTTTTTTAAATGCCTTAGTTATTTTGTGGAAAAGGTGTTCTGGTAGCATGGTATAGACAGGACAAAAACTCCTTCAACTGTTGAGCAGTGATGATGACATTATTTCAGAATTGTTCAATTGTTTATCAATTGTTCTCTAATTTTGATCGCCAGTGTATAGTAGACTTGCACATTTCTTAAATGCCATAATCATATAACCATTTGTCTGTATTTCTTAATGAATCTCCACAGATCTTTGCACTGCTATAGACTTTATATTTATTCACTGTACATATGCTTACATATATGTCACATGCTGTAAATATGCTACATATTTATCTGCACTTTTTGCACGATTGCTACATTTTGCACTTCTGGTAGATGCCAAACTGCATGTCTTTGCTGTGTACCTGTACAATGCAATGACCAATAGATAGAACTTTATTTTCTATCTTTCTATCAATCTATTTAGTATTGAAGTAGGCAGAGGTAGAATTCACAGCAATTTGGACCTTCTTAAATTGAGCTAATAGCAAACTCTGCATGGCCTCCACCTATATACTTAAAACACGTGGACATGCAGTGTTTTGTGAAAGAAAACTGAAAAGCATTAGCGCTATAGCAAAGCTTGAAGTCAACTAAAATTAAACATCTAATCCCTCTTGCCACCAGTAGAGGTCAGTACACCCTCGTAAAATGTTCTCTCTGACGCGCTCACCAGGAAAAGTAGGCCATACACAAAAGAGCACGTAAATGCATTTAAATGATCATGCTCTTTCTGGTTAGCCAGGCATGTTGTAGACACGTGAACACGCTTAGCAACACAAATGACTTCTACAGGACTGAAATAACTTCATTTATTACCAAACCATACAAGCAAGCAAGGTGTGGGAGAACCCACAATCCTGTGCTGCCCTTTTCACCTTAATGCACATAGGTACTCCAAGCCACGCTACTTCCAGGTCTGATGATAAACCATTGTGTATTTCAAGTGTGGCTTGAAGAATTACTGTTAAAACCTGTTCATGCATATTTCCACTTTGACGTAGAATTTAATTGTGCTGACTTCAAGAGAAGATTGTAAAGAATGAATCTTGCTTGTGTGGCAATATTGCACCCTTTTTGTCAGGAGCAGCACAGTTACACAAGATGATCTATACAAATACACTGGACAATAAAATGATAAAAAAAAATAAAAAGGCCATTCCAGAAATATTGTTTCACTTCCATTTTATTTTTTGTGATGTGAAAAGTACAACCAAAAAAGGTTTGAGAGCAAAAAACAAGATGACAGTAACGTGAGCCACAGAGGGGGTGGGGGGGTTGGGGCACACGAATCCCCCGGTTGCGTCTTTTTACTGGGACAATCAGGAAAGCAACAGACATCCTGTTCCGAATAAACACGCTTGCCTGGCCCTTGAGAAACGTGGATTAAAACCTTCTTGACTAGAGAGACTCGAAGTCTAAAGTGTGTAGTGAGAACACTGAAGTGTACTGTATATTCACATACATTGTCAAGTGTGTGCGCGTGCGCATGTATATGTAGCTCTCAACTTCTCACTGTGCTATTGCCCACACAACATACATTCTTGACAAGGTTGTGTAAAACCCAAGCCCAGCCAGTAGAGGGCACCACAGAGGCGTCATCGCCTTTGCAAGTGTTCAGCAGGCACAGCAAGTACAAACCACTTCATCTACTGTGGTGTCAGAAGTGCAACTGGGTGAGTTATTATCACTTTTGCACGCAATCAGAACAGCAGTGGTGTTTTGGGGGTCAGAGGCACTGATGTATGTTCGGATATCGGTTTTGGGTAAAATTAGCTGTCAGGGTCTGGCAGGTCTCTAACCATGTCTGTGTGTGAGGCTGTTCCTGATGCAGCCATGTCTGTTTGCCACTATAATACAGAGCTCAGAAAGGTGAACACCCATTCTTTAACTCACAAGGCTGCTTCCCTCCATCTCTCATTAGAGTCGGCTCTGAGACGATGTAACAGTTCTCCCAATTTATGTCTACGGTTGCATACTAACTACACGTACAAACGTACACAGACACACACACACACACACACACGCACACACAATAAACTTCGTCCAGATCATGACTCCTACCACAGGTTAACGTTCTTACATTCCTGTTTGGCATTAGTATCAAATTTCATCATCTTCCCTCTCCTAACATCCTTTTTTCCTTTCTCTCTCGGCCATAATTTTCTCAGCTCGATTCTCATTTACTTGAAAAAAAAAATAAAAATGCATAAGAAACAGTAGCTGTTGTTCCATGAACAAAAACAAAAATGCTCAAGTTTTTATTTCAAATTCAAGGCACAATGTCGTTCCTTTCCCCCGCACACACACACAAACACAACCTTAATCTTAGAGTACCTTAGCCTCAACTGGCAGCCACACCGGAGGCTCCGCCCACTTCCCCAATCTCTTGGCTAGCTCCTTCCCTCGCCTCTAACACTGTTTCAGAGATGCATCTGCTTGGGAATGTGACCAATCCCACACCAGTGAAGAAAAACAAACAAACAAACAAAACAAAAAAAAAAACCCGACAACAACAGTGACAAACAAAAAAACAAAACAAAAACAGTTTGTCTGAAAATAAAATCATATCGTCACGTCCTGTGTTCAGTTACGTCCGATTTTTTTCGAAGCATATCCACCAGCTCTTTTTTGGCAAGCTTCTCTTACATAAGCACTAAGTACTGATAGATAGGATAAACATACACCGTTAAAGTGTTTAAGTAGATGCTTGTGTCATTTTTTTTTTATATCTTTTTCTCCTCAATCTCATATGAATTCAAGATTTTTAGTCGATTTTTCACTCGTCTGTTTAAAGGTTTACGTAAATGCAAGCAGGGACAGATCGCTGTAGTGTCTTGCTCTAGACAATGGTCTTGAGTGGTGAGCTGATGAGTTGCGTTTTCCATTTAGGAAACGCCGTTCACCAGGGTCAGAGCCTCCCCGGATGATGCCACGCCATTGCTGGGAGAACGCTTGGACGGAGTGTGCTCTTCCTTATTCACACTAGTCCCATTCTCCTGTTAAAGAAACCAACAAGTTGATTGGTTAAATGCCCATATTAGATATTTGCAGGACTTTTAATTTGGATTAATGTACTTTAGCTACAAAATCAAGAATGTAAGTGTTTCTTCCACAAAAAAAAAACCCCAAAAACACTTCTTAGCAGTAGTTATTCTAAGCCAAACCAACAGCATTAAAAACTCAGCATGTCTTCAGTCATGGGGACATATACCTTAGGGAGGGAGGCATGCTGCATTTCTTCTTTCTTCACTGGAAGGTTCTGTCGGCTCTGAGATTCTGCACGAGAGATGAAGTCGGCCACGGTAACTGCAAATGATGATTTAAAAAAAAAAAAAAAAAAAAAAAGGGCTGTAATTGGGCAATTCTCTTAATGTGCATACACACTTAATTCTGAGCCCAATCTAGATACTGCATACTCGCATTATAGCTGAAATATTTAAAATATTTACAATTTCAGCATTCATGAAATAACTAAATAGTCTTTTATTCGTTATTACAAACATGTCCCTCACCTGGCTGTCTGTCACGGCTGGCAGAGCCCCCCTCTGGTTGGGTGGCTCGGTTACGGCGACGGCGGCTCCTGTTGCGCCTCTGTGGTTTGCCATCGTCTTCTGAAAAGTGTGGAAATGATACAATCAAGCACGGCTTGATTTAAGGGAAGCGTTTTCATATTATCAAAGCACTTCAAATTACTCTTCTTACCCAGTCCATTCTCACTAGTAGCTGCCTGGCCGTCTGACTCATTGGCAGCATCAATCACACTGGGCTCCTGGTCATTACGGCGACGGCGGGAACGTCTACGCCGGTCATTACCACCCATGCTCTCACTGGCATCCGTGTCTCCACCCAGATCGCCTTCACCCTCCAGCAGAGAGTAGGGGTTACTATCAGGGTCCTTCAACACTAATGAAATAAAGTATGAGATATAGTAAGTTAGACATACACAGAAAACTACACACACTGCTATCAAGTCCACTGATACAACACATTCCTCAGCTGGCCTCAGCTATCATACAAGCTCATACCTGAGCTGATTGTGTTCGAGCTGCGGGATCCTGGGCCTCCACGGCCTCTGCCTGTGCTAGATCCTCGGCCACGGCCTCCTCTCCGGGAGCCTCTCTCCTCACCCCCCACTCCCCGTGGCCTAGAATCTCGCTCAGCCAGATCCTCAGATTCTGAGGCATTGGACATCTCAGAGTTGGTTCCTATCATGGGTAAATGTTAGAAGTCATCAGGTTTATTATAATAAATTGTAGTGTTGATCATGTTGTCTAAAATATTCTTCAGCAAAGGCAATACATTCAGATTAGTCATTTGATTTGCATTGTTTAGGCAATAAAATGATTAATTATTTCCTGACGTCATAACTTTTGTTTTAACTTACCATAACCAGAGTATGCATTGTTGGGCTTGCGGCCACGGCCTCGCCCACCGTATGTACGGGAGGTCTGTAGAGAGTTGCTACTTTCATCAGTCTGGTATCCCCTTTCACGTTCCCCGGCTCCAGGTGCACCGGAGCGGCTTGGGGCGGCACGATAACCAACACCAATCTGACGAAGCTGTTCATCAATCTGTAGCCGCTCCAGACGCAACTGTTCCACTTCCTGACATTGGGGGAAAAACAAGTGGGTTTGATTATTACCTAATAGACACAAGCACGGTATCATCACCTGTGCCTATATATATCTATTTATGTACAATGGTGGCTAATTAAAACAGGTCACTACAAAGGCAGCAGTTAGTATGTTATAATAATAAGAAGTAAATGTGAGAGGGTGCAGTGACAGTTGTATCACTAAATAACAGCTGAAGTGTGGTACACTGAGGGCTAGTGCAGGGCTGACAGGCTATTCTGGGAATCACAGGGCCATATAGCATGTAATCCATCCACCAACATACTCTGAACCCCTAAAAAGCCCCCTGGCCCTGCCCTAATGACTATCTTTAGCTAGTAGTGGTTAAGAGAGGTGTGATCAGCAGCTTTCCATGAGGGAGTACGTCAGGTGACCAGTTTAGATTGAGCCACCGTCTCCAGAGTGGCTGTGAGCTTAACATGGTAACATTTCTGCGAATAATTAAAGCCATATGCCTGCGTAGTCGTTTCTAAAAATTTAGATAGCATTTGAAAGTTGACCTTCCATCTCTCAAGTAGCTTCTGATCCTAGACTTAAAAAACAAAACAAAAAAACCTTGAAGCACTATAAAGTCATTGTAGTCATAAGGTGTTTGAGTTCAACCGAGGTGGCGCTTTGACTGTTAGCAAGTCGGGGTGAAGATGAAAAGGCAGCAATTTGGATAGTCCCTTTGCCTAGTATAATGCCACAGGTGATAACATTTTCTTGCAGATTTTTGCAGGTGTGAAGTGTAAAAAAATGCTGATAATGAAAATGATGAACGGAATAAAAAATCATTTAAACAGAACATTTCACCACTCGGTTTTGTGAACAAAGAAGCAAAAAAACAAAAAAAACAGCTAGATACAATGTGTCTACATGAATGATTCTATTCTGTTTTCAACCTTTTAATTAAGTTAAATAAGTCATGAGGTATGTATATTATAACATACAAAAAGATGATAATCTACTGATTGGATGTAGAAATGTAATAATGTTATCAAACCTGGACAACAAACAAAATCTATAAGCTTCTATTCTAGTTGTCAGTGTATTTTAATTGACTTGGAGCAGTCGGGGTTTAAAAAGACAATTTCGAGCTCTGAGTCAGCAACCGGCTCTAAAAACATCTCCATGGTGTGCTGGTAGTGCCGGAATAAAACAACAGGTGTATGCTGTACCATGTCACGTGATGACTGAGCAGTATTCAGTCAGGCACACGTATGGTAACTCCAGCAGTTGGCTAACCTGCAAGTAGGCCACATGGTACTCCAGCAAAGCCTGGGCATTACTGATGTTTTCTTTGGTTCCTACAAAGATGAAGGGAACCATACCCTGCAAAAGAGGAAACAAACATATACAAAAGTTATAGTGTAAAATCGAATACATACAATTAATATCGACAAAGCATCAAGAGGTCTAGACTCAACTACTGATGTGGGGTGGTGCAAAATCTGCTTTACCTCCTCTCTGGGCAGCTTTTTGTCGTTGTCCCCTTCGATTCGAACACGCACCACACCAGACTTGTCCACGATTTCCTGGATGATTTTGCCACTTTTCCCAATAACCTTGCCTAGGGAGCAAAAGAGAATGGTTTAAAAGTAACTAATATTTTTTCTCCTATAGTGATTGTAAAAAGAAAAATTTAATTAGAGAGTCTAACAACCTGGCACTCATAGCAGTAATAATTTCCTAATACAGATGGCTACTTCACTTTTTTTTTTATTTTATGTTGGAGCCTGATACTTTAATCATTCAAACAATTTTTTCCCCCTCATTAATCTACACTAAGCTCAGTACAACAATGACAAAGTAAAGATTGAATTCTATAGAGTATAAATATTTATTATATGAAAATAAAATAAAAATATCACATTACTACATAAATATTCAGACCCTTAGCAACAACACTTGTTGCTAATTTTGCTCAGGTGCCTCCCATTTCTCTTGATCATTGCTGAGATGTTTTTACACCCTGCCGGCAGTCCACCTGTGGTAAATTAAATGGATTGGACATGATTTGGAAAGGCTCACACGCCTATAAAAGTCCATACGGAGGACTATCAGAGCAAAAAAACAGGGATAAAGAAACTGCTTGTAGAGATTTGGGGAAGGCTACAAACATTTTAGTCACTCTGACTATTCTCCAGAGATCCTGTGAGGACATGGGACAACATTCTAAAAGAACTGCAGCCCTCCACCAATTTGGTCCTTAAGGCAGAGTGGCTAAAGAGCAATTAAAACAAAACAAAACAAAAAAAACACAAAGAAAGAAAACCCATGTAACGATAGAAGCTTGACAGATTTGAGTGAAATTAATATTTATAACATGTTACAATGAGTTAGTGTTTTTTATATTGAATAGTATTAATTTAAGGTTTATTCAGAACAGATAAAATGCATGATTAAGTTAAGCTCTGAAGCAGGTTTTCATCAAGGATGTCTCTGTAGATACTCTGTACTGCTGCATTCATCTCTCCCTCGATCCTGACAAGTCTCCAAGTTCCTGCCGGTGAAAAAACATCCTCACAGCATGATGCTGCCACCACCATGCTTCACTGTAAGGATGGTATTAGCCAGGTGATATTCGGTGCCTGGTTTCCTCCAGACATGACACTTTGCATTCAATTCAATCTTGGTTTCTCGTGGTCTAAGAGTCCTTCAGGTGCCTTTTGGCAAACTCCAGGTGGGATGTCAGGAATGGCTTTCACCTGGCCACTCTACAATACAGGCCTGATTGGTGGAGTGTTGCAGAGAAGGCTGTTCTTCTGAAAGGTTCTTCTCTCCTCACAGAGAAAAGCTGGAACAATTTCAGAGTGACCATCAGGTTCTTGGTCACTTCCTGTTCTAAGGCTCTTCTCCCTAGATTGCTCAGTTTGGCTGGGTGGCGCACACAAGGAAGAGTCCTGGTGGTTCTAAACTTTTTCCATTTACAAATGATGGAGGCCACTGTGCTCACTGGGACCTTCAAAGATGCAGAAATTTTTCTGTACCCTTCCACAGAGCTGTGCCTCAATACAATCCTGTCTCGGAGGTCTACAGACAATTCCTAAAACTTCATGGCCTGGTTTGTGCGGACATGCACGGTTTACTCGCAGACCTTATATAGGGAGGTGTGGCTTTCAAAATCATGTCCAATCAACTGAATTTATTCCAATCAAGTTGTAGAAACATCTCAAGGATGATCAGTGGAAACTGAATGCACCTGAGCTAAATTTTGAGTGTCTGAATACTTGTCCCTGTGTTTTTATTCTTTTTATTTATACATTTATAAAGATTTTAGACAAACTTCTTTTATGTTGCCATTATGGGGTTATTGATTAAAGAATTTTGAGGAAAATAATGTCTGTCTGTCTGTCAAAAATCTTTTTGAACAAGTTCGATTTGAAAAGTCCATGCTAAAGGTGGAATGTGAAAAATTTGTTCGACAAGGTAAACTCACCGACAAGATTCCTGGGTACCTGGAAGGAGTCCTCTTTAAACTCAAGGTAAACTCGAGCCTGTTTCACAGCTTCTGGCGTCTGATGCAGAAAGACAGTAGAGGAAAAAATAAGTGTGTGTTCAGTCACTTAAAATTGTTTTTATTCTAATTTTGGTGGTTTCAGAGCTCTGTAATCATAAGAGTTCTGTAATGTTATTACATGTTATCATGAGGGGCTGGACACGCAATAATCTGTGTTTAGCAGTTAAGTTGTAAATTCCGTTAATCCTCGAGGTATGCTAATTTTATATTTAAATTAAACTTGAATATCCTCTGGTTTAAAGTTGCTAGAGGGCCACCACTGTTTGATCGGTTCCCCGTTTACAGCAACGCTTTAGGCACTATACGTTATACCAGCACCTCCCAAAAATTAAAGCACCATCACAACTGCAGTTGCCTGTTAATTTTTCCCCCTCAAGCACACACCTCTCCATAGATCCTGAAGGTGCAGCTCTCCTCCTCGAGCTCGATGGCAGTAACCCCAGGAACCTTGCGGGCCTGCTGAATGTTGGCGCCGTGGGAGCCAATGGCCAAACCCATCAAATCCTCACGCACCCGTACCTCCTCCTGATAGGCTGATGCCAGCTGTTTACTCGTCTAAAGCAAATACAAGACAGCAGGACAAACATTGGGTTCTGCTTCTTTTCTTGCTTAACCAGACAGCAGTTATAATCCATACAGTGTGTGCGTGTGTGTGTGTGTGTACTACTTTTAATCTTACTTTGTACTCTTTGCATTTTGGTCTTTTTTTTTGTCTGATACATCTTATATTTAACAATTACTCAACAAATAATCTGGTCTTCAGACAAAAAACCCCACCAAACTAGTCACTGTGACGGAATAAAAATGCTACAGCGGAAAAAAAACGATCCACTGAATGAGAAGTTAGGAGTTGAAATGCTTGAATGTTTTGAAATATAGGCACGTATGCACCTCCAGGTGTTTGGTGGCCTCCTCGTTGCGGGACATGAGCATAAGCTTGGTGCGAATGCTGCGGAAGTGCATGTCACTCAGAAGGGAGGCACGCTTCACTGTGGAGTCGTTCGTGGACTGTGGAAAGACAGCATTCCTGTTCCATTACTGTGCACTCAGGCAAAGAAATTACTACAACGAAAGAATAATAAAGGAGAACGATAGAAGCTGGAAGAGAGAAAAGTACTAACCAGTACGATCAGTTCATGTGATGAAGTGTTGTAGAAGACGCAGTTGGCTCCGATTGCTTTCCTGAAGTCTTTGTGGATGTTGTCGGTTAAACAGCTGCAAGATTTTAGCAAGGGGAAGAAGAAAAAAAAACGATCGATCTCCTTTTAGCCCACTTCGAATACATCATTCACAAAACACTGCACTTGTTGTATACACATGTCTGTCTATCAGAGCTAATTAATTATTCTGTGGTTAATGAATGACTTGGCTAGAAGCCTTCAACAGTCCTGTATGAGGTGTAAGACACTGCAACACCTAATTATTCAAATTAGATAATCTTTTGCCTTTTTAAATGAATATTATGAAAATTAAAATCACATGTGTCATGACATTTTTTGTGTGTATGAGGACATTATCCTTACATTTCTCTGAGGTCCTCGGGCACAGCGATGGTAGTTTTGTAGAAGGAGTTTCGAGTGGAAGGGCTGTTGGGGTTGACAGGCCGGATTCTTTCGGCTGTGACGATTTCGTTGTATGTGGCATCACACGCAGCATACTCGATCACATAGAACTGAAAACACAAACAGGTTAAAACTCTAAATGATGAGACCTAATTTACTGAAATATATATAAATCTGCCTCTATATAAACAATATATGTCGTAAATTAAAACTACATGAAGCCAGCTAACAAGCTACTAGTATAAAATTAAAACATTCATATACAGCAAATCTAACTGGAAAAATATGTACAAGAACTGCAACTAAAAACCACGGGTAATGACAAATAACTCTTTGCAAAAAAAGATAACGGACAAGTCATGCACTAACAACGCCCTTTCTCTCGCAAGCTAACCTCCAGCTAAAGATCAAAGATGGCTTTATGTTGTGTAATAAATGCAGCAAAAAAATATATATATATTGTTTAAGCATCGATTGTGTTGATAAATGTACTGGCAGACCATTTCTCTGAATCAGGTCAATAACGTCAAATCAATTTTATTTATAAAGCAGCTTTGACAAAAGATACTGCACATACTAGCTTTAAATGATCTTTGGGAACACTGCAGCAAGACAGACACTCATGTGTTGATCCCGGACCAGACCCATTTACCCTAATCACATCATTTTTAATCAGAGGCAGAATCAAAAGAACTGTTGCATAACCTAGTCAGGTGTGCTGATGTACTACTGTGCTGGTGATGGAGCAGATGAGATGCAATTCTAGCATCATATTAAAAACCAGAAGATGCTTTAATGTGGCATATTACATTTTATGTGGCGTATTATGTGTTGTCTTAACTAAATTACAAGGCCACAGTTTGTGTTGAGATGTGTCGAGAACACCATCGTGCGTTATGCAGTATTTTCACCAGGGTGCTGCTGCACACACTCCACCACTATCATTCCACCACTTTCCAGCATGATAGCATGCACCACTGTGCCCATACAAAATGCAGAGATTATAACAGCATTGGACTCGAAGCCAAATTGGTCAACATGAGGACCTCAGAACGTCTTAAAATGAAGCACACTCAATTTGGTACGGTCTGTTTGAGCATTAGGGACAATTTTAACCATTCACAGCCTCAAATTAAGTGAAGCATAAAAACATGCTTCAATGGTATAAAAAAAAAAAAAAAAAAAGGCTACAACATGGACACTGCTTATACAACTCTTCTTAATGACGAAGTCATAACTAAGAGGTACGTTTATGGGTAATTGGGTCAAGTATCTGTGCTATTAGGTTAAAATGTGCTCCCGAAGGGCTTGAAACGCCTCCATCAATATTCACACTCAGTTTGAGGGTACAAAAAAAAAAAAATGTAAAATTAAAAAGAGCTCATGGTAGATGTACGCCTGAACGCCAGGATTCAGCTTTAAGACTAAGCAGCGTTGTGCGCTGGCCATCTAATTTAAAAATTATCACGTCTGGAATTACTGCAATAAACAATACGACCATTATGAAAACTCAATTTCGACACGTCATGGCTGAGCACCATGTACGTTTAATTACAATTAAATTAGCTTAGAACATTAGTCGGCTTCAAAAGATCGTAATATTTTTTGAACATCGATAGAGCTTAGTGTTATGGGATCTCACCCATTCGTCTCACTTTTTTTTTTTTTTTTAAACACTCAAAACAAAATAAAGCAGACGTTTAATCTAGAAATCTAGAAGCAGGACTCATTTCTACAAATAGCTAAAGTGTTAATCTTATTGTCAAAGATACATTTTCAACATAAACAAGCGTCCACCTCAGACAAATGTCTCACTTTTAAAAATGCTTTCATCTTCAACAATCAAAGAATCACAATCCCATTGTCAAAGATGTGAAAGGAACACATGTTCACAGAGGCTTTTCCACTGCTTCTTGTTTTATGAACATTGGCAGATAATTTATAGGGTTTATGTCCCCGGTGTTTTTGCTTTTACTGATAATCCATGTTATAGTGTTTAAAGCGTCAGCATTTTATCCCATTAGAGAACACTGCACTAACCACAGATAAAGATAAACAAAGATTAAACAAAATACTGACAAAAAGTGAATGTAAATGACAGTGTCCCTTTACACAATGCAAACTAACCTGTATTAACCCACAAAAGGAATTACTTCAAATATGCAATACACAATGAGCATCTGTCCAAAGCGTGATCATTTAGATGCCTCCATGTCTATAAATCCATAATCAGTTGTTCAGTTTTCTCCTCTGAGCTATATTTTCAAAACAACAGAACTGATGTGAATGTGAATTGGGTACGACGCTCACAGATTTCATGCTGCTCATGATGGAATAAACAGCTACATTTAGCTACAGCAGCTGAACAATGAATGAGACTTCTTTTGTGTACACACAGACACACACATGTGGTGAAGCTCCAGTCTCAGACTTACCTCGCCCTTCATCATCCTCACCCTCGCCAGCCACCAGCCGCAGGGTTCCTGTTCATTTGCTCGAGAGTAGACCTGGCACATAGCATATGAAAACAGGGGAACATGTAAAGGTGAGGATGGAGAGTGAGAGCATTGATTATTGATTATATTTATTGATTATAATGGTGACCTAACAGCAATGCTGACCAATTAGAATGACTTCCATCTGACAAAAGTATGAACATGTGCATATCAAGCTTTTAGAGAAAGCTTGGATTTAGTGAGCTTAGGGAAGAAGACTCATGTTTACTAAAAAAAACCCTACAACATATAGAAAAGCAAAAGCAGATAAACGCAGATTGAGCATTTATGTGGTCATGTGGTTCAGCATTTTCTAAAGGTCAGCCACGTTTGCTAATAGCCCACAACAGCTGTCATGTTGAGAACAAAGGAACATGCAAGGTGATCTTACACACTGCAATGGTTAACAAGGGTGTGCTAAGTTGTGATCTGGAGGATAGGTGTCTAGGGTAACATCAGCCCTACCTCCACCTCCTGTCCCTCGCCGATGTCCTTGTGGTAGTCGGATGGGGGTGGCAACCTCACATCACTGAATGGCAACTGTCTCTCTGGCTGCCAGCTATTAATAAAAATAAAGAATAAATATATGCATTTATTAGTATCTTAAACAGAATCCTGTTCTGGCTTATAAGTGATATCTGTTTTATTTACCGTTTATACATTCAGACCCATCAACATTAGCAGCATACCCTGACCAAATTAGTGTGGCATTCATACAGTATTTCCCATTACACAGAATGCAGCTCTTAATAAATAAGACATCACATGTTATCTGAAAGAAGTTCTTAAATGTTTATGCAGTCCAAATACCACATTATTGAAGACTTTTTACCACAAATGCCTAAATACGTAAAGGAATTTCCTGTTCTTTTTTGCCACGATTTACCCTCCTCCCCTCGCTGTCACTTTAAGGTACTAACGTGTTGAACTTGTCACTTTAGAACGTGTCAGCATGACACACCATAAATAAAACATGATCCTTCATCCTGTTAATATATAGGCTTCTGTTCACACATATAACATCTTGTCAATAACCTGTGGTTAGTAATAGCACAAATGTCATGTTGGTCTTCCCTGGTTTTTGCACTCAAAATTGCTTAAACATAATGTATTTTCACACATACCATCATGCTGTTTGTATCAGACCTTTTTGGTACATATGTGAGACAGTGAGGGACAAAGACTGCCACCAAGACACACATCCAACAAACATCCTAATCTGTAAAGTGAGTCATAGTTAAAAAAAATCCTAATGGGGGACAAAAGGTACTCCAATGTCTGCTTTTGATTTCACTCAACCACTTCTTAGTACACAGCCCAATTTTAAATCCAGAATTATCTAAAACTGAAGTATTTACTTAAATGCACAGGTGAATGGCTAGAGCTGTAGTTAATGGTAGGTCAACGTATCCAGTCCAAGAATGCCAGAGACGTCATCAACCCCCACCAGAGTTCACATATCTCATAGAGCTATATTTGTCTCAGCCTCATCAGGACTGACAGAGATAGAACGAAGGGGACTGTGCTAGCGCTGTATGATATAGATAAAATATGACCTAGGTAAGTATACTGATCAACTTGCTGATTGGAAATTGGTCAACTAACAACATTAATGTTCAAACCAACGGACAGAATGGAAAGGAGTAGAAATTTCGAGAGCGAACACAAACTGAGACACAGCGGGGGGTGGTGTCAGGGTTTCAGGACATGGAAAAGAGAGTGAGACACAGAAAGACGGGGTAGCACAGGTGCTGGGAGAAAGAGACCGAGGGAGAGAAAGGGGATTCACACAGGCAAATTTAGGTTATTGACAGCACTTATTACTGCTGAAACATCAAATGTATGACTGGCTTTCCAAGTGTGTTCCTGTAGGCCACAGTTTTAGTAGTCAATTAACCTGTCAATATGGGTTGAGGAGACAGGGGTCCTCCAATAGCTTTGCCCATTAAAAGTTACATAAACTTACTTGTTTTCAAAAACTATCGTGAGGGAGTCTTCGTGGACGTCTTTGATGAACGCCTAAAAGGACACAAAGGAAACAGAGCATGTTAAGCTTCAAATAGATGCTGGGTGGGAAAAAGCTTTGCTTGTTAAGGGAAAAATAAATCATCATCATATCTGTTGTAAAAGTTTCTTGATGTCAGCACAGTCGTTTTGGAGGGAAGCAAACACAACGGTACACTACTTTTACTATCCATATTCATAAAGTCCTGACATCTATGGTCTCGAGGGAAACGTGTTCTTTCAGGTTCTCTTGAAAGTAAGACCAGGTTTCTTATACGGACAAACACACTTAAATGTCCAGAGCGACTTACAACTGAGCAGAGGAGGGTTAAGGGCCTTGCTCAAGGGCCCAGCAGTGGCAGCTTGGTGGTGGTGGGATTTAAACTTGTGACCTTCCGATCAAAAGTCCAATGTCCTATCCACCGAGCTACAACCTCCCACACACACATACTGTATGTGACAAATGTGTGTGTGAAGTGGCAGTCTGGCTCGCATCACAGGTAAAGTGAAATATGTATTATTGAATCTCCACTAAAATTGAGAGACACAGAGAGCAAGATCCCCTTTTTTAAAAATCTGTTTTATCCATCGTGCCACCACTCGGTTATTATCAAGACATACCTCTAACCCAAAGCACAGGGTGACTGACAGTGCTGGCAGGGTGACACTTCCTAATAAGGAGCAGCAATAAATGGAAGAGATAAAGACAGTAACCAAGACCTCTGGAATCCCACCTGCTTGGAGACACGTGCACTTCCGTGGAAAAGGCTAACTGGTTTTAAGTTATGTATGCGTATATAAGTGTATTGCATGACGTTAATATTTAATACAATTTATTCAGCTTCTTGTTCTTGTATCTAAAATGAGAGATCGGGTCATTTAGGTACACATAGATCTAACTTACACAGTATTCAATATCAGTTTTAAAACCGACAGCTTGGATAGAAAATTCCTATGTAAGGGTGGGTTTATAGCATGAAAAGGGACCATAACTATGATACAGTAGCCATGTGGTGATACATGCCTGAAGAGTAAAAACATTCAATGTGTCCCTTACATTTGCCTCTCTTCCAAGTAAGAACGTAGCCAAACTCTCTTCGGTCTGAGAAGTTCTGGGTGTGCCAATAAAGACTGCATCGGAGGGCTAATTGATAAACCAATCAGCAGTGACCACTAATGTCCATCTAATTTATTATGATGTAGCAGAAAAAAACAACTGGTCAGTAGGCTATCACTTTCAATACAGCAAATAAACCCTTGGCACATGTCTTAGCAGCACCAGGAACTGTAATCAGATCTCTGCACAGATCTGGAAAGCACAGAAGTAGCCATTATATAAGCGTGATATCAAAAGTGAAGAGTTCAATCTTCAGATAAACTGCAACTAACTGAATATAACCGACCGATCGGTAACATCTTTCCAGTAATGCAATAACCTAAAAAATGCCCAGGAATGACAGCAGAAATAACGAGTAAAATTATTTTTAGATTTTCACAAAGGTTTATTAAGTATTATTGACGCTTATAAAAACCAATTAAAAAAAAGCAATAGTGGAAAACAATGGAAAGGTGGCAGCACAGCAAAAAGGCAGAGTTAAATTAACTTCGGATCAGAGTTAGAATTATGCCGACAGAGCGGAACTGGATTCAGCCAAGCCGTGAGCAGTGAGTGCACGGAGCAGCCGTGGGGGGGTGTTGGAGAGAGTGTTGAGTGTCAGGCCTGAGATCACCTGTTCCTTTTCCACCTGCTGTCCTCCCTCAGACTCCAACTTTCAAACAACTAATGTCACCGCTCAGTATAGAACATGTGTGAGGCCAATAATACTACTACCAGCAATTGAGAACCTTGTGAGAAAAACAGAGCTAGGATTTACAGTATTAAAAACGCTCTGCTTTGTAATAAAACACACCAAACCTTCAAATGGGACTATTATAAAACATGTGGGTTGATCACTGTGGGGTTTACACAAATGAGGCAGGCAGCTGAAAAACTGCCTCGTTTTGGCTACACTGGACTGGCTTCACTCTAATCAAACTAGATCACCCCCAAAACCATTAAACCAACAAGGGAATCCTATTCTGATCATTTAAAGACTAGAATGATATGTTTGTGCATATGGCACAGTATCACCCTGTTAAGTAAAACGACATATATGCCTAATGACATGTGCCTAATGAACGGCCAACATAGTGTCTCATAACTCAGAAAAATAGATGTCTTAATGCTGCCTGCCCCATATGATTCCAGACTTCATATGTTTAGCTCAAGGCCATCAGATATCACAAAGCAGGTAAAGTGTGATGCTCATATGGGATGATGCATTAAAGCAGCTAATAAGGGATTGACAAAACACAGCTGGATCAGAACCTTAGTGTCTGTCGGCTACGTTAATCTGACACCACATTTTTCTAAATCACTTGCTGGATTTTCCACATTTCCCTGGAGCGCCTTCAGTGTTGACCGGAGCTGCGCAGGAACCCTGGAAAAAGCGAGCTCACGGTATCTCAGGGCCTCCTGCACAACATGATGGCGAACCTCGTGTCATGCGTGAGACGATACAGCATCCTGCCTCATTGAGTCTCAGGACAAGCCGTTTGAGATCTGTCTCGGCGTTCAGACACCGTGAGCGTGTTTCAGTGAAGTGTGCTGCAGTGGAGTTACCTTGTAGAAGGCCCCGTTGGAGCCGCGCACCTCCACCGGCAGCCCGTCCATGGCGGCCGCTGCGTCCGCCCCGCTCTGCCTCTCCGGGGGAACTCCTCCACCGTGCGGCTCTGCTAACAGCCCCAGCTTCGCCGGCCCTTCGCCCGTCTCCGGCCGCTTGCGGATTTCCAGCGTTTCGGTGTGGAGGGAGAGGGGCTGGATAAGTTAGCAAAGAGATGTCTGTGGTTAGCCTGCTAGCTCCCCTTAGACACCCCCTGTATTTGATTACGCTCGGGTTATAACTCAGTAACGGTAATGTTAGCACTAGAGAGCTAGCCGCAGGTTGATCCGGAGACTGATCTTACTTGTGTTGTTCGGACAGAGGAGCCGCGCCGGTCCGGCTAACGCAGCTAGCTGCTCTGGTCAGGATGCAGGCTCTCGGCTAATGTCTCAGGCGATGTTAGCAAACAGCTAATGGTCGCTAATTAGCTCTTGCGAACACCTCCTCTATCGGTTGCCGGGCTACTAGCTAAATAACACAGCAAGTAAGTCTTACTGTTTATGTGTAGGGGACAGTGAGAGTGAGTTATGGCGTATTTACGAACTGCCTCGGAGGGTCGTGTAGCTCGTTTCAGACTGTGCTGCTCGCCCGGCAACTCGCTCTCAGCCCCACGGTGGCCCGTCCTGCCCTCGCACGCGCGCCGTCCGAGTGAAAATCCGCGACAGTGAATGACCCCCCAAATGCACACCCCTGCCACCACAGGCCACGCCCACAGTCCGCTTAGGCCGCGGCGATTGCACAGAATCCCTGCCAATCAAAATGTACAGCTTTGCCCTTTGGAGGAGACGGCAGAGGCTGGGCAACACAAACCCAGTGCCTGAACTGCTGATTGGTGGTAGTTTCTCTGGGCTAAATTTAGCCGGCTCGTTCCACGATCCATACTGATTCACAAAACCATTTGTGTACACACATGTCCACAACTAACTAACTAACTAACTAACTAACTAACAGTCTGTCTGTCTGTCTATCTATCTATCTATCTATCTATCTATCTATCTATCTATCTATCTATCTATCTATCTATCTATCTATCACAATTTTGCATGTAAATATTATATGCACATTTTACCATTTGAAACCCTGAATGGGATGTCAGTGAAACAGTGGACACACACACACACACACACACACACACACACACACACACACACACACACATTCAAACACACATTCAAACAAGCACACACACACACACACACACACACACACACACACACACACACACACACACACATGCAAAAAGCAAAAACCTAGGAAAAAGTTTGTACAGCAATCATCTACTTGCATGTTTTTGGACAGCTGGAGAAAACTAGAAACAAGAAACTACACAGTGTAGACAGAATCACAGATAAGGATCAACCCAGGAACACTGGAGCTGTGAGATAGCCAGTATAATGCTGACACCATGCTTCTAATATAATATATATCTGCCAATATTTGTACTGTTGAATTAAAATTATAAAATAAACCCGGGCTATGATTATAAAAATCATTCCTGTCTCAAAAGAAAGTGCCCTAGTGAATTTTGCGAACAATTTGCACATAACTTGCTCTTCCATATGAAAATGGTATATAATGCAGTCAACTTTTTCCACTCATCATTAGTGCAAAAATATTATACAGTGCATAACATTAGAAGCACTGAAGTGAATAATGCTGATTTATCTTGTTACAATGACACCTTTTAACTGGTTGCACAAATAAGGCAGCAAGTGAACAGTAAATTCTCTAAATTAATGGGCAAATATAGAGATACGAGAGCCTTTGACAAAAAAAAACAACAACTTGTGGTTGCCGGACAACTGGGTCAGATAATCTACATATCATGTGAGGGTGTTTGTGTATGTAGTGGTTAGTACCTAGCAAAAGAGTTTCAAAGAAGGAAAAACTGTGAACTTGTGAGGTGGTCATGGGCTCCCGAAGTTCACCAAAGTGCATGGGGAGTAAAGGCTAGTCTGTTTGGTTTAGAATCAGACTGCTCAGAATGCAAGCTGGCTAAGGCAGTGTGATGCTGGGTTCTGCCTTGAAACCTTGAGTCCTGGCATTTGTGTGGTTGTTACTTTACACATCCGGCAAACTTACGTATTGTAGCAGATCAGGTAACTCAACTTCATGGCAGTAGTATTCCTAAATGGTAGTGGCCATTGTCAGCAAAATAATGTGCGCTGCCTCACTCCAAAAACTGTACAGGAATTATTTAAGAAACAGGTCAAAGAGTTCAAGGTGGGATGTGTTAAACAAAAAAGGTTTCATACATTAAAGCTTCACCTCACAACACACTGGACTGCAGCTAATGTCTTGGTGCCAAATACAGCACACAGCACACCTTCAGAGGTTTTGTGGAGTCCATGCCTTGATGGGTCAGAGCTCTCTTGGTGGCACAAGGGAGACCTACACAACATAAGGCAGGCGGTTTTACAGTTTTTCTCAGCTGCCTTGAAACATTTCTCTAATCATCTTTGATATTTGCAAACCATTTTGCAAAAAAAATTGTATAAACGGCACAACAAGTGGGGCTTCTTGCAAGTGCATTTCCGGATGTGAACTATGTTTTGGATTACAATGATTGAAAATGCACAAGGTAAATTTTTCCGTTTGGCATCTGTGTATTTCAACAGCACCAGTGTGCAGTCTGTATGTGGGATATTGATTGCAAGAGACTGGGCAGGATTTACACTTTCACTGTACTGTTCTAGTGTTTGTTCACTTCCTGGTTGTTCAATTATTTTCAGAAATTGTAATTCTGTGTTTTGCTTTGTCTGTATTTGCCAACTGAAGGTTCACAAGATTCAACTTTAACCTATTTTACTGTAAAAAAAAATTTGTTGATCATTGGTTGATCTGATGCTGTACACACCCCTTCATTAGTGACATTCAAGATTCATCTGCACAATTAAAAAATTCAAGATACATTAAAAAAAAGGGTGAGTAGAAATTTAAGCTTGATAAATGATGACTGAACTGGTTTAACCATTTTGCATTCATTGACTTATGCAATAAAATAAATCCTAGATGTTTCGGGTATTCAGGTGAGAATCAGTATAATATATTTTGATCAACATTAAATAAACAATTGAAATTGTAGGAAACAGCACCAATTGTACACAAACTACAGTTTTTACTATTTGCTTTGAAGCGTTTTTCAGTTGAGAAATGAAATTCTCAAAACTACTTGTTTAACATCCACGTCATTTAGTCACATGCGCACATCATAAAAACAATTATTGTTGCTTTGACCAAATTGTGAATGCTTTTGTACATTCATTCAATTGATTGTGTACAACTGTCAGCTGTTTCCTACATTATCTTTGTTTATGTCATGTTGAACAAAATATATTATACCAGTTTCACCTGAAAAGTCTTAACCCCCAAAACATCTCAGCATCAGTTCATTAAATGCAAAATGCTTAAACCAGTTGTCAGAATCTGTCAACCTTAAATATCTAATAAACTTTTTTTTATAGTAAATGATTCTTGAATTATTGAATTGTGCAGATGAATTTCGAATGTCATGTAATGAAGGGAAGTGTATGGCATCAGATCAACCAATAGTCAACTAGTTCTCTAAAACAGGTCAAAAAGGAATCTTGTGAACTCTCAATTGGAAAGTGTATACAAAACATAAAATTATAAATTCTGAAAATGGATGAACAACCAAGAAACGAACGAACACTAGTATAGCACATTACAAGTGTGAATTCTGTCCGGTCTCTTGCAATCAATATAAATCAAATATGCAATCAAACAAATACATTTGTGCTGCTGAATTTCATAGATGCCAAACAGAAGGAATTAAAATTCTGTGCATTTTCAGTCACTGTAATCCAAACCGTAGTTTATATCAAGAAATCCTGAAACCGCACGCCATCATACCGACAACATGCCTAAACATTTTGATGATCTTGTTTGTGAACCATGACAAAGGGATTTTTCATTCTGATGGGAATGAAACTAATGATTTTTGGAAAAGTACAGGCTTTTGCAAGAAATCCAATGTATTTTGCTGTTTATACAATTGTTTGGGAATGCACTTAGTGGTTGCAAATATAAAGGATGATTCGAAAGATTATCCAAAGCAACTGAGAAAAACTGTAAAAGAATGTAGCAAAGCATTTGTAATTTGTTCAAAGCAACAAGGAATGCTATTGCGATGTGCACAAGTGATGTGGAATTTTACAAATGGTTGTGGAAATTTCATTTCTGGTCTGGGAAATGGTCCAAAGCAACTGAGAAAAACTGTAAAGCTATGGCTGTACATAGAGGTTTTTAGCCATCTCACTCATTAAACTTCCCTTAGTGTTATATACTAGAATTTCACTATGTTCATGAAGATGTTTAGCCACTCATTTGTGAGGCTTTATCCAATCGCAAAGGAGTTTATGCCTCATGTGATCTCAGGGTGTTTTTACTTGTTTTTGTTTTTGCCAGTATTGCCTCTGGCTTGTTTATTAGGGACATACAGGTACATCCTAACAAAATAGAATATCATTAAAAAGTTGAATTTTGTTAGTAATTCAATACAAAAAGTAAAACTTGTATATTATATAGATTCATCACACACAGGCTGATATATTTAAGTGTTTATTTTGATGATTTTAGCTCACATTTAACAAAAACCCACCAATTCACTGTCTAAAAAAACTTAATAATGCCAATCAAAAAATTGTTTTAAGTAAATCGTTGGCCTTCTGGAAAGCACATTTACTGTATATGTGCTTATTACTTGGTAGGGGCTTATTCTGCTTTAATTACTGCCTCAATTCGGTGATCAGGTGATCAGTCTGTCGCACTGCTGAGGTGGTATGGAAGCCCAGGTTTCTTTGACAATGGCCTTCAGATCATTTAAATTGTTTGGTCTCTTGCTTCTCATTTTCCTCTTGACAATACCCTATAGATTCTCTATGAGGTTCAGGTCTGGTGATTTTGCTGGCCAGCCAAGCACACAAACACTATGGTCAAGCATAGCACAAACACTTTTGGCAGTGTGGGCAGGTGCTAAATCCTGTTGGAAAATGAAATCAGCATCTCCATAAAGCTGGTCAGCAGAGGGAAGCATGAAGTGCTCTAAAACTTCCTGGTAGACGGCTGTGCTGATCTTGGACATGATAAAACACAGTGGACCAACACCAGCAGATGACATGTTTCCCCAAACCACCACTGACTCTGCAAACTTTACACTGGACCTCAAGCAACTTGGATTCTGTGCCTCTCCTCTCTTTTAACAGACTCTGGGACCTTGTATTCCAAATGAAATAAAAATATTTATCTGAAAAGACGACTTTGGCCCAAACAGCAACAGTCCAGTCCTTTTTGTCCTTTGCCCAGGTAAGACACCTCTGATGTTGTCTCTGGTTCAGGAGTGGCTCGACACAAGCTATGCGTCAGTTATAGCCCATGGATACGTTTGTGCGTGGTGGCTCTTAAAGCACTGACTCCAGCTGCAGTCTCCCCAAATTCTTGAATGGGCTTCATTTTTCTACTTTTCTACCACATTTTTTCCTTCCATTCAACTTTCCGTTAATGTGCTTGGATACAGCACTCTGTGAAAAGCAGCTTCTTTAGCGATGACCTTTTGTGTCTTACTCTCCATGTGCAGGGTGTCAATGATTGTCTTCTGGACAACTGTCAAGTCAGCAGTCTTCCCCCATGATTGTGTAGCCTGAACCAGACTGAGACATCATTTAAAGGCTCAGAAAACCTTTGCAGGTGTTTGGATTTAATAAGCTGATTAAAGTGTGAACCACGAGTCTCTAATTTTGAACTTTTTTACAATATTCAAATTTTCTGAGATACTGAATTTTGGGTTTTCATTAGCTGTAAGCCATAATCATCAACATTAAAAGAAATAAACATTTGATATATATAAATTTGTGCGTGACAAATCTATATAATATACGAGTTTCACTTTTTGTTATGAATTACTAAAATTATTCAACTTTTTAAAGATATTCTAATTTATTGAGATGCACCTGTAGCTATTCATTTAAAATGTACACGAAAAGCTACTTTGTGATATAACCATTGCTAAAATCAATATACAAATAAGATTTTTGAAAGATTCCTCCCCAACTGATGAACAAATTACAGCGAATAAGAGATACTTTCATTCAGGATGTTGAGTTTTACACTTGGCCTCCTATAATAAGCCACATGAGTGACCAAGTTTCCCCAAAACATGTTTGCATCAACTTCAGATTGTTGTGACTTTGTTTTGTATATATTTCAATGCCATCCTAGATTTTTTCATCTACATTTAGTTATGCTTACAATTAGATCATTAATGGTGAGTGGAACTTTCCGAGGTAGCACTAAAAAATCAATAAAAGGAAGCACCAATGGAACAGCTGAAGACAGCAGTGGGGGGTCTGGTTGAGGTTATTTGATACAATCTCTCTCTGACATGTTCTGTAGCCTTTAGTGACAGCCATTTTAACATGACCATAAACTAAATCAGCAAAACGCTTTATTCTTCCGAACGCATTCTGACTCATTTCTAATGTTAATATTGTGTACAATTTAAATGGATATGTTTTGTTTTCAGTTTCAGGCAAAACAGGTGCTGGTAAAGAGACAAATAACAGCTGTAATAACAGTCAACCCACCCACCAAAAAGGGGAAAACAACAGGGTGTTTATTCAAGCTTCTTTTTTTTATTGCCAAAGCTGTCAATTGTGTTCTGATCTTGGTTGGAACCAGCAGAGGGCAACAGAGCTTCTTGTATAACACACTTGGATAATTTATAGACTGCATGTGGCGTTGTTGGCCAAAATGTTCTTGATGTAAATTCAAGAGGTCTTTCACAAAGTGACATAAGCAGCAGGTGAAGACGTAAATAAACTTTCTTTAAGGTGACCTTTAACACTTAAGTTGTACTACTGAGCAGAAAAAAAATGCTTTGTCAGATTTTCATTCTGTGTGTTCGTGTGTGTGTGTGTGTGTGTGTGTGTGTGTGTGCTTGATGGTTCAATGATTCAAAAACATAGAATTTGAATCATTAAATTGTGTTTTATGAAAAGATAAATCAAAATAAGTATAACATTTACAAACACTAATTTTTATTTCCAATCTGCAGCTTCTTATAATACACTTATGAATTTCTTTAGTTTGATGTTCCAAAAGCAATTTTAAAACCTGAAGTAAAACCAATAAAACAATGCAAGTATACTATACCATTTATGCCTTTAGACATTTTTTTAAAAATATGCCACATATTGCATTTATTGTAGTTGTTGTAATTCATTACTCATGTAGTCATATCCGCTCTACCCGTATCATCATCATGAGATTCCAGAGAACAGTGGAACAATGTGTAATAGTTTCATTTCTTGACATAAACAGCCTCTGGACATAAAAAAGGCACGTCTTGTCTTTGACCCAGATCTCACACTTGGATATTCAGTGAAGTTTTGAGTCCAGCCTTGGAGACTCACTCACCTTAGAGACCTCTGGCAGGTTTATATTTTCCTGCTCCAACATGCCTGGAAAACTCATAGACAGTTTTTAAGTCCCTTTATGGTTTTAGCCAAGCATATAACCAGAGGGAAAAGCACACAGAGCACTTTAAGTTTTGTTGATGGTCTTAACGACTGAAGAGTCTTTGCTAGCATGTAAAAAAAAAAAAAAGAACAAATTCTTTGGAAAATGTCAAAATTTCAGGCGTGAGGACAAACATCATGCTAATTACAGCTCAATACCTGACAGGGGATAAAAGAACAGCTACGTGTTTTTATAATTAATTAGATGTAATAGTGGTGTAGAGAATCAGCTCAAGGAATGTGTCCTTGAGAAAAACTAAGCTATCTTGTTATACACAAGCTCAGCAATGTCAGTGGATAAGAGCAGGATGAAAACCTGGATGGCAAAATTGATGAATAATTTAAATAAACATGCACCAATGGTTAAATCCAAGAAAACAGATTTTAAGAAGGTACACATTGTAAAGAGAAAACCGAAGAAAGTTTTATTTCACGTTATAAGCAATAGTGCAGTTTTAAAATAATAAAAATCCTAAAAAATGACCATAGTACATAAAGTACATGCACAGTTTCCTTCTATCAAGTGTGGGAACTGTTCTGTTTGTGATGTTTAAAAAAAATGAATAATATTTATAGAATGCTGCCTAATTATTTCGCATAAATCTTACTGAATATGACGCAGAAGACAACTCAAACGTGCTAACGTGAAACTTTTCATTTGGTTTCAGAGCCTGCATGCTTGGTTGAAGGTACTGAAGGTGTTGTCGTCTCAGAAATGCATATCACCACACGACACGTAGGATTTGTATGTCTCTCATACCATCAGACCCAGTGACACACAGATGCAATCAGAGCTCTGACAGGTCATCACTCAAAAATACCCGATAAGCTTTTTAAGCATCTTTTTTTCATAAAAAAAAAAAAACCTGCAGGCATTTTTTTCTACACAAAGAAAACAGTCTGCCCCTGGCAACTACACATCTTCTGGGTTAAAGGTCATGGACCTTCAGGTCTCTTTGGGCACGGGAGGCAGGGGAGAGACCTCTGGAGCTCAAGGCGAGCATTCTGACAAAGGAAAATATAAAAGAGGGGATCTAACATTGTATTAAGACTGGTTAGTCCATAGCAGATCCTGTAGTATAGGTAGATAGAGCGTTCCAGTGTGCACTGATCTTCAGTAAGCAGCAGTGCAACAAATCTATAACCACCGACCATGTGATAAGGGCCAAAGACCACGATGAAGATGATGGTGATGACCGTGAGGGTGCCCACAATTTTGTTGCGCTCGTGATCAGAGATGGAGGGAGAGTTGTGAAGTGTTACTCCGATTCTGGCAGAAGTGCAGCTGTCAAATAAAAGGGGTAGAGGTGGAGTTTTTTATTTTTATTGACAAGGTATATAGATATGATAAGGAATTCTGTTATAGAAAAATAATATTAACAGCAGGATTGTGTGATATCGCCTGATGTGATGCAGAGCTGCTGTTAATAACGCAAAGCTGAATATTTTCCAATAATAGCATAAAGTTTTTATTCTTCTTATACCTCAGATATTTGCCAAAATAAGACTTTAAATATTAGGTCATACTGAAATGTTTTGGTCACAACTTATTTCGCAGAAAGATTGAGCAAATTAATGATTATACATTTTTCTTTGTTAAAAAAAACATCACAATAGTTTTTTTGACTTAGATTATATGAGGCCCTACAAGTGAATAAGTTACTTTGTGTTACTATAACAAAACAAAAACTTTAATATTAACAGTTATGGTTGGTATCGTTGCCAGAGATAACATTCAACATCTTCTAACTAATCCTATTTGAGAGTTCAACAGCACTTGATTTATTTGTATATTTTTATTTTTGTGCATATTAAACACACAATCAGTCTTTAATGAAGTTTCTTACTTACCCAAGTATAGAGCATGGCATCAGGAAACCCAGTACAACGGTGGCTATGTTAAAATAAGCATATCTTGGAGTGACGGGATACTGCTCCAGACACAAGCCCGTCTGGGGCTCAAATACAGATGGGTAGAGACCAATCAGACAAAAAAGGAATACAAGAGTCCAGACAGCCACTCCAGAGAATGCAGACAGCCGTACCTTTCTTACACAGCGGCTGCTTAATGGGTATACAATGGCCAAACAGCGGTCCAGTGCAATAAGACACAGAAAGAAGATGCTTGCATAGACGTTGACGTAGAAAACATAGCCCACCAACTGGCAGGCGATGGAACCGTAGGGCCAGCGATGATCTCTCTGTAGGTAAAGGATCCATAGAGGCAAGGTGAGCAACTGAAGAAGATCTGACAGCAGGAGGTTGAGAATATATACCAGCTGAGTGCCACCTCTGTGCGAGCGGCCCAGCTGGTAAAGTCCCCACAGTGAAAGCAGGTTGGCTGGTAGACCCAAAGAGAAGGCAAGGCTGTAGATGTATGTTAGTCCAACCCGATCTGTCTCTAGTGGAATGTGGCAGCTTCCATTTGTCAGGTCTGTGGAGAAAATCAGGAAAACCTGGGCTCAAATGTGTACTCTAAACATCACATACTGTATATAGTTTCATAGCTATTTCATAGAAATTACTTACTCATAAACATGATTTCTATGGCTTTTCCATGTGAACGACATTTGAAGATTTGAACATTTAGGTATTCACTCTGCCACTACCAACTTTCTCATCTGTCTGTAAATTTATTGTGTTCCTCCTTGGAAAACAATGACAAACAAAACTATTAAATTTAATAATCAGCTTACATTAATTTCTTATATAATCCAAATACCTTACGTTACTTCTGCCTATGATGGGAGTCTGTGCTCAGTGTGCAAGAACCTGGGAGAGTCAAAGTTTCTAATTCATCCTTCCATGAAAGGCTTGTCTTGATTTTGTTGATCATTTCCCCTAGCAGGAAGCAAATTCTACTGCCTTTGAGTGGCCACATCCTGAGGCCTTTCTACTCCAGAACAAAAACACAGACGAGGGATACAATTTGGGCCAAACTGTTCATGCTGACGGAAGGGCTGCTGAGAGACAAATGAAACACCCTCATTCTACTTTCGTTTCCCATGTGACACCCAGTCCCCCTTTGGAGTGGCATTCCTATGTGAAAGTTCATGAGGTTTTACATAAAACATATACAGTATTATATATCAAACAATTTTGAATATGACAGACTTGTTCCACATTGTTCTTAAGCATATAAGTATTAAGTGAAGCATGTGATATCAGTACTTAAATTATTTCTAAAATTAAATAAATGTAATCATGGAATATAGTGTTTGTGCGTTTAAAAATGTAACATAATATTACAAATCTGCAACTCTCTTTGTAACAATCTTCTTCACAATCTTTCTCACCATTCTGTCGATCCCAATTCTGTTTCTACAACCTCTTTCTCCTTATGCTTTCCTGCACTTCCTCATTCCACCACCACGTCACTTTGGCTTCCTTTCTATTTCCAGGTCACAACAAGATCCTTTCTAGCTGTCTCCGTAATTACTTCTGCAGTAGTTGCCCAATCATCCAGCACCTCATTACCACCACCGAGCCCCTGTCTGACCTCTTCCCTGAATCTCATACTACAGTCTTCCTCCTTTAGTTTCCACCATCTTATTCTTATTTCAGTCCTCACTCTCCTCCTCTTCTTCTTCACCTCCAAAACCATCCTTCAGACCACCACCTGATGCTGTTTAGCTACACTGTCCCCCGCCAACACCTTACAGTCTCCAATCTCCTTCAGATCCATCTACTACATGGAATATAGTCCACCTGTGTGCACCTTCCTCCATGCTTATATGTCATCCTATGTTCTTCCTTCTTCTTAAAATACTTATTCACCACTGCCATTTCCATCCTTTTAGCAAAATCTACCACCATCTGCCCTTCCACATTTCTCTCCTTAAGGACATACCTACAATCACCATCTCATCACCTCTGTTCCCTTCACCTACATGCCGTTCAAAGTCTGCCCCAATCACCAATCTTTCATTCCTATGTACAATCTCCATCACTTCATCTAACTCACTCCAGAATGTTTCCTTCTCCTCCATCTAACAACCCACTTGTGGAACATAGACACTGATGACATTTATCATCACTCCTTCAACTTCCAGCTTCACCTTCATCACCCTATTAGAAACTCTCTTCACCTCCACTACACTCTTACTGTACTCTTTGTTCAGAATCACCCCTACACCATTTCTCTCTCCACACCATGACAGTTTAAAGCCACCTCCTATGTTCCTGGCCTTACTCCATTTCCACTTGGTCTCCTGAACACACAAAATATCTACCTTTCTCCTCTCCATCATATCAGATAACTCTCTTCCTTAACCAGTCATAGTACCAACATTTAAAGTACCAACCCGAAACTCCACTCTCCTACACTTCTCCTTTTTCTGCTGTCTCTGTAGACATCTTCCTCTTCTCCTTCTTCTCCTTCAGCCAACAGTAACCCGATTTCCACCGGTACCCTGTTGGCTAACAATACCTGTGGCGGTCATTGGTAACCTGGGCCTCGACCAATCCGGTATGAAATTCTGATTCATTATCCGCATATTTGATTTGGGATAATGCAACCCTCCCCATTTATCTAATTTATCATTAATTACTGTCAGCCTAGTTTTAAATTCTAATATGTAACAGAAAAAAAATAATTGAGAGCAGTTTAGAGAAAACTAGTATGTTAAGACCATATTTGTGATGCTGCTTCAAATCACATCTCAGCAGTTGTAACAATCCCCACTCAAGATCCAGATCAACACTGTTACTTACCGTTTGCAACTGCCTACTCAGCACAGTATTTCACCTTTCCTTCATGTTTCTCTCCTCAAGCAAGCTTGCACACCTCTGAACAACAATTCAAATACTTGGCTTGAAGAATACCGCCCAGCTGAGCAATGCTAGGTGAATACAGTCAACATTGTGGATCTGACTGAGGAATTCCACTGAAAGCACCCAGATCAGCCAGCACCTCGGCCTCAGCCGGTTAAGGAACTTCAAAAGTTCCTAGGCTTTGTGAACTTCTATCAATGGCAGCTCAGTAAAACTCTTCCTGTGTGCGTACTTTATGTGGAAATTAACACAGGCGGAAAGCAATTATAATGTGGGGAACCAAGAACTACTTTCCATTAAGGAGGCACTGGAGGAGTGGAGACATTGGTTAAAGTGGGATCAGCTTTCATTTTAAGTGATCACTGACCATCGAAACCTAGAGTACACAAAGAACGGCAAAAAGACTGAATCCCCTTCAAGCCCTTTGGGCTTCATCTTTTTCCAAATTCAACTTCACCGCTTACCTTGCGGATTGCTTTTATTGTGTACTGGACTATTGCTCTGCCCATTAACCAAGTTTTAGCCTCACGTTTGGATTTTCTGTGCTAGTTCCTGAATAAACCGCAAATGGATTCTACACAGCCTGTCTGAGTCAACCTCACAGCAGTGTAAACCTGACTGTGCTTTTCTGCAATGCTTCAATCACTTTTAATTATGCATCACATTTATCAGACAAAAAGTTTTGGCCAAGTGTTGTAGGTAATCTCTCCTAACATTAAATGGGAAAAAAATTAAAGTGATATTAAAAAACCCCTGCAAAAAGATTTTCTTCTAAGTCTATGCCGAAAGAATTTTCGACTAGAGGAGCAAAACCATTGCTATTTCTGCACTTTTGCAACACTGCACACTAATCTACTTGGCTTGTGTTTGACTTAAAATGAAAAGGCATTAAGCCATTATTAATTCCAATTTTAAAGCAAATTTGCTTTCAAACACATTTGAGTGCATCTGTTTTTAGCATGTGTTTGCTGTATTTCAATCTTTGATGAACTGCTTTTATTGCCTTTATTCTTTTTTAATATCACTTTAATTATTTTTATTACCCCATTTAAAGATAGGTGAGATTACCTGCAACACTTGGCCAAAACCTTTTGTCTGTTAAATGTTATGCATAATTAAACCTGACTGTGCTTTTCTGCAATGCTTTAATCACTTTTAATTATGCATCACATTTAAGTGTTTAGAGAATATGAATATTTTCATGCTGTTTCCGGTTAACCAGTCACTAAATCTCTGTGTAACATGAAATTTAAATAGACCTGGATTAGATGGCCATGAATGAATGTGTATTAATTGAAGTGGATATCGGGAGACCCTGATGAACTGTGTGAACTGAATTTGACTTAGTAATTTAATGCCCAAAACTAGAGCGTGAAATTTAATACAAAGAAGCCTCTCCCCCGACCTTACAGGATGAGATCAGTACCACTGAGAGTAGCCAAAAACATGCCATCACCAATTTTATAGAAATGGGCAATTATTTACACAAATCAAAACTGGGCACTAAACTTAGGCAACTAATTTATTAATTGATTAATTGATTTAATCGAGTAATTATATTTTAATATAAACATATTTCATGAAGTAATGCATTTTTGAGTCAACTAAGTGTAATATTTTTGTTTGATCATATCTTGGCAACCCAAGTGCTGGGTGAAACATGACACACTACTATTGGTTAATGGGACTTTATTCACTGTATTGTAGGCTTATCTGAGAAGGATGTGAAGAGATCAGCTTTGCGGGTCAGTAGCTCTTTCATGAGGTGGTTTTCAAGGATGGAGAAAAATCTTTTGTAGATTATGAAGATGAAAGCATGGCTTTAATAAATGTTGATAAGTGCACCATTGCCAGGGTTCATAGTACCAAAGAGTGAATGATTCACATTGGGAAAATAAGTGAACTGTCTAGAATCATTTCTGATTCGGAAAATACAGAACTTAATTTTTCTTTAAAAATTTATCTCTAAAAATAAAAAAAATAAAAAATTACCTTAACCATCCATTAATATAATGTTTGAGCACACCTAAACATTGCTGTAACTTATTGTGCATTTTAATTTAAATACAAAAAGCATAATTATTTCCTGGTCTACACATAAATGATGAATACTTTAATTTCAATATGATTATAAGATTCATGCACATTGTAATGAGCACAAATGTTTTTGATCAATCATTAATGAAATCCAAGATTTATTGCATAAGACTGTAATGAAGATTTTGTACTAAACATAATGTCTGCTGGACTTGATCTGTATTGATTGGCTACAATGCAATTATCACAGTTAGTTTACATCCCAAATAGATAACAGAAAAACATGCAGGTCTATTGATGGCTCAGAATCAGTTCACTCAACCTTTTGCTTCCTGCCCGTCATACAACACATACATTTAACAAAATATACTGGGACACAGATTACAGTTAAAATGATGACTAAAAGAAAACCTAAAACATCTAGATTGTGGTAAGAGTACCAGGGAAGCCTGTTTCCTTCTGACAACAAGTGCTGAGCTCCTTTGTGCCTGATGACATATTCAATCCAGAAAATGGCACTGTCTAAAGGAGAAAGGGGTTGATCACGGTGAAGCTTTGAGAGTTTCTGTATGTTGCTTCGGTAAGACTGATTCTTAATAACATCCTTGAGGGCTTCAAGGAATTCCTCAGATGTCAAGGTGCTGACCTCAAGCACACGTGCTGCACCTCGGGTTTTCAGTCGAATTGCATTGTCAAACTGATCAAAGAGAAGTGGCAGAAACAACACAGGAATCCCATGGTAGATAGCTTCGTAGATGCCATTAGTGCCACCGTGAGACACAAATGCGCACGTCTTTGGGTGCCCTAGAAGATTATTTTGTGGAAGCCATTCAAGAAGCAAAGTGTTGTTACCAAGAGTTGATGGTCTCTCACCAACATACCTCCATATGACTTTTTGCGGTAGTTTAGCAAAGGCAGCCGCAATAGCTTCTGTGATTTGTTTGGGAAGGGCAGTGACCATGACTCCCAGGGACATTACCACTACGCCATGATCCCCAGAACTCTGCATAAACTCCTCCAGCTCAGAATGAATAGGTTTAGCTGGGCGACACTGGAAGCCACCTATGTAGACTATATTAGGCATGCTGGGGCGCGGGTACTCAAAAATAAAGTCAACACGCATTAACCAAATATCTGCTGAACGCTGCATGGTGAGAAGATCTGATCCTGGAGGAAAGTGCCTCTTGAGCAATTCATCATAAATAGGCAGGATAACAAATTGCTCCTGGAGAAGGCTGACCATGTAACGAAGGAAGTTTTCAGTCCTCTGCAGGAAGTTCATTTTGTCACTGAACAACGAGTTGTACATGGGAACATACGATGGGGTTGATGGAGCAACAGCCATTTGCGCATCGCCTGCATTGAACCAGCGTACATTATACACCATAGGTAAATGGAGATAGTGGGCCAGGAGAACCCCAGCAGGGAATGCAGGGTCAGTGAGCATTAGGTCAAACTTTGCATCCTGCAGTTTTTCCATCAGTGCTGCATCATCCAACATCGTAGAGATAATACTAAGGGCTCCACCATGGAATAACTTCAGTATGGTCATCACATCCTTCTGCTCTTCAAAAAAGCGCAAGATTGGTGTCATCCTACGTAACGCTAATGACCGTTCTAACAAGACCTCAAATAACCCTGGGTTAGCATCTCCTGCATTAGCGAGGTTAACATTAATCAACGTGTAGAGAGGAGAATTGTCCTGGATGTACCAGCTTCTGGAAGGGCGTACCACTGTCAGACTGTGGCCATGGGCATGCAATTCCTTCAGTATGATTTGCATGTTCACCCAGTGGCTGCCATCTTCTGGAAACACTAAGATTTTCCCACCACTGCAACAGCCCATCAGAAAAAGTAGGCAGGAGAAGCAAAGGAGCTGATTTGCATTCACTTCCATGTTCCAAAAAGCTAAGAAAAACACAGGGAACAAAGAGCAAATGTTACACTAAATAAAGACTAAACTCACACCTGTGGAAATACTGCATAGTTTAACACCCAAGTCACATGTAATTGTTCTCATTTAAATTACGATAAACCTTCCATCTAAAAAAGCATTTAATCTCCTCCTTATTTCCTTATACTAGAAAACACTACCATTTATAGTAAGTACATTTATAAGAATCCTACAGTTATTGCAGAGAGTGCAGAAGGACATTTGTACAAGTCTCATAGCTGTCTAGCTGTCTCATAGTGTCCAATACATACAACCTGAAACCTGCCATTAACTGTGCTGTCTAGTGCACCACTGGTGTCATATTATTGGTATGGTACGCTCTGATCTGAAAAAACACGCTGATATCTTAATGAAGAGAAACAGGGTAAGCCTTCCATACGAGTTTAACATCCTTAAACCTATATCATATTTCATCTTCATGTCCTCAACAGACATCTTTTGTTAATAAGAGCACATTTTTACAAACTCTTTTTAATTTCCATTAATTTTGACATATTTGTTAATATTGCTACCAGATAAAAATATCTAGGACAAATTAAAACGCAAACAAAGTTCAGGTCACAGGACACAATATTATTTAACTGTATTACTGACTCAGATAGAAATAATAATAAGCATTTCTAACAACATCAAAATAACAACATTTCCAGCATTATCTACAGTTGTTGGCTGTAGTAGCTATTAGAATTAACATAAAAGCACAAAACAGTGTGAGTTCATAAATGCACTGCATTTCAAACACAGCATTTTACTTTGTAAGACATGAGATAAAAAGAATGCAATGCTCATGCAATACCTGTTTTGTATCACTGATAAGTCTTGATTCTTCAGTTGTTTGTAGCAAACCTAATCAAACAAGCTTTAAAATGTTCAACTCTATCCTTCATAAACCTCCAGAAGTTTGCAGTGGCTGATGTCTTAAAGACATACTTACTGCAGGCAAGCTGTTTCCAACTCAGCAGTCTCCGCTCTCTGTGTAATGTGAGATCAAAGTGACCCGGATTATGTGCTCACGAAGAAACTTGTCGTAATCAAACAGAATGTAAATTATCATGTGGAATCTTTTTTCTGGCTTGTTCCCCTCTTCGTGTGACTCGAGTCATGGATTTATACCCGGTGATTTACTGCTTGAAATTGAAAGATAAATCGAAAGTGGCAGTGGAAGACAAAGAAGTCTGTTTCCCCACTGCAGAAGACTAGGACCAAGGAAACATTTACTCTGCTCACATGATTGTGGGTGCCAGATTTTAAACTTTAAGGCTTATTTCTCATCATGAGATTTAGGCAATGAAAAAGTAAGCAAAAAAAAAAAAAAAAATTAATAATAAAATAATTATATATATCATTTTTTTTATCCAAATTTTTTCATAATTTATAGAACTTCCCATTATAGTGTTGTCAAATTATTCCTAATTAAAAAAAAAAGATTTCTCAAATACAAACCTGATTCCGAAAAAGTTGGGACAATGTACAAATTGTGAATAAAAATAGAATGCAATGATGTGGAAATTTCAAATTTCAATATTTTATTTAGAATACAATATAGATGACATATCAAATGTTTAAACTGAGAAAATGTATAATTTTAAGGGAAAAATAAGTTGATTTTTAATTTCATGGCATCAACACATTTTAAAAAAGTTGGGACAAGGACATGTTTATCACTGTGTGGCATCCCCTCTTCTTTTTATAACAGTCTGCAAATGTCTGGGGACTGAGGAGACAAGTTTCTCAAGTTCAGGAATTGGAATGTTGTCCCATTCTTATCTAATACAGGCTTCTAGTTGCTTAACTGTCTTAGGTCTTCTTTGTCGCATCTTCCTCTTTATGATGCGCCAAATGTTTTCTATGGATGAAAGATCTGGACTGCAGGCTGGCCATTTCAGTACCTGGATCCTTCTTCTACGCAGCCATGATGTTGTAATTGATGCAGTATGTGGTCTGGCATTGTCATGTTGGAAAATGCAAGGTCTTCTTTGAAAGAGACGACGTCTGGATGGGAGCATATGTTGTTCTAGAACTTGGATATACCTTTCAGCATTGATGGTGGCTTTCGAGATGTGTAAGCTGCCCATGCCACACGCACTTATACAACCCCATACTATCAGAGATGCAGGCTTCTGAACTGAGTGCTGATAACAACTTGGGTTGTCCTGATCCTCTTGACATGGTGTCCCAGTTTTCCAAAAATAACATCAAATTTTGAATTGTCTGATCACGAAACAGTTTTCCACTTTGCCACAGTCTATTTTAAATGAGCCTTGGCCCAGAGAAAACGCCTGCGCTTCTGGATCATGTTTAAATATGGCTTCTTTTTTGACCTATAGAGTTTTACTCTGCAATGGTGAATGGCACGTTGGATTGTGTTCACCGACAATGTTTTCTGGAAGTATTCCTGAGCCCATGCACAGATTCCAGATTCTCTGAATCTTTGGATGATATTATGCACTGTAGATGATGATAACTTCAAACTCAAAGAAAAACTCCTTTCTGATATTGTCCACTATTTTCTGCCGCAGCATTGGGGGAATTGGTGATCCTCTGCCCATCTTGACTTTCAAGAGACACTGCCACACTGAGAGGCTCTTTTTTATACCCAATCATGTTGCCAATTGACCTAATAAGTTGCAAATTGGTCCTCCAGCTGTTCCTTATATGTACATGTAATTTTTTCGGCCTCTTATTGCTACCTGTCCCAAATTTTTTGGAATGTGTAGCTCTCATGAAATCCAAAATGAGCCAATATTTGGCATGACATTTTAAAATGTTTTACTTTCAACATTTGATATTTTATCTATATTCTATTGTGAATAAAATATAAGTTTATTAGATTTGTAAATTATTGCATTCCTTTTTTATTCACAATTTGTACAGTGTCCCAACATTTTTGGAATCGGGTTTGTACATGCTGCTATGTATGCATGAGTTAGGGTGTTATGACCTATGACTAGGTCATGCTTGACCTCTGGAAGGGAGAAGTGGTCTAGAAGAATGAGTAGGTAAGCAATAATCTGCTTTAATAAACAGTATATCTGTTTTATTACTGTATGTACCTACAAGCTGGCAAAATTAGAAACAGATAAAACATGGAGGTCAAACTTACAGCAGCTTGTCATATTAGTGTTAGGTGTCTGGTTGCTAATTGGCCAGCCTAATAAGGTACAGCACTCATTAGGCCAGTCTGCTTTTAGCCAATGAGGAAGACATCCATGGTGATCTCAATCTAATTGCACAATGCGTTGTCATTGCTCCTCATCGCCGCCCTTGCCGAGATAAGGATACACCTATGCCTCTAGTCTTGCACTTCTGAACTACCTTAAATCAAGGGACTATTGTGACAGGGTTGGTCGCATTAATAAAAAATTGCTTGAATTGTCTGCCCTGCTTTGGTACCAGAGAGCTTTCTTATGTTTTCATCATGACACTAAGCACTATAACATGTCAAAAGAAGAGTTGCACGTTGCAATGCAATGTCTGTTCTTGAAAAACAAACCTTAAAAAGAGCACCTTTAAACAGCATGAACATATCCATCACGTAGGTTTACTGGCATAAACAATTCTTGTGTTGGTACATTGAATGAATAACATCTGATACCCTTAAGGAATTGGAGGGCTTGTTGAAGCTAATTCAGCTCTCACAATTCTTAGAGAAACCACTCTTTTTTCTGAACTAGTATGCATATTGAATAAAAAGAACGCTATGTCCTAAACTGCAGAGTGTACTGTTTCTATTGTGCCACTGTCCAAAAGGAACAGCCTTTTCGGAACAGAGTGTCAAAACTTTATGGGGTTTGAAATTGGCAAGCGCCTGAGCCCCAGAAGGTTGTGTGCTGAAAGTGTAAATGGAACTTTGTACCTTTGTGATAGGAACCACCATTCTGTGATGTCACTGCCCAGTGAGAAATGTTTGCAGCTGTTTAGCATCCTTTATGGATGAAGGCCTGTGGTTGGGTGCTGTTTGATCCTTGACTTATGGTACTTATAGAGAATGACTCTAGGCTCGAACAGCACTTATTCATATTCACCTCTAAATTAGTGTGCAAACCAGTGCCAACTTTGCTGCAAGGTCAAATCAGGGGACATCCGAATTGTTATTTGTTTCTCCACGATGGTTAATTTTGAGCCAGCATTACACATGCCAAGTGGTTGTTGTTCAATCTCAGCTTCCAGGAATCACAGACATTGGCCTCACAAGCTTAATTAATAAGCTAGTGCAGCACAGCTTGTTGGTCTTTCCATTAGACCAAACTTTATACTGTAACAACTTTGTGGCTGACCACAAGGAAGTATGCAGTATGAACCACTTAAATACAATACAAGAATGAAGCTAGTGGCCCACAAGCAGAAGAATAAAGAAGAAAATCTAAATGCAGTCTGTTGTTTGAAATCCAGCCAACATAGTTATAGTTTATTATAACTCATTATGGGCAATGTCCAAAAAATTAAAAAGAAATAAACACTAACAGTGCTTAGCCATAGGCAGAGGTATGATTCATGTTACACTCTCAGGCCTTTTTCAAATAAAAAAAACCTACCCCTGTTTACTACAGAGCAGTGTTAAAATAAAACATGATGACATGGATAATGTTTGTGAAAATGTCAAAGGGAACACTGGGAACTCCAAGTTCTGGTGGCTGCTGCTCTGCACAAGACAGCCAGGTTCCCAGACTAAGGACTCTTGGGTTGGAGTTGAATAGATCAGAGGAGTCAGGGAGGAGCTGGTGGGAGTGGAAGCTTTGTCACCAGTAGAGAAATGGAGAGATAAAAGTTCATAGAAAGTTCACTATGAAGAATGTGGAGTTTCACACATGGTTTTCAGCTAGAGAGCCATTATGGTATGTATGCATGCATGCATGTGTGTGTGTGTGTGTGTGTGTGTGTGTGTGTGTGTGTGTTTATGTGTAAATGTGAGTGTTTATATGTGTATTCGTGTGTGTGTGTGTGTGTGTGTGTGTGTGTGTGTGTGTGTGTGTGTGTGCTTCTTCTTTATTGCTATTTTATTGCCATGGTGAGAAGTATGGAACCAAAGAAGAGGAGCCAAAAGAAAAACAAAAGCTGGTTTAATAGTGATTATAAAGCCAATGTATGAGTCAGTCCTTGGGCCTTATCACTGAGCTCCAGCTTCCTCTCCCACTCTCTGTATTACTCTTTGCTACTCATATCAAGCAGGTACAACAATTTCCTGCACATGTGGAATACAGGTCAGTAGGAGAGCTGGATATCCCTAAGGATTATACTATTGTGGCTCCTAATGGTTTGAAGTATTCCAAAGACATGGTGGTAGTGCCATGCCCACATCAAACATTTAAGGATTAAGGAATATTTTTTTGCATAAAAAGAAATCATAATATAATTTGCAAGGTAATGTCTTACTATTTTACATGAAAATACACAAAATAATTATTATCAGTTTATATGTAGAGTATATACCAAACTGTTATCAAATAAAATAACATTAAGGAATTACATGTTAAACACGCACTATATGGACAAATGTTTGTAGACACGTGAACATTTGAAAATCCCATTTTACGTTTATTTTATGATTTGCTGTTTTAATATCCTCCACTCTTCCTGGAAGACATTCCACTATATTTTGGAGTGTGCTTGTGGACATTTGTGCTCATTTAGTCACAAGGACTTTAGGCACTGATGTTTGTGAGGAGCCCTGGGGTGCAGTCAGCATTTCAAATCATCCCAAAGGTGTTTACTAAGGTTGAGGTCAGAGCCCTGAGGTCAGAACTGGCTTTGTGCACAGGGGCATTGTTATGCTGGAGCAAGTTTGGGTTTCCTGGTTCAAGTGAATAGAAAAATACATTCTGTACAATTGTGTGCTTCCAACCACATGAAAAAGAATAGTGTATGAGAGCAGAAATGTTAAATTGCGTGTTAAATTAAAATATTATATTGAAAAACAAATACAAGGATATAGCAGTCATGCAATTTCACAATTGTTGTTTATAAAGTTGAACAGCCTTTAAGTTAAGTTAGATTAGATTTAACTTTATTGTCATTGTGCAAGGTACATGTACAGAGCCAATGAAATGCAGTGAGAGCTTAGTTATAGTTAGAACTTCTATTGAGCAAAGGATATAACTTCTGTATAATTATTACCCTGTTTCAATAACACAAATAACATCTTTATAAGCTGATTTACAAACAAGATGAAAAATAATGTAGTTGAAATATTGATCTGCACAGTTAAAAATGAATGTTTGATGTAAATATCTAATTTGTGCATTGCCTATGATTTATAGTAATATAGAATTTGTTTGGACATTCATTTATGGTTCTTTTAAAATAATATTTTCAATGCTCTAAAGTTAAACAAGCATCTTTTAACATGTATTTTAAACTGCAATGAATATAGTCACTGTTTCACTCACTGAACCCAACTACTGGCTTTTTCTATAGCAATTCCTGATATCTTTGCACAATCAGTAATGGCATTAACAATAGGTGCACACACTATTATAAAAACGCATTGTTTACATTGTTTGGTTAGTAACATTTTAAAGTTCATTCTTTACCCCACGCTTCAATACACATGGTTGGTGATTACAGGTAATGGTAGATGGCAAAACAGTCAAGACAGTGGCATGACCTCAGAAGGAGATCTAATGTATGGTGACTGGGCATTGACAATAGTGCAAGGAACACAACGTCTTATTATCTCCCGGACTATCTGGCACCAAGAGTGCAGGCAATCAGTGGCTAGATCACCCTGCAGAGAGGAAAGCAAGCAGTGCTTTTAATTGTTAGTGAAAATAAATTTAAGATACTGCCTTTGCACATTATCATAATTTTAAAGTTGAGATGTTGACCAAGAATTCCAATGTTAAATACCAAAAAAGAAATAAACAATATTTATACTACTGTGTCTTTATATTATTATTATTATTATTATTATTATTATTATTATTATTATTATTATTATTTTATTTTATTTTTTTTAATTATGGATTTTATTTCTGGTTTTGTATGTTTCTAGGTGCATACAGTTATGTTACTTGCTTGTGGGCTTAAATGAAAGTGTTATATATGCTATACAATATAAATTTTACTTTTTGTTGGGGCATGTACAGAGAAACTGTATAGTGTTTTGTTGCTCTGCGTTTGCTAGTGCAAATGTAAGATTTTGCACTGAGCTTTAGGATTAGGATAGTCTGACATAAGCAGACAAAAGCATTCCCCAAAGTCGTACACCGTGTTACAGACAAAAAGACCTAAGCACCATGCAAACCACTGAGTGTCAACCATGGCAGGAATTTAGTGTGTGTGGTACAGTTATGTTACAAAGCACAACACTTTGTACAGTAATGAAAAAATCATAATAATTATTGTTGAAAGGCTGATTTCAACTTATATTTTAAAATGTAAAAAAACAGCTATTTTAATTATTTGATGGCTTGAATGAAATGTATTCAAACTTTGCTGAAGGGTTTCACAAAAGAACATTTTAGGCTTCCCCAGATGGACAAACAGCACTATATTTAAGTTTTTTCTTCCTACTTGGGTCTTGTCAATTACCAAGACACATAAAGCATTTTACATTTTACATTTTGAAACTGTTGCTCATGCTCATCACAAGGCAGTGTAATATCTTTGGAGGAAAGTACTGTCTATCCTATTTTGCATGCATGAGTCTATAGATGCCGTCGGTTGGCTGCTGTCCCTGTGAATGACATGAGAGAAAGAGGATTTTATCTCTCTGTACCTGAAAGCACAGTTTTTCTTTTTCATATCTCAAACGTGGATCATCAAGTTCTGAACTTATTATTGTGATCTGACTCTGTGATCAGGCGCCACTCGGGCGGAAACTTCTTTTTACTTTTAAGAATACAATTTCCTTCCACCTTACAAAAACACGCAGGTTGGTGGATTGTCTGCCCTTCATCACCCTCTGATATAAAAGAGTGTGTAGAGAAAAGTACATTTCGTTCCATCTATGGTGTTTCTAGTCTCTGTGACTGGAATGAATAAATAGTTGTAGACTGAGAGAAGAATCAATATGACCTAAAAACACATTACATTCATACAGTATCTCACAAAAGTGAGTACACCCCCACATTTCAGAAACCATTTTAGTATATCTTTTTAATACTATAGAAATGAAACTTGAATATCTTTTAGAGAAGTCAATGTGCAGCTTCTATAGCAGTATAGATTTACTGTCCTCTAAAAATAACTCAACATAACAACATTACTCCACATTATTGTCAAAAAAGCTGGCAACAAAAGTGTGTGCACCCTAAGTTATAACAGTTGTACATCATTTCAACATGGCCTATTCCTCATGTTCATGTTTTGTTCTGCTTGACAGGGCCATACAAATATGTCTCTTGTATTAAAGTAGTTAAATTTTGGTGGTTTGAGTGCAATTCTCTCACACTGGCCAATGGATGTACATGTCAGCTCATGGGAAAGAACTCTCTGAGGATTTGAATATTAGAATTGCTGTGCTCCACAAAGATGGCCGAGGCTATAAGAAGATTGGTACCACCCTGAATCTGAGTTTCAGTGGCCATTTTCATACAGAGGTTTACCAAGATGAGCTCCACTCGGAACAGGCCTTGCAAGGGTCGATCAAAGAAGTTGAGTCCTTGTGCTGGGCATCAGGTGCAGAAGATGGCTTCAAAAAACAGACACATGAGTGCTGCCAGTATTGCTTGAGAGGTTGCAGAAGCGGAAGGTCCGCTTGTCAGTGCTCAGACCACACGCCGCACACTGCACCAATTCGGTTTGCATGGCCCTCATCCCAGATGGAAGACTCTTTTGAAGCTGACTTACAAGCAAGCCTGCAAACTGTTTGCTGAAGACGACCTGTCCAAGAGCATGAAACTGGAAACTGGGCCAGACGGCAGAAACTGGGCCAAACGGCAGTTTTCCGACATAATAACGACCCCAAACACACCGCCAAGATGTCAACTAGCTTGCTGAGGAGGCTAAAGGTAATGGAGTGGCCAAGTATGTCTTCAGACCTGAACCCTATTGAGCACCTGTGGGGCATCCTCAAGTGGAGGGCAGCTCTGTGAAGTCATTATGAAGGAGTGAAAATCCCAACAACAACCTATGCATCTCTGGTAAATTCCATGGTCAGAAGGATTAAGGCAGGGCTTGATAACAATGGTACTCACACAAAATATTTACACATTGGACACACTTTTGATGTTCACTTAGGTGCACTCACTTTTGTTGTAAGTCATTTTGACAATAATGGCTGTATTTTCTGTTATTTTCAGAGGACAGTAAATATGTACTGCTATACAAGCTGCACAATGACTACTCTAAAGTATAGCACTGTCTCTTGAGAACATATAATAAAATGGTTACTGAAATGTGAGTGGTGTACTCACTTTTGTTAGATACTAGACTTTAAAAAGTAGGTCAAAGTATTCACACCAGCTCCTTAACAAGGAAAGCCCAGCAGCGTCTTTACTTTCTGAGAAAGCTGAGGAAGTCACAACTTCCATCACACATCCTTACAACCTTCTACAGAGGGACTATCGAGAGCATCTTGAACAGCTGCATCAAAAGTTTGGGAATTGCACCATCTCAGATCCTACAGCAGATATATACTATACTTGCATACTGTCATTATTACATTGTAGAAATGTATAAATTTTACCTTTTAAAGTTCTCAGTACAATTGGAAATATGATCTCAGTCCCATATCAGTAAAACGGACCAAAAATAAAGATCACAGGTTTTGGGAAACATCTGCCCTACTGATGTAAGGGTTGTCCTGGAAAAGATCTTTACCAGGTGTTGATTTTTACCCTAGGTGGTATTTGGTTTTAGGTCACATCCTGTCCCAACAAAGGGTTTGCAAAGCTTTTATTACTTTGAATTACGAGTGTTTATGATGGTTTGGGTATTTAAGGGGATTTGGCAAAACACTAAAGGAAGCATTCTTTAGTCAGAACTTCCCACACAGTGACTCTTTAACAATTCTTTTGTAAACTGCGTTGCTAAATTATTTGATTTCATGCTGATCATGTGTACCTTTCCACTATTATTTGTTCTAGGCTTGACATTTGTTTATTGATTATTGCCTGGCAAATAAATGTAAAATCTTTGATTGAATCGATTAACAGCATAGAGCACAACATCTGAGACCTTCTGATTTCTGACTATACTGACTAAGCAAGCTATAACAAGGTGGCTAAATCAACTAATTTTTATGTATGAGCAAGCATTGATGGGCCTAATTAAAGAATATTAGTTTACAGTTATATCCTCTGACTAAGATTCGGACTGGCCAATTTGCCTCCGTGAGTAGGTATAGTTAGCCAAGCACAAGGCGCTTAGCGACTTCGGGTCCATAATGGATGATTAATTGAAAAGACGGATTGTTTGGAATAATCTATTAAAATTAAAGAAGAAATACAACCAATAAGGTGATCAACTTTAATTATATATATTAAAGTAAAATCTTTACTACGAATTGGAGTCAGATTCAAGCTAAAAAAATTTGATTAATCTAACAAATTGCAATCCATTTGAGCAATCTTTACAGTAGCAAACAAACAATCCACTTGCACAACCTTCGGTCCTGTACTGACTGGGTCCAATGTTTTTGACAATAACTGTGTATAATGTCTCCCTCTCTCATATTGTCTATTGTTTTTTACACTAAATGTTGCACATGGTAGTTTAGAGTTCTGTGTTGTTCTGTTGGTCTGTAATTTGTTATTTGATGTAGCACATTGTTTCAATTCACTGTGTACTGTATATGGTTAAAATGACAAAAAAGCCTACTTGACTTGTTTTTATTTTTAGAGGAGTTTATTGACAATTACGTAAAAGCACACATTCACATTATTAAAGCAAAATTCCATTATACACGTGATTGTAATGATGAGAGTGAAGCAGACATGCTATTAAGTATAAGTGCATGTGATAACAGTACAGTCCAATAGAAGGTTAGCAATCATTACATTTAAAAATTCAAGTAAAATGCAACACATTAAATTAGTTTTAAAATGAATTTTGTAATAGCTTTTATAAATAATACACTATGAATTAATGCTTTTGAATGTTACATTTCTAAACACGATTACAAATGTTGTCTGATCAGTCTTCATAAGTGAGCAGCATTCTTTACCACTTCTCGAGCTGATGCCCAAACAGTGATTAGACAGCATGCCACTCCTCCATCTGACTGAAAACAGCTTTGGGTTCAGTGTGTAAGGGAAGAAGCGATGATCGAAACTCAAGGTTTCACCAGGATATTTCACACGCATTGTAAATTAGTTGTGCTAGATAAAGATGCAGACATCACATGCTGTTGATGGTAAGATGGCTGTAAAAATAATGATGATGATGATGATGATAAATGATTATGATCATGTTGATGATGCAGGTCTTTAGCCCATTGGTCTGTTGTTCAACAGTGTAACAGGATGAAGTCTGTATTTCATTTCCCGCCTGATCTGACACCAGCTGCATGGGCCGCAGAAGAAAGAGTACACACAGTCGTTGCAAATAGTGTCCTGAGGAGAGATTAGAAATTTCCCAAAGGTTAGTAAAAGTGTATTCGTTGATTATTATTATTGGTAACACTCTTCAAATGATTTCTTTAAGGCAATAAAAACAATGCTTTAAAAATGAAATGAAAATGTTTCTAAACTGTATTTACCGAAATGCCATAGCGTTTGCGTGTTGCCACCCTCATAGACAGTGTGGCGGGTGGGATGAGGCCACATGCATCCAGCAGTGGGAGGCAGAGACATTGACCATGGTCTCGAGCTGTGATGCAGGCAAAGCAAGGAAAGCACCACACCGAAAAACAGCCTGGGGACAAACACATTATAAATTCATGATGTATAATTAACAGTTCTAAATGATCATGAATGTCTTTAAGGGTGAAATCTACAGCATATGACATTCACAGTACATCAATGAATTACTTAAATCTGTATTACATTTTTGATTAGAATAGAAACAAATGTTGAAAAAGATAAGACAAAATCAAATGCTATATATTTATGAGTCTCAAGCAAGTTCAGTCTAATAAAACTTACATTCATTGACGCTATCACATTCGCAGATGCTGGTGGTCCACTGATCTGTACTAGCTGCCACTACAATTGGCCTTGGCTGCTGGATAACCAACTTGGTAGCCATTTTTTAAGACTTAGACTGCAATAGACACAAAAGACATAACATTATGCTGCAGGAGCTGATAATGTGTATGCTTTAGAACCACATCAACTGTTTATAATCAATTGTAAATGTATGAATTCATATTTTTTTGCAATAATATTATTTTTTTAAAGTCTATTCAGTTGCAAAAAAGAAATAAAGGAATTATATATATAATAATAATAATAACAGTTCTATTTCCTCTTCTTTTCATTATTATTTTTATTATTAATAGTAATGGTACAATAAATTGTATGCATTGTAGCAATCTCTAAGAAGTATAGTAAAAATACACAAAGGTCTATTACCCTAACACTTCTCTCTAACTGTTCAGGTTTACAGGCTTCTGTAGACTTACCTGCGAGACGAATCCCAGGAGAGGAATGAATGCTGATGATTTTAGACTGGTCACTTTATTTACGCAGAAAGGGCGGTGTCGAGGAATGCCGTGATGCAATTTCCTTTTTCACGCAAAGGGGTCAACGCAGAGCCACACAGACGTGAGAACAACCTGACACGAACACCTACACATACGCACGTCCTCCAGGATGCTTATCAGCCAAACATTTTTTGTGTGACTGGTTCAGCCAGACAGGTGCAGAGTTGTGATGCAAATACTGAAAAATGCCAGATCGATAGATTTAGTAGGTCATGTTGTACATCCCTGAGACTGTTAAGCACAGTTACGATACTTATGAGAAACTGTTAAGATACCTTTGCAAGTTTGCAAGGTACTTCTTCAATAGAATGTCAATGTAACCTTATGCTAAAGTTTTGGCTTCAAAAGAGTATATAGTAAATATTTATTGCATTTTATACAGAATGGGATAATTTCATTGCTAGTTTTGTTTTTGTCATTCAGGTTAACAAGAAATATCTCTAGCACCCAACAAATACTATGAAGCAGATGAACCATTTTGTGAAACTGTTTATCACATTGATCAAGATGAAGAGACACTGATTACATATTTTTAAGAAATCTTTTGCATTACAAGTAAAGCACAATCAGACAGTAGAGCTGTTAGAACATTCAGTATGTTATCTTGATTATTTAGTACATTTTGTGGAGATGGATATTTTTAAAAGAGCACACATTTCCAGGCTTGCTACATTTTCAATAACCCTCTGTGTTGTTACTTGGTTCTTTGTAATTGTCTGGAACACTTGTAATGCAGTACACTGCTGCAAAAACAATGTACAAAACATTTACATAGCAAATAAACCATGTGATGTATATATACTTAAGACGCCTCTTGTATAAGACTCAAACTTTCTGAATTATATTTATCATATTTTAGTAATTTATACAATCATTATTGCCTTTATTTTTGCTTATATTATCACAAAGTATATTGCATGTCCTTCATGTATAGATGCGTGACCTAAATGTGATGGTTAAAGCACACAGCAGATGACATAATTAGTTTAAAAGTGCATGTACTGTAACCACTACGCACAAATGACATTTTCTAACCTCGAAAATCATCAAGAAGAATTTTGTTCTTTTGGACAAAGAGAGCTCCAGTTAGAAGCTTTCGCTCTCTCTGTAAGAATGTGAGACCTTGGGGCCAAATACTAAAAAAATCTAAGCTGATTATCACCCCAGGCAGTCCATAGCACAGTGTCCCAAACCACTCATATGACTATACACCCGTTCAAGTTATCACGTACAAGAGCTAGCACAGCGTTGCCTCAGGACAGTATCTGGGTAACATGAAAGACTGCTGATATATCTGTTGTAGAGGCTTATCTTGGGGTAGGGGTAGCTCAGTAGTTAGATGTTAGACTTTTAATTGAAAGGTCATGAGTTTAAATCCCAACACCACCAAATTGCCCCTGTTAAACAAAGCCATTGAAACCTCAAGTGCTTGGTTGTATAAATAAGATCATTGAAAGTTGCTATGGATAAGGGGGATCTGCCAAATGATGTAAATGTACTGCAACATTTAATTTTTTTCAACCATTATTTTTTTTTATTAGACCATTCATAGATTCTGAGGTTTTAGAGCACTTCTTTTCTGATTACTGGTATAGATTTGGATTTGTATAATTTAGAATGAAATATAGTGAAAAGTAGACACAAAAGAAGAGGAATCATTTTTGACAATATTTTATTCATGTTTGTTTATATATTTAGACAAAAACTCTTTTTAAAACTTAAAAAAAAGTTTTTAAGTGTTTAAGAATCAGCACAATTAACACAAGTGATAATTAAGTAAATATTATACAGGCATCATTATAAATAAAATAAACGGGCCACTGAACATTTTACAGTATTGTTATTTTTTGTAAGAAACTATACGTCTTCATACATGAGCATTTTGACACATATCAGACCTGAGGCCCCAAACAGTGAATTAACAAAGGATGCACAAAAGTGTCTCTGTTGTCACTTTGATGATTCTGATAGCATTAATATTCATCTGATGTAGGATTATGATGATGATGATGATGATGATGATGACGGTGACGGTGAGGATGATGATCATGATGGCAATGTTATTTCTTCCTCAGAAAGCTTGTGACAGGATGGTGACGGGCCTTCATCTCACGTCTTATCTGGCACCAGGAGCAAGGGCCACAGCAGCAGGCATACACGCAGTCGTTACAAATGGTGTCCTAATAAAACAGCAAAGCATGGAGATTAAAAAAATATATATAATAAACTATTATAATGATTAATGATTTCACTCATTATTTAATCATTGTACATATTAAAATTTTATTAAGTCATTGATGATTATGTCTGATTATTTGCACTATTATTTGGATGAAGAATGATCTGTACTTAAACAGTGGAATAAATAACTGCAGCATGTCTGAAAAATGTTTTACCTCGATTCCATATGTGAGTCTGGTGGACACTCTCATTGCCATGGTAATGGGTGGGACGAATCCCCAACACTCTAACAGAGGCAGACACAGACACTCGCCATGGTCCTTAGAAGTGATGCAGTTAAAGACAGGGTAACACCAAGCTGCCATGCAACCTGCACAGACACAAAACACGTAGCTTTTTACTGTTTAGCTGATCATTCTTCCCAAACATGACCACATAATCACACAAATTAATTCCATGCTGTGTAAAGCAAATGACTTCTGGCTTATTATTTAAGTTCTAATCATAAAGCATATTCTTTGAGATTTCTTTTCTATCTACATTGAACTATATATAAATGAAAACTTTCACTTACAGTCACAGATGCTGTCACATTCACAAATCCCACTGGACCACTGTTCCACAGCTGGACTCATTATAACTGGCTTGGGCTGATCAATGACCATTTTGGTCGCCATGGCTTAACTGTCATTTAAAAATAAATAAATAAATAAATCATTAATGATTTAAGGCAATTTGTATAAAGTCAACAAAAATCAGCTAATTTGTAGCAGCTAAATGTAGCAGTCGTTTGTCTTACCTTAGTGATGTGTCGAGCTGGACGAGACAGTTCAGTCAGACAGAGATGAAAACAAGTGAAACCTTTAAGATGATCTGCATGGTTTTATATGACACACACACACGTACACCTGCGTGCATACGTTTAACCTAGACTATTACAACATGTGTTCTCACAAGATTAGCATCAAAATGTTTTTCTTTTGTACCAGAACAGGTTGGATGAGTGCATACCCTAAAACTTTTATCAGCAGATGTGGAGATGTGTGCATGTTTCTCTGACATCCTAATTTGATTGGACATAATAAGTGTAGCCCAGGGTGATATACAACTCATGAATAAATCAATAAACCAATAAACCAGCAAACATCAATACCAAGTATCTAGGGTTAGGGTTATGTGTCTATAGATGTGATTCTCACTTAAGTGTATTTTGTAAATATACCTGCCTAAAAATGTATTAATACTTTTTATTTAGCTGTGAATGAAAAGTGTAAAAATGACTCAATTAGTCATAATGTTTGTTATATTTATATAATTATAATTATATTATATTATATATAATTATATAATTTATGTTCATTTTAACAGAGCCTTGTTTAGGCTCTCTTAAATCGTTACTTGCATTTTCTAATACATTCACAGGAATTATCATTAATTGTTCAACAATTACTGTGACTGTTGCATTTGTTTGTTTGTTGTTTATGTATGTATGTATGTATGTATGTATGTATGTATGTATATGTATGTATGTATGTATGTATATGTATGTATGTATGTATGTATGTATGTATGTATATGTATGTTTGTATGTATGTATGTATGTATGTATGTACAGTATTTATAACATTTTTAAATATACTTACTACTTTTAACCACCACCTCACTATGTATTTTGATGTCTCACGAAATATGTAGAATAAACTTCAAAACCATGCATTTCTTAAGTAGGTAAAGAGGCTTCCGGTTTAAGCTACGTATTGCACGCTGTAAGTTATGTATGCATGCTGTAGATAACAGTTAGGTCTTTGAGTTCAGCTCTGCCTCATCTCTTAACCTTTGCTGTTAAGAAAAGCTAACTGCATTCAAGAGAGCTGTTAAAGTCACACATTTTCTTCCTATACCACAGAGCAATGCATTTACACAACCATTGTGAACTTATAGGAATATAACATTTTATGTATCTGTGTATGCGTATTGAATTAAATTGAGTTTTGATATGGAAATGATCATGAGTTCAGTTGAATTGTCCCAATTTTCCTTCTTTATTAATATATTAACGCAGGATAGGTGAGCAGAAGAATATAACAGTATTTTATGTGTAATAACTTCAACAACAAACTCTACACATTCAGAAGAATGTAATCTGTATTTAGAAGAAGAATCTGCATTTTTATAAACATTTATACATCTCTTAAACATGTGTTTGGATAGACATGAAAATAAGTATCATTAAGGCTAAGTTATTAAGTTGCTAAGCTCAATATCAAACAATATTAATACATTATTAACAATATTGGCCCTGGTTCGCTCCCCGGTCAGGGAACCAACCCCAGCCATTAGTGTTGCACAAGCCTTGGTGCCGGTCCCAAGCCCGGATAAATGGGGAGGGTTGCGTTAGAAAGGGCATCCAGCGTAAAATCATGTGCCAAATCAAACATGCGGATGGTCCGCTGTGGCGACCCCTAATGGGAGAAGTCAAAAGAAATTAACAATATTAATGATCACTCGTTTTTATTACAGATTTGAAAGTCAGTCCTGAATATTGACAGATTGTTTAATTAACATAAATATTAAATGTGTTAAAAATAAATATAAAAAAAAGAACATCACAACTACTTAACAACCATTTATTTTTCGACAGACATTCTCGTAATGTAAACACACATAATGAAGGAGGCTCCTGTTGGTGAATGAAGATGCTGTAGTTTCATTTGTAAGTTATGTTCATCCAATAGCACGCTTTTACCTAAACTATGACATCATCTCACGAGGAAATGAAAGCTTTAAACTAAAAGGAAAGGGATATCTTGCATATACTGTACTTGCAGTTTTATTTAGTAAAAGTGTAAAGTGCTGTAAACTGAGAATACTTTCAAATATAAAAGTGCTAATAATTTATTTTTTATCTACTAACAACAAAGAAAGTAAATGAACAGAAAGAAACTCAAAACAGTATTTGATTTGGACCACCCATTGGCTATCAATTTTTACTTTCGCACGTGTGATCACTCAATGATACCAATCAGCTACTAATGATAATCAATTTGATATGTAGGTTGAAACACAGTCAATAACTGAAACACACACAAATTGTGTAGGAGGCTTCAATCTGGATAAAAAACATCCAAACTCTGCAACTAGGGTGAGTTTGTGGAAGACAGTTTTATGTCATAGGTCATACACCATAGCAAAACAGAGCACAGCAACACACAAAGACACAAGGTAGTTATACTGCATCAGCAAGGTCTCTCCAATGCAAAGATTTCAAAGTAGTGGGGTTTTTAAGATGTGTTTTAAAAAAGCACAAAGAAACAGGAAATGTCCAGGACCATAAATGCAGTGGTCGGCCAAAAACACTTAATGTAGCAGATGTAAGGCACATCATGCTTACTTCCCCTCAACATCGGAAGATTTCCTGCAGAAAAGAGCAGGCCTAAAACAGAGGGAACCAGGTATACTTATCTAGAGAAGTCTTGCCAAAAATGGTCTTAATGGTAAAATTGGGGACATGAAGGTGTACCTCTGACATGGAATCAAAGCTAAGTGACTCAACTATCCACGAAAAGAAATGAACTGAGGTGCAGAAAAATTGCAACAGGTGCTCTGAGTCAAAATCCGAAATATTTGGCTGTAGAAAAAAACAAGTTGTTTGCCAAAGGGCTGGAGAGCGGTACAATAATGAATGTCTGCAGGCAACAATGAAGCATGGTGGAGGTTTTCTGCAGACTGGACTGCATTTCTGCAAATTGAGCTGGAGATTTGCTCCGGATTAATGGTTTTCCCAATGATAAGAATTACACTCATATACTCATCCATCCTGCAATACCAGCAGGGAGGCGTCTGATTAGCCCCACATTTATTCTGCAGCAGGACAACAACCCCAAACATTATTCAGAACTATCTTCAGTGTAGAGAAGAATAAGGAGTGCTGGAAGTAATAGTTTTGGGTCCCACAGAGTCTTGATCTCAACATCATAGAGTGAAATTACGTGAAGAGACAGAAGGATTTTAGGCAGCCTATATCCACAGAAGATCTAGGGTTACAATACTTTCCAGTTTGTTAATTAACAAAAAAATGAATAAAAAAATAAACTATCAACATTTCTATTTTTTAGGTACATTTACTGTACTTTTGCACAGACTGCGATATATAAAATTATCACAATTTCAGCTGCATTGTCTGAATTCTCCTTCAAAAATAATAGGTCCAAGTCAGATACATTACCAAAAAAATTACTATTGTACTTTTAACTATAAACTAGGACTCTTCACAGTAAATAGGTTGCATTCAATATCAAAGTCTTCAATTTTTGCACAAACATTTGTATATTTGGATCTGAGTTTTCTGAAAACGATTAAGATGAAGGTCTTGAATGTTTGTAATATAAACCTTTGTATTTAATAATGCCAGTTCCAGTAACTTCATTGACATTATCGTAATTTAAACACGTGGAGTGAAGGAGGCGCCACTTAGTGGATATATAAGGTATGGCATACTGTTTATTAGAAAAAAATACAAATAAAAAATACAACTATTTAAAAAAAGGATTCTTTGTAATGCTATGGCATAATTTTGTGAGATAAAAGGAATGTAAAGATTGAGATTTATTAAAAAATAAAATAAATTTTCAATTCAATTTAAGCAATTTCAGTTGAACCTTTCAAGTAGATTAAAGTCATATACATGATTGGAGACATATCATTTGTTATTTAACATTGAATAACTGCAAAAAGAGTCTGCATCTTTATTTAAACATTTGGATATTTGGATCATCATTTGTTTGGACAAACTTGACAATTATGATTGATGTCTTAATGTGGTAATAAACTTATTACTACACATTTCACACATCACACGTCTTTATTATAGATAACGGATTTGAATGCCCGTCCTGGGTAAAAGACTGCTTAAATAAATGTAGTAATTTCACGATTACTTATTTTCTATTACAGACGTTATCATAATTTTAACACATGTATTGTGAATGAGGCGCCTCTTTGTGGATATATTTGGTATTGCATGCTGTAGTTTAAATTGGGATTGTCTAAGAGTTAAAATAATAATAATAATAACAAAAAAATATATTTTATTAAGCTCATAGTTAAAGCTTTACCATCTGCTGTGATAATAAAAGGCATGAACTAAAAGAAATAGAACATTTTGTGCATATGTGTATGGGGGCGGAATAGATTTATTTGGATTTTTCAAACGTAGATTGTAAGGCTCCACCTAGTGGATATAGAAGGTATGGCATGCAACAGGTGAGATTAGGACAATTTGGACTACAGAATTGCAAGAAGTAGACGATTTATTTCAGTAATATGTTTCTATGAAAATCAGCATTGTCCGTTAAATGAAAAGTGTAAAGGAAATAAAGGGACATTTTGTGTATTGAATATTGATATAAAATGCTCAAAAGAGAGCATTTTAATTGAATTGTCTAATTCGATTTTCTACATGAACAGTTGGATATGGTCAGCTAATATTTAACATTATTTAACATGTAAAAAACAAATGTCATAGTAGCGCGTATTAGAACAAGCAGAACAACACTACTCATCAGCCCCAGCATGCTACATGCCTAATCACTGTCACCTGTTTGTCCTTATGCCTTATTATTACCACTAACTAGTTCTACTGTACTAATTCTAGTATTTCAGTGTCTGACATCTCACATGCTGCTGTTGTACTTGTTGTCATGTGTACCTGAGTATAGCTGTGTCCCATGATTTATAACTATACATTATGTTACTGGTTCTTGTTTTCACTGTTTTGTCTGTTTTAGCCTTATCATCTCCAATGAATAATCTTCACTTCCATCCAACTTATCTACCAATTCCTGACACCAAAAATAAAAACAACAACAACAACAACAACAACAACCAAAAAACCCAAATGTATCCATGCTTATATACATAGAACAGTCAGCCATAACACTCAAACCACCTGCCTGATATTGTGTAGTTCCCCTAGAGACAAACAACTGAATTGTCTAAGGTCTGGATCTTCTTCTGCTTCTTCTTCTGCCAATGCCGATCATCCATTTCCATACCCCCTGTCCTCGACAACTGCCTCTTTTAAAACAACTACCTGCATGTCTTCCTTCACCACATCCATAAACCTCCTCCTTGGTCTTCCTCTTTTCCTCCTTCCCGGTAGCTCCATCCTCAGCATTCTCCTACCGATATACCCCATGTCCCTCCTCTGCACATGTCCAAACCATCTCAATCTCTCCTCCCTCATCTTGTCTCCAAAACGTCCTACATGCACTGTCCCTCTAATAAACTTATTTCTAAATATATGTGTATCAGAGGTGGGAAATAATGAGGTATAAATACTTAAGTAGATTTTTTTGGTATCAGTGCTTTACTCCACTATTTATTTTTCAGACAACTTTTTTTATTTTACTCATTACATTTTTACACATCTGTACTTTTTACTTCTTACATTTTCAAAACCGGCTCGTTACTTTAGTTTTAATCAATTGATTTGGTGAATTATTATTATTTTTTATATTCACTGGGCGCCGATTTCAGCCGAACAACCGATTTTCCATCTTTTTCAGTCCACTGGTGTATAAAGTCCTGTCTCTCACTCACCACAGATGTAGACTAGTTTATGAAGTTGAGAATCAGCAGGCAGAAAGCAACAAGAAGTAAAACTAACGTGGATGAGACAGAGGGAGTCAGTGATGTAAACATTACTGAGAACAGAGACATTCCTGATCATCATCATCATCATCATCATCATCATCATCATCTTTTCTCTGCTTGTGTTCTATATGTGGATCTTAAGCCTGGACACATTCATTAGGTAACAACATTGTTAATTAGTTTTGTATTAATATATATATATATATATATATATATATATATATATATATATATATATATATATATATATATATATATATATATATATATATATATATATATATATATATATATATATATATATATATATATATATATATATATATATATATATATATATATATATATATATATATATATATATATATATATATATATATATATATATATATATATATATATATATATATATATATATATATATATATATATATATATATATATATATATATATAAGGCTGTCAAAATTCAAACGCAAATTATTTTAAAACAGCACAATTTTATTAACGCGCTATCAATTCAGCGCACATTTCTGTTTTTACCATTTTTATAAAAAAATATAAATACATAAATAAAAGAGCCGAAATTAAAACCTTCAGCACAGCATATATTTATTTACGGTATCACCTCATTAACTGTCCGTGTGGAAACATAGCAAAGGTTCCGTTTGGTGTCCTGATTTACGTCATTTAAACCACCATTATTACTTTAAAACATTTACAAGAATTTTTTGTCTTCATGCTGTATGTTGCATCCATATTTCTCAATGTCCATGTTGCTTAAAGTATTAAAAACATGAATTATTAATATATGGTACATTTAGAACAGATAGAAATGTGCTATAAAGTTGTGATTAAATATGTAATTTGATTGACAGCCCAAATATTAATATGATGTGAGGTTCAGTTACCAGTGTGACACTAAAACAGGAAGTAGTAAAAACTACTTTTTACTTAAGTACATGTCCGAGCCAAAACATCTTTACTTTCACTTGAGTAAAAAAGTATAATCAGTAGTTCAACTTTTACCTAAGTATTTTAAAACATGAGTATCTGTACTTCTACTTAAGTAAAGGATGTTTGTACTTTTGCCACCTCTGATGTGTGTGTGTGTGTGTGTATATATATATATATATATATATATATATATATATATATATATATATATATATATGTGTGTGTGTGTGTGTGTGTGTGTGTGTGTGTGTGTGTGTGTGTGTGTGAGTGTGTTTGTTTGTGTGTGTTTGTGTGTGTGTGTGTGATTGGTGCCATTGTGACAGCTAATGCTATTTATGTCTTCTTCTGTGTGTATCTTATATACGGTATACTCAATCATACACAAAATGAAATCGGTAAGATTTTATTAATAACAATTGAATTCTATACAGGAGACTCCCTGTCTTTTTAGGACGTATAAATCATGTATAATCATTTCACTGTGCTTGTGGAGAATGTATGCAAAAGTTACCATGCAAAATCAGTTGTTCTCTGTAAAACCATACTCTAGGATTTACACCACTGTATGAGCAAATAAACAAAAGTTGATTTTGAGCAAAAGTATGATTTTATGCTATGTAAAATATTATTATGATTTTGTTTGTCTGTCTGTCAATTTATCTTTTTCAAATACATGCTAGTAGAAGGACTGATTACAGTAAATTCCCCAAGTGTGAAGAAGTGTAAAAAAGGCCTGCGTGTATACTTCACTCATATGTATATATAAAGATAGAGCACATCAATTTGTCACTAGAAACTGTTTAACCCTGAATCCCTATTTTAACAGCACAAATATTTAGTAAAGTGTTCTCCAACATTTTCTCTTGATTGGCATTAAAACAGCAAGGCCATGCTAAGTTTAGCGTAAGCTGCATTAGAATGGAAACACCTCCCTCATGTGGTTAAATCAGGTAAATACAGCATGGACTGAGCAACAGACTGCATATACAGAATCAATATTGTTAATGTAACCGTGAGTGTTCTTTGGACAATGGCGCCATCAAGTCTTCACCTTGATCGAGAATCAACTAACATAACCGAGTGTTCACGTGCCTTCATCTCTCGTGACATCTGGCACCAAACGCAGGAAAGGCAGAAAAATGAATAGATGCAGTCATTGCATATCGATCCCTGAGGAGAAAGAGAAAAGGGTAGAGACAAAGACAGAGAGAAGAAGAAAGATTCATAAGTAACATTTAAAGTAGTTTAGAAGTTATGAATGCAAACTGAGCTTGGACATGATTAAACGGCAGAATGAGGAGACTAATAATGAGCTTTTTGGTTTATATGCCTTGATTTGTATATTAAAATTATAAATTTCACCATTATATATTTTAGGAATAAGTTTTAACATATGTAACATTCATATAAATAAAAAAAAAATTCTATAGACTTTATTTTTATACAAAAATGCTGTGGCGACCCCTAATGGGAGAAGCCGAAAAAAAGTTTGGGTCAGAAAACAGTCAGAAAAGACAATTCTAGAGCATTATATATTTAAACAATTAAACAAAGTATTGGAGTTACTGGTCATCAATTAAGCATCCAGACTCCAATAAGTTTCTTCAATGATTACTTTGGTTTGCACATGATATAATGATGTACACAAACACAATGTGTAATGGAAACTATTTGGTAATGGTGGTATAAGTTAAAAGCTGCTGGTTTGTAATGGTATTTTTAGTGGAAACTTTTACTGAATGACTCATGAGTCCAGTACGTGGCAATAAATCCTTCAGTCCTCCTTTTCTTGTTTTCTTTTCTACTCTTACCTCAATTCCATAACGCTGGCGCATGGTTGACCTCATAGCCAGGGTTACTGGTGGAATCAAGCCATAACCATCGAGCATCGGTAAGCACAAACACTCGCCAAACTTCTTCGCAGTGCAGCAGGCAAAACAGGGGAAGCACCAAAATGCGAAACAACCTGTTGACAAGCAGACCAGAGAAATATAAGCAATTTCAGTTATGACCAGTGTAGGAAAATCAAATCACTTGCAGCTTGTATAAAAAATAGTGTTTTACATCATCAAGTAAAGTCAAGTCAAGAAGCTTTAATTGTCATTTCTACCATATATAGCTGATGCAGTACAGAGTGAACTGAGATAACATTCCTTGAGAACCCTTGTGCTACATTAAACAACATAGAGCAACATCACACAATATAGAGCTACATAACAGAACACAGAGGAACAACTAAAGTAAGTGTCCTCGCCACATAATGTGCATCGTGTGCAACCGAGTGCAAACAGTGCAGAGAAAAAACTGCAGACAAACAAAACACAAGACAGTGTGGGACAGATAAACAAAACACAAAACAGCGCCGACCAGTAAACCTTCTGTAAAATATGATTATACAGTAATGTCCAAAAGAGGACTATAAACAAGAGTGTATTTGTGCAAGTGCAAAACATGTAAACGGTATAATATGATTCAGTATAAATATAATATGGGTGGTGGAATGGATTGAGATGAGTAATAAGTGTGTGATGAGTTCAGGATGTACAGTTCAGTAACACAGTTGAGTGTGTGTATATGTTTTGTACATTTATACCATTAGTATAAGATTATATTCTCTAATAAAGTAATGAAAATAACTGAAATAAAACATAATTTCTTGAAAATTGTAATCTTACTAAATCTATGGAATATGAACGTAACTAACAGACTAATAAGAAAACAGATTTACCCTGTCCTCTAGGCAGTGTTCATTCTGACATCAAAATTCAGGGATACAATCATTTGACAATGTGGCAATTATTCAGGTAAATAAATGGTTTGATCAGTGAAAAAGGGTAAACTTATGAAGATTACAGATGTGGTGAGAAATCCATCTAAGCTTCTAGTAAGGCAGGCTGAGCTTACTAGGTTTGTAGACTGTATGGTAGATCCAACTACAGAGATTAACTTAAACTGTTTGAATCCACATAACGTTAAGAACTGAGCAAAGAAGTCGAACACATAAAGGAACCATATTTACTGAGAGTGATCACAGGTGGAGACATTTAGTTATTAGGGGCGTTTAAAGAAACACACTGGCGACATCTGGTGGGTAAAAGAAGAAAGACAAAGACACAGAAATGTACTTTTGTACACGTCCTGTAGCTGGTATGACCCCATCCTGTTCAGCCTGTAATAGAAATATGATCTAATCCTTTTATTTTTCAGTGGAAAGAAAGATGTATATAGTGTCACTATGATGGGGAGAGAACAAGGTCAGTCATCAAAATATTGTGTATAAAAGAAGGTTGTCTCTGGTTTTTCTCTGACAGAAAAAAATGCAGTTTGTTGTTTCTTGCTCTAATGTCCTTCATGTGTCATGCATAACTATATGGTTGTAGGTGTGCAGGTAAGTAACCCTGTAAATGTCATACAGGGCTAGACAATGCAGGTGCTTATTTTGTTTTCTGCATCATTACAATGCAAATGAAATGGCTGACTTACAGTCTGCTATGTTTTCACAGCAGTCACAGATTCCTGAACTCCACTGATTGGATTGTGATGTGTTCATTATCACGACAGACTGAGGTTGCTGCACGACCATCCTTGCCATGATCCCTGTGCACACGCGCACACGCACACACACACACACACACACACACACACACACACACACACACACACACACACACATTGACAGTTTAATCTGTAAGCTTTTCTGTGAATCTCTAAGCAAGAAACTACAACTGAATTGAATCTATATAACAAGCATATATACTTTTACATTGTAGTAATGAAATTGTCTGAATTACGAATAATTTGTTTAATTTACTTTTTTTTTTTTTATTACTTATAACCATGATGTAACATTAAACTTGGGCACCTTTAAGCATAATTAGTGTATATATAAATCCCTCAAAAACTTTGTTTCCTAACAAGTTGTCACTGATTTTTTTTTATGTATTATTAATTAAGTTATAATTAAAATGATTTGTTAATATCCATGAAATCTTTGTTACTATTTTATACACTAGTCCATGGTATTATATAGATTCAATAATAAATTCCAGTATTCCGTTTTTGTTTTCTGATAAATATGTTCACCTTGACATGAATATTTAAAGTCTAATATCATTAGGATTTATTACAGATGCAAATTCATGCATTTTTAACTAGATAAAGCCTCATTGCATAAAAAGTACAGTTTTGAAAGTAATTTTGTAAAAGTTAACCAATTCATCAACAGCATCTTACTTGTAATGTTTGTAGGACAAAGTCGTAATCCTGTAATTATCAAGTTAAGATCTAACTTTATACACCACTGTCTATCAAACCTAATCCACATAATATATATATAACATAATATTTTAGCATTCATTAATCATGATTATTTCACTGACAAATATTATATGCAACTTATAACTGTGGATATTAAAAAAAGGCAAAGAAAACAAGTTTTAGATAATTTTTTTCTAAAGCTGTGTCCTGATCAAACAAGACATCCCCAAGAATATATTTGGAAACAAAAGAATAAACAGTGAAACCCTAAAGCGTTCTTAGGTTGCCCTCTAGGTGAATTCTTAAAGGCTGATTTAACTATTCAAAGAAGAGTATGTTTTTCTAAGAGTTAATTGATTGCAAGTAACCAAGCACGTAGCTCATGTAGCCACTCACCTGTGTGAAGTGCTGCAGGGTCAAAACGTGACTGCTGGACACACTGAAAAACTGTCTTCACTTTGAGACTTCAGAGTGATGAAAAGGCAAAGGCTACGTTCATGCCTCAGTGTTTGTGCTACTGGTTTAGCCAGTCAGGTGAGAATGTTGTGTAAATGCAATGTATGATGTAAAATTAGATTAGGTTATTTTTAACCAAGTTAAAGCATACATTGACACAATTCTCTGTGGTTCATAAAAATATTCTTGATGATGAATTTTCAGGAATTTTCAGTTTTTGAACATATATAATCTAAAATAGCTTTTTCATGATTACATTTCTTTTTTATTATTGGCTTTATAATATACAAACCCTACCACAATACATCTCTCTTTATTAATACCATATAGATTACTATGTAAATGTGAACACCAGGCAGGTTCCTGGTCTGGTTGGTTTAGGACTGTGCACAATGTAGCCTATGCTGACGTTAGTGGAAACTGATTTTTCCGCTGCCGTAGTCCATCTGCTTTAAGTTTCAGCATGTTCTCAAATGATTTTTGGCTCACTGTGGTTGTAAAGAATGTTTATTTCACTTAAAGTGATCTTCCTGTCAGCTCAAACCATTCTGGCCAGTCTTCTCTGACCTATCTCATCAATAAAGTATTTCTATTTGCAAAACCATTAATGCATTTTTACATTGTACTGTATCAACTCTAGAGATGTGAAAAAACAGCCCATCTGGCACCAGCCACAGTGATTCCCCATTCTGACATAAACAGTAATCAAAGCACTGCCACATACATTAAGCACAGTGAAATTATTTTCTGCACATAACCCCCAGCTTTGTTTGGAAGCTGTGGTCAGGCAAGATTCAGCGCCTCTGGAGCACAGAGAGTTTCAGGCCTTGCTCCAGGGCCCAAGAGTGGCAACTTGATCATACCGCTGCTTGAACCCCCAACCTTCCGCTCAGTAATCCAACCACCTTAACCACTGAGCTACCACTCCCTCTTTGTCCTTGAATCTGTGTGATTTCATTCGTTACTAATTTTTTGACTGGTTAACTGCATTGATATGTTGGTGTACATGCATTTCTAATAAAGTCCAAAGTGAGTGCAAGCTGAATTTTGGAAACTGATTTGTCAAAATTTGTCATAAACCTTCTATAATATTAGCGCTGATAATCATGTAAGGTGAAAATACTTAAAAATACTTAAGGAATACTGGTGGAATCTCAATTGTAAAAGCCTTTAAGTTGTGCCACTACATTTTATTTAGACATGAAAGATCACCGGATGTCAGCGAACAAACAAAACATTTACATTTACATTTATGGCATTTGGCAGCGCTCTTATCCAGAGCGGATTACAATTTATCTAATTTATACAATTGAGCAATTTATTGTTATAGGACTTTCTCAAGGGCCCAGTAGTTTCAGCTTGGAGTCTGGATTTGAAATATCAATATCAAATATTTATAGACATACAACAAATACAAAGGAGGAGTAACTGGAACAGTCTTTAAACAGGAACAGATCACAGATATAACACATGTATACATACATGTCCACACACCATAAGTTAACAGTGCACATTCATAAGACTGTCATACATAGAAAGCTTGTATTCTTCAGTAATTCAGTAGGGAAAAGTTCACGACTAGTGAATAAATTGTGTCATGCCACATTTTTTGACTGTCAAGCCCAATCAGTCAAACCCATCTTGGGTGCTTAAGTGACACATTTTCTTTTTGGATAACTGGATAGACCACGTATCAGTCAGCAGATTTACAAAAACACACTATCCATTCACCAGCTTCTTAATCTCTGCTGTTATTATACGATAATCGTTTAGAGCATGCTGTCATTTACTGTAATGAAAGAAGTCTCTGTGTGTGTGTGTGTGTGTGTGTGTGTGTGTGTGTGTGTGTGTGTGTGTGTGTGTGTGAGTATTTGTGTGTGCTTGTCTTCTACACAAGGTGAGCATTAGACAAATGAACCAGTGGCACACGCCATCTTTTAGATGAGGATGAAGAGCGTGAGGAAGAGTGAGCATTGGACAGTGCAGCTGCTCTCCGCTTAATCTCTCTGGAGATCTGGCACCAGGACAGAGGATAACAACAGCAGCCGTAGAAACAATCGCTATAGAGACTGCCCTGAAAGATACAAGAAGAGTCATAGTAAGAAAGAGAAGAAGAAGCAGAGATGGAGAGAGAGGGAGTGGGAGGATAAAGATATGCAAAGGGCAAATGTGGGAGATCAGTGATGGTAACTGTGGCTTATGTCAAGAAACATAATGCTACCAGTATATGACACTTGTCTGAAAGTTTCAGTTTGATTTTATGTTTTTTTTTAACAGTCGGGACACTAATAACATACTGATATGCAGTGTTGTGCTGTGTACTGTATGTTTAAACCGTGGGTATACAGTATACTGGTATTACTTCCTGTAACAACATCTTGACAATAATGTTGGGTGTAATTCCAATCACAGCTTTATCTGCTCTTTCTTACACATTTTATCAGGTCAACTGATAAAAAGTTGAAGAACTCTGAGAATGTTTAAAAAAACACACCTGCTCACAATCCCACACACACACACACACACACACACACACACACACACACACACACACACACACACACACACTCGTCCACCAAGAGTTTTTATGAAGTAAATGCTGAGTTCTTTCATTCACCAGCCACCATTTTTAGTCTGGTGTTAATATTCTGCTGTGACTGAGATTTTTTCTCTCCCTGGATTACATGTTCTGCCTTGGCTACTATGTCCTGTTTGTCCAATACCAACCTAAGCTTGTTCTTGACCCCGATATTGTCCCTTGTTTTGAATTTGCCCACCTGTCTTTCATTCAAGGTGTCTTACTGCACTTATATTTGCCTTAATGTCAACTTAAATGACAATTTATATAATTACAGATCATTAGATCACAGATCATCAGCTTGTATGTTGGGATAAAACCCTTAAAAACTCACTGATATGGCAAGGATGCCTGTAAAGATATTTCAATATTTTTCACATTTAAGAAAGTCTTTAGTCAAAATGTTTTCCTCATGTAAAAGATTTTGCACCTTCTTCTTTTTCTTATTCCTTATTTCTTATTCCTATTAACTTAAATGCAAAGAGAGACTTGTAAAGGGAAAGATAGCTTATATTTTCCTCAATTCAAATGTGCAATTGTTGGCAACTCATCGTAGAAGAAACATTCATTAATTGAGGTTTTATTATAATTTTTTCATTAATAATAAGATATCATTTATTACTGATGTAGTAATAGTTTAGTAAAGTATGCAAGTCCTTATTGGTACACAGCATTTCTGACAAACGTCTTTCATCAGCTGTGCACCCGAGGCTGTAAAACCAGTAGATAAATACTTGATGATGTAAGAGAACAAAGCCCATTTCACGGGGCTTTAACGTTTCGAGAGTGTAGATTAGCATCTTGCCTTATCTTTACTTTGCATTGCTTCCATAATATCAAATAGCGATGCACCACTGATATCATTAATGTGGTATTTATTGATGGGGAAGGGTCTCACACCTGGGAAGGAGAAATCCTTTATTCTGACAGTTTTACTAATTCTACTTTTAGTGTCCTATGTACAGGACAACTTCCCAGCTATCAGAAAATGGATGTGCAGGGAAAATGATGACTTCCTCCACTGTTTTGAGGCAGAATACACAATGATGACTTAATTCATAAAAGTTAAACATCCGGTCACTATTTTTACGACTAAGGATTTCCTAACAACATGCATGACCTGCATTACCAACATCGAGACTCATTTATCAAACTGTAAATGAATAGATGTGTGCATGAAAAAAGTTTTAGTTAAAAAAATACATTAAATTCAGATATGCATTAATATATATTATGATGTATAACAGGAGGATGTGCCAGTCTATGCAGCTGGTAGCTGTAAGTGAAGGTGGTGTTAATGACAGAATAGATATTACTAGAAAGATTAGCCCTTAAAAGGCAATAGATATTTAAAGATCGGTATGTTTTTTAGGATGAAAGCAGGCTTAGAAGTCCAGTCTGTTTGCCATGACATCTGGTCAATTTAAAAAAGATGTGTCATGATTTGACATCCTCTGGTATTAGAGAAACGTCTAATAGAACTGTCAAATAGATTTAATATTTTTAAACCCTCAAACCATTTGATTTTGTCCTCAATTCTATGCCTTTGATGGAAGATGTCAATTGAACTTTTATAACTTCTCTCCATATTTGGACTGCAGCTGTCATGACGTTTTATACATGTCAAATTTTTAGTAATTTATTAGAAACTTTTGTGCGTACCACTCTGTAAACCTGGCTTTTCCTGGGGTTTTGTTGGCGTCATCAAATGCAAATCTGCTGTAGTCTGCATGTGGCCATTAATTCTGGGTGGAATGTTTTTTAAACATATCCATAAATAGAAAAAATCAACATTGATGAAATTTTGTAACTCCATAACAATTTTTTATTTTGGTTTTAAACAATTATGTTTATTTAGAGTTCAAATGCACTAAAATTACACTATACTTCTAAGACAGAGAGAATTCCTCTGGTGAAAATTTAACATTTGATGAATTAAACAGTAGATAAAAATGTGCTTAAAACCTAAAAACCTAGTTACCTAGAGTAACTTTTATAGATTTTCAGGGAACCATTTAATATATTTTGCTTGCAAATTTATTAGCAAAGCTATGTTTACAGGCCCTAAAGGATCGCCTTCACACTCTTCATTCCACTTTCCTTTCTGCACAAGATCTGCTGTAGGTTGGCAAAACCAACAGTAAACTGACTCAAACAACAGTAAACAGACTCAAACTCAATATCAGACCTTTTTTCTGAAACATCCTGTTTTTTTTTTTAACTTTGTGTACTTTGCTCTAACTTTTACCACATCTCCACGTAGTACACTATATTTCTAGAGAAACAGGATGTTCTTCAGGTGACCTTCATCAGTGTATATGTAAACACCTCCACTTCCTGCCAAGTGTCTGCATGACAAAATGAGGTATCAACCAGAAATAATGTCACTGACATACTGTACATTGCTTCATTACTTCATCTGCTCATGACAGGATTTAAACAAAACAAAAAAAATGGTGTGTTGTTTTTATTCATTCCTTTATTGATAATTCATTCCCATTTATTGTAACTGCTATAACCAGCCTAGACTCATCTGGAACCTCTCCCATGGGGGAATGCACATGGGGCTCCAGTTCATTGCAAGAATTCACACCCTTGTTCACACCCACCCATTCATTCCCTCATTCAAAGTGGCAATTTAATGTAAAGTAAAGTGGCCATCCACCCATTGGTATGTGTTTGGTAGGTGAGAAGAAAAAGAAACGCCAATAGTGTACATAAACAGAAACTCCACACCCAAGCTCCGGTTCAAACCAGTAATACAGGAGCTGCAAGCTGCCAACACAATCTGCCTTTGTGCTTACCAGACCATTTTTATTTAGATTAAATAAAATTTGCTTGAGACTGAAGTCCTGTTGCAGTCTGCCTCCATTTTTTTAATGTAGGAGGATGGCTGTTGGGAATGTGTTGTAAAAACCGAAGCAGTTTGCAAACTAACACATTATTTACACAATGTGCAAAATAATTTGCTAATTGCAAATTTCCAAATAATGTATCCTAGGTGTATCAAAGGCGTGTTGTTGAAATCACTATATGTATGGTGTGGGCAGGTCCTTTGTTTCTGCTTGCATGCATACACATATGCAGAGAAACTAAAACAACTTGATGAAGGGTAGGCGATGCATGTGCCAAATAACCTACCATCTAATAATGGGTTCAAATCTGGTATAAACTACTGTAGTATGCTGTTTATATAATCAATTGAATAATCATAAAAGAGCTTACAAAACATAACTATGATATGGTTGCAATCACACGTAGTGTCTTATATTTTACATCATTAACACTACATGTTGTACTCTGTATGAATGTGTATGTGAAATATACAAATATACAAATGGCGAATAAAAAAATGTGCATTAGACTCGTCGATTACAAATAATAAATCCAGGTTTTATATAAATATTTAATAAAATAAATACAAATATATTCTAGGTTTGTAATTGCATTTAATGTAAATATATAGAATGTCTTCGAGGTGAACTATATAGACACACACTTAATGAGGGAGTGTGTCTGTAAACCACAGCAGGGTGAATGTGTGTGTGTGTGTGTGAGTGTGTGTAATTTGGCCCTTGGCTGTCTTTATCATCGAACCCCCATCCTACATGCAGTTGCAGCAGTTGTTGAATGATGGGAAGTTGTACTGTTCAGATTAGGATAAAGGTGCTGAAGGTTCTCTTATCAGCCCTTAGTTTCTAACTGTCAACATCATACAGAATTCCCACTAGATGATACACTGAGATTAAGCTGTTTATCAAAATGTGTTTTTTTTTCTAAGACACGAAGGGTAAGAGTTTAGAAAATGATCTTAGTCAACATAGGGTTGCATATTAATGTTTGCATAAACAGTACTCTAATTCACTCTATATTGTATGCATGTATCGTCTGATAGCCTTATATATATATGCATATATATATATATATATATATATATATATATATATATATATATATATATATATATATACACATGTGTATATGTGTGTATATATATATATATATATATATATATATATATATATATATATATATATGAGATTAATCTCATAATTGTAATGAGTTAACTCATGATTAATTGCAACTTAATTGCACATTTTTATCTGTTCTAAATATACCTTAAATTGATACTTTGCAAGCTTTAACACTCTAATCAACATGGGAATGGACAAATAAGGATGCTTTATGCAATTGTATGTTTATTATTAGTGAAACCATACTCAACAAACAGCATGAAGACAAAATATTCTTGGACATGTTTTAAAGTAATTATGGTGTTTTAAATTATGTAAATCATCAGGACACCAAACGGAACTTGTGCTATGTTTCCACACGGATAGTTTTACTTGCCGGATTTGTGCATCATGGCAGTTTTTTTTTTATCTGGGAAATAGGGATATAAGTCTCAAGTCCATTACCACAGTAGATGGCAGTAATGCTCTACTGAAGAATGCAAACTACCTATAAAGAAGAATAAGAAGAAGTAGAATAAAAAATCATGGTGGAAAAATAATTTTTAATTACTAAACTTTTATTAGTGATGCACCTCAAATAAAAAGTCTCAAATAAAGCACCAAAAACTGCCATGATGCACACATCCGGCATTTAAAACCGTCCATGTGGAAACAAAGCAAATGTTCCTATTAGTGTTATGATGATTCATGTAATTTTGAAACACCATAATTCCTTTAAAACATTTACAGTAATATTTTGGTTTTATACTCTATGTTGAGTATGGTTTCATTAATAATAATGGTTGTGTTTGTGTGTGTGTGTGTGTGTGTGTGTGTGTGTGTGTGTGTGTGTGTGTGTTACCTCTATGCCATAGCGTTCTCTTACTGCAGCACGCATAGCGAGGGACGCTGGAGGCACACAGCTCACACAATCCAGTAAAGGCAGACACACACATCCTCCTGCAGCTCTGCTTGTCTTACATGCAAACACAGGCAAACACCAGAGTGCAAAGCAACCTACACATATACACACACAATCATGTACACATGCACCCACACACAATTATGAGCACACCATCTGTGTAACCGATTTCCCAATTTCTATCTATATAAGGCATACTAGAAGAGGAAGAGTACTTACAGTCACCCATGTCCCCCCAACATTCACACAGTCCTGTACTCCATTTACCATCAGGAACTGTACCAGGCTGAGAGCTTATAGCTGTTAATTCAACAGGATATAATTCCATGTCAAATCTAAATTTGAAGCACAAATATTCACTTTCAAATGTCTTGAATTCAGTACTAATTACACAGCATGCTGCAATATACCACAAGAATCTAACTTACCTGTTTGGCAGAACCTTCTCCCTTCTGACAAGTGTGTGATCATGTGGTCTGTGTTTACTATAAACAGTAAACAGATAACTGGCATGATTTGTCAACTAAGGGTTTAAGCTACTTGTTGAGCATTTTTTATTTAGAAAAACAACACTTAAAAAGCTAGAAAATATATCTCTATAAATAAAACAACAAGTTGTACTAAAAACCTTTTTGACTATTTAAAACAACAGTACTCCAACTAGTGTCCACTGGGAGGTGCTAGAGACCAAAAGTTATCTTTGTTTTTAACTATTTATGAATGGAACAAAGTAGTCTATGTGTAATAGATCATATTATTTGTTAAGACAAATTGTTTTACAACCAATAACAATTAATGAAGACGCTGTGCACACTTAACGGCGCAGCATCTGAGTGAACTTTTGCACCATATGATCCGCCATGCCTACTTAGATTAAAAGGTGTAGGCTATTTGTTGGTACCTCAAATAATAAAGACTACAGATCTTTCTCTTATAAAGCCCCACAGTTATGGAACAGCCTTCCAATCAGTGTTCGGGACTCAGGCACAGTCTCAGAGTTTAGAATGTATTTATTAAGTCAAGTCTTTTATCAGTAGGTTTTTCTTATGTAAATGAGCAGATCTGGAGGGATCATGTATATAGAGTGTTCAGTGAACTGGGATATTTGTATTCTGTCGTCCCCTTACTCTCACATGTTCACTTAGGTTTGTTGACGGTGGTGTGGTGGGCTGTCTATTATCCCAGAAATCCCTTATGTCTGTGTTACCTTTTAATTCTCCCTTTTAGTTATGCTGCCATACTGTAGCAAATCTGCCTGAGTCCCAACTGCACAGTGCCCTTAACTTTCATACAACAATAAGTACACATATTCTTCTCTCCCTGTCACCCCTCTTCTCTCTCTCTCTCTCTCTCTCTCTCTCTCTCTCTCTCTCTCTCTCGGTCGAGTTAAACATGGTCCTGAGGTTCCAGTGACGCCTCTTCCTGCCCTTCTTCCCTTCTGGGATCTGCCCACTTTGTCCAGGCCTGCCTCTGGATGGTGTCCTCTTTGATGGGAGGTGACTCTGTGCAGCTGGGAATGTTTATTATCAACGCCCCGAGGATCCATGCAATTCCAAAGTAAGAACAGGAACTCTGTGGATTCGGATTTGAACTGTAGTTAATGTCAACAGTCTGCTACACTGACTCAGGACTAGAGTTTGCATCTGATCACCATCACTGCACACCTCAACATTGTTTATCTGTAATAAATGGACATTCAGTGCAACCCAGATGAGGATGGGTTTCCTCTTAAGTCTGGTTCCTCTCAAGGTTTCTTCCTTATGCCATCTCGAAGAGTTTTTCCTTGCCACAGTCGCCACCATTTTGCTCGTCAGGGACAAACTTACACTTATAAAGAACATCTTATTAATTGTTATCACCACATTGTCTGTGTAAAGCTGCTTTGACACAATGTTCATTGTTAACAGTGCTATACAAATAAAAATGAATTGAATTGAATTGAATTGAATTAACAATTTTCTGTAAGGTTATCAGAGCTGAGCCACGCCTATGAGAACAGCAAAAGCTTTTGGACAAATGAAAATAAAATTATTACATCACTGAAACTAGTTATCAGCATTCATATTTAATTAATATTTACTTAATATTTACATAATATTTCCCCATAGCACAGTGGAGGGAAAATGTTTATGGTCCTCTGATCTGCTATTTAATAAAAAATTTCCTTTATTTATTCTCTTTCTATTCCCAGCCTATGATTTGCATATATTCCTGTCCTGAATGGAACGATGATGCCAGTTATGAGGAGCTTTTTATGTGATTATAATGATTATGGCATAAGAGAGAGTGGAACCTGAGGTATTTGGATTCAGACAACATTAGATCACAACCCACTTGTTCGGTAGATATGATAATTCCTTACGAAAAATCACTTTGACTTGGAGTCATAGTCATGCTCAGGTCTCATATGCTGCTACAGACTTTGCCATATCATGTACTTTTATACTGTGTTTATTACAGTTCACCTCTGTCCTTTGTATAGATTTATGTACCAAAAAAACAGTTTTGATCCCTTTAAAATTCAGCAGGTGCTTTTTTTTTTGCTGTACCTTAAAAAAGGGACTACGGTTCTGTTGACTGAGATTCCATAGATTCCTTCTGTATATCCTAAAGTATCAAAACACAAAAAAAAAGTAATGCAATTATAATTAAATTATACTTAAATTATACTGAAATTATACAAATCTATAAATAAACCCAGTCCTATATATGGTGTAAAAGGTGACAATTGTATGAAGGGCATTCAACACAAAATGCACAGTCCTGCTTTATTTCCATATGTAAATTTGTTCATGGTAGTGAATTTTAAATAAGCTGCTCATCCAGCTTAATTTCAGTATATGTCATATGTAGAGTAAAAGCAGTTTTAATATATAAACCTTTCCAAACTTCATTAAGTTTTAATGTACCTTTCGACTTCTTGTTTTTTAAAGCCATGCTGATTTCTTAAACACTATCACGAACAGCCAGAAAATTGTATTGTTCCTCATCTTCACATGCAGCACAAACATAAGGGCCAGTGAGAATGTCACGAGCGACCAGGAGCTGTGCTGATAGCACTTTCAGATAGAAAGTGCTATGCATGACAGAGATGCACCGAAAGTGTGTTTTCAACCATGTCGACTCAAACTTGCTAAAACATGTTTATTGTTTGGGCTTGAATCTGGAAAAACCAACCATCACCCAGATAAACATTATATCAGAGTTTCACAACACCCTGTTTAAGAGGTAAAGACAAAAGCAGATAAGCAGAAAAACAACAACCATCCATATATCATACATTTAATCAATAAATTTAATCTGAAATGATAGCACAAAGAATGTACACGGTTATTGGACATATTAATGTCTTTTAAGAATTTACTTACATATATTTTATATGAAAGACATGCAGAAGAACTAGAAACCAGTACATTAAAAAATATCAGAAAATGATCATGTCGAAATGATTATTTGATCAGTTACATATAAAGAATATATACACATATAAGATGGATTAAGTTGAATGTTACACAGTAAGGAGTCTTGTTTTTCAGCTTCAATTTACTTTTAAATGAGATGATTGTCATTTAAAAGGGATGGAAACACTGTAGAAAGCATCGTCTCCCTTCTTGTTTTTAGATGACTTCTGGCTTTTAACTGTGTGAAGATCATAAATCATGATTAATTAGTGTGATACAATTAATTTTAAAATTAAAAATAAAATCTGAACAAAATAAATTACCGTTGATTTTTCTGCAAGTATACTGTCCATTAGCAGCAGAGGAATGTTGTGTCTTCAAGGTTACAATGTTCTTTTTGTAGACTAGAGAGACAATGAATGATTTCTTATTTGGATTTGGTTTAACAAAATTGCATTGTATTAATAAAAGACATTAGTTCTGACATAAAAAAAAACAAGAATAGTAATATAATACTTACATTTGCATGTGCAAGGTTCTGATTGAACTGAGATATGAAAGATGAAATTATTCCCAAAGTAAAAAAGAAAAACAAATCAAGAATATTAACAGAAGGCTCACGTGAATGTGCAATGACTTTCTGAGAATTTATTATATATATAAATAGATATTGTTAATATCTATTGCCCGAGGCATATATATTAACAATATTTATCCCCATCCTCAAAAGTCATTTAAAATATTTATTTTGGAAAACATTCTATATGTCCACATTAAATACTATTTACATGTTTGTAGACTGAAAGCTGACTGGTGCTATATGATATTTTTAGCTTACTAAAACAAACATGTAAAAATAAATTAAACATCTACGGAGCATTGGGTATCCATAAACCAACCATTTGTTACATGCCCAAAACGTATATTTCATATAAAATGATTTGTAGGTATTACCTGAATGGTGGCTCAAGATAGTGGCCAGGATCACCAAAGTGAAAATAATCAAAACGAGCTTGGACATCTTTTCAGTGGTATTGGTTTGCAATTCGGTGCTGTTCTCCTTACATCAGCATTATAGTTGCGGAGTGGTCT